>NC_090933.1:823547745-823851634 GCF_040938575.1 Ambystoma mexicanum
CACGAGTAATTCTGCTTATTTTGAACTTGAAAAAATGAAGCTCGAATTAGAATATAAACGGTTCTTGGCTCAAGCTGAACGAAACCAAGAGCTCGAGTTCAGACAAATGAATGCCCAGGCTGAGCAGAAACAAGCTGAGTTAAGACTCAGAGAAATAGAGCTTAATCATGAGTTACAAATGAAAAAGTTGTCTATGGAAAATGCTTCTCTCTCCTCTGGTTCCTCTAGGAGCTCCAGTCCCAAAAGACCCCGGATGCCGAAGGAATTAGTGGGTATGTACGAACCGAGATTGGATGTGTTGGATTGGTTGAAACTGTTTGAATACAATCATGGGCTCCAGGACATCACCGGGAATGCGTTGCTTCCCTGGTTGTTCTCTAGGCTTCCTCCTGTTGCGACTGATGTGGTAATGGAATTGGGGGAGGTGGATAAGACGGATTACGAAAGTGTGAAACTAGCTTTGATAGCTAGATTCGGGAAGACCCCTTCCCAGTATCTTAAGAGGTTTAGAACCCTCAAAAAGCATGATGGTACCCCTTGGGCTACCTGGGTGAGTGAAGGGTTGAAAAACTTAGAGGGATGGATTAAGGGTTACAAAGTTGACACTTACGAGGGTATGCGAAATCTTTTTATGTTGGAGTCGATTTATGATGCCTGTTCTCCTGAGCTCAGACAGCACTTGGCTGATTCGAAGGAATTAGATTCCAGGGCTCTAGCTAAGGCTGCTGACTTGTGGGTTGCCAACAGGGCTACTCACAAGGATTCTGGGGCAACTCAGAAAAAGGACGAGGGAAAACAGCCTAAAAAAGACTCAAAAGAGAATTCGAATAACTCACATTCCAAAGAGGGCCCCAAACAAAACCAGAAGGGTAAGCCACCGGGAAAACCACAGCAGAATAGTGTGTCTTCTGGTGCCAAACCGGAAGGAGGTCAGAACAAGCCACCATTCCAGAAAGCATTCGGGAAATGCTTTGTTTGTGGCTCGACTGATCACGTGAAAGGAGATCCCAGATGTAAGGGTAAACCTTCAGGGGTCCAGCTTGTCTCCTTAGCCTTCGCTCCAGAGGAGGAAGTCCAAATGGCAAGTGGAAACTTTCTACTGCTAGCTGACGAACCCATTGGAGTCTCAGCCAGCGTTTCTTTAGTATCTCTGGGGTTGTGGGAACAACAGAATTTAGATGTCTATAATTCTATCCCCGATAATACTAAAGAGTATTATAAGGACAGTGTCCAGGTGAATGATCAGGAGACGCCTGCCATTAGGGACACTGGGGCCAGCATAACTGTGGTGGATAAATCGTTTTTTCAGGCTGAGGATGTTGCTAAGGCACCCAAACGCCTCACCAAGTTAGCTGGAGGGCCTGTGCAGATGCTTCCCCAATTACCAGTTCTCATCCAGTGTAACGACATGACTGTAAAGATACCTGTCAGCATACAGAGTGAGGTACCAGGACGCGTACTGTTGGGTAACGATTTGAAAACTCTCGGAGTTGTATCGCATACTCCCAGACCTCCTAGTAAACGGTTACAGGAGCTAACCAGACCTGCAAGAGAGAGGACCCTGCGCGGTACTCTCGGGGAGATGATGAAGAAAGAAATCACTCCTGCTCCATTGGAAATGGCGGCCGCTGTCTCTAGGAACACAGAAGTAAAAGGGAAACCTAAAACTTCCAAACCGAAACCAACAGCCCACATTCCGATGCAGCCGACACGGACTTCCCCGCGGTTGTCCAACGTCACACCCGTAATTCCACCTCCAGCTGCAGCTGAGGGGGAAGTACAACCCTGTATGGTAGAATTAGACTCTGAAGAAGAGCTAATGGAAGGCCAGGAACTCATTGGAGATCTGGATCCTGTTGACCATCCTGAGCTGCAGTCGTTACTGGCAGAAGGTGGACCCAGCAGGGCAGACTTCAGTAAGGGACAGAGAGAATGTCCAACTCTGGAAGGTCTTCGCCGTCAGGCAAAAACTCAGGCTGAAGGGCAAGAGCCTGGGAAACATAGGTTACACTGGGAAGATGGCCTCTTCTATAGTGAACCAACCGAGTCTGCACCTGGAGACTACAAACGCCTTGTAGTACCCCAAGAGAACAGACCACAGTTCCTGCAGTTAGCCCACGAGATTCCTTTGGCTGGTCACTTGAGTTTCAAGAAGACTAAGGAAAGGCTCTCACTCTACTTCTATTGGCCAAAAATGGGGGCCGAAGTAGAAAAACACTGCAGAAGCTGCCATACCTGCCAAATCTCTGGTAAGGTTGGGTCCAAGAATGTGGCACCGTTAGTGCCTCTTCCCGTTGTGGGAGTCCCATTTGAGAGAGTAGGGATTGATATCGTTGGTCCCCTTGATCCTCCAACCTCCTCAGGCAACAGGTTTATACTTGTTGTAGTAGACCATGCTACTAGGTATCCTGAGGCAATTCCTATGAGGACTGTTACAGCTCCGGCTGTGGCTAAGGCCCTCCTTGGTATTTTTACTAGGGTCGGATTTCCTAAGGAAGTTATCTCTGACAGGGGGTCAAATTTTATGTCCCACTACATGAAAGCCATGTGGAAAACCTGCGGAGTAACTTACAAGTTCTCAACGGCTTACCACCCACAAACCAATGGGTTGGTAGAACGGTTCAACCGAACCATGAAGAGCATGATAGGTGCTCTAGAAGAACCCCTTAAGCGTAAGTGGGACCTTCTATTGCCATGCCTTCTTTTTGCTTATAGAGAAGTCCCTCAGGAGGGAGTAGGCTACTCTCCCTTCGAACTACTCTATGGTCATCCCGTCAGAGGTCCGTTGGCCCTGATTAAGGAGGGGTTGGAGAGTGCTCCTTCCCCCAAGCCAGTCAGAGTGACTGACTATGTGATAGGTCTCCGGAGGAGAATGTCGCACCTGATGACAGAAGCAAGCGATAACTTGAAAGCTGGACAAGCATTGGTCAAGCACTGGCACGATCAAAAGGCTAACATGGTTGAGTTCGCTCAAAACCAGCTTGTTCTTGTTATGATCCCCACAAGGCAGAGGGCCTTGCAAGATAAATGGATGGGACCCTACCGAGTAGTGGGTAAGCTCGACGAGGTGAACTATCTGGTGGACTTGGGTAACCCCAAGGAGGCTCCGACACTCTTTCACACCAACCGACTTAAAGTGTATGTCTCACGACCTGATGTAGGAGCGTTGCTTCTAGCATCGGCCGAGGAAGAAGAAGAGAGTGAAGCTCTTCCGGATCTCCTCAGAGGCTTACCTTTAGATGAAAACATTGAAGGAGTAAATCTCTCCTCCAATCTGACACCCGAGCAACAAGAAGAGTGCAAGTCTATGTTGAATCAGTTTGCCTCTCTGTTCTCGCTCTCACCAGGCTTGACCCCTTGGGGCCAGCACGAGATACTCACTGGTGACTGTCTGCCTGTCAAAAGCAGAGGATATCGCATGTCAGAAAATGTAAGAACCCACATCAAAGGTGAGGTCAGCAAGATGCTTGATCTCGGGGTAATAGAGCCCTCTACTAGTCCATGGTCTAGCCCAGTTGTGTTAGTACCAAAGGCCGGATCTAAAGAACTTAGATTCTGCGTGGATTATAGAGCTCTTAACGCAGTCACCACGACTGATGCCCACCCTTTGCCAAGAACAGATGAGTTAGTGGATAAACTTGGCGCCGCCAAGTTCCTCAGCACATTTGACTTGACGTCAGGCTATTGGCAAATAGCCCTGACCAGCCATGCCAAGGAGAAAACTCCATTTTCTACCCCCGTTGGTTTATACCAATTTACGGTAATGCCTTTCGGACTAAAAAATGTACCTGCTACGTTTCAACGGATGGTAAACCAAGTTCTAACCAGGATGGAGGACTTCTGCATGGCATACTTGGATGACATAGCAGTGTTCAGCAATTCCTGGGACGAACATGTAACCCACCTGAGAGATGTTTTGCAGGCTCTTAGACGAGCCAATCTGACCATAAAGGCGAGTAAATGCCAAATTGGACAGAGTAAGGTAGTCTACCTTGGGCATGAGGTAGGCGGTGGCGAAATAAGGCCTTTGCTCAGTAAGATTGAAGCTGTGCAAAATTGGACAACACCGACTACTCAGACTCAGGTGAGAGCCTTCCTAGGCCTCACCGGGTATTACAGGAATTTCATAGAGAACTATGGGACCATAGCTTCTCCACTGAATGTCATCTCGTCGCTCAAATTCCCTAAAAAGGTTAAATGGAACGAGGAGTGCAATCAGGCTTTTGAAAACCTGAAAAAGGCTCTTTGCCAAACCCCAGTACTCAGAGCTCCTGATTACCGCCAACACTTCATTGTGCAGACAGACGCTTCCAATGTAGGGATAGGTGCCGTACTCAGTCAACTGGATGGGAAAGGTAGGGAGCACCCCGTTTGCTACATCAGCCGCAAGCTGAAGGATCCTGAAACAAGGTGGGCAACAATCGAAAGAGAATGCTTTGCCATTGTGTGGGCTCTGAAGAAGTTTAGGCCGTACTTGTATGGTTCTACTTTTGTTATTCAGACGGACCACCAACCCTTGAGATGGTTAATGCAAATGAAAGGGGAAAACCCAAAACTACTGAGATGGTCGATCTGCCTGCAAGGGTTCGATTTCACCATTGAGCACAGGTCAGGATGTCACCACCAAAATGCTGATGGTCTCTCTAGGATGTATATCATCGACTAGAGGTATGAGATTCATCCAGGAGTGGATTAAATCCTCCTGTCCCTTAGTCTCGGGGGGGCGAGTGTTAGGAAGAATTCTCTGTTTAGGCTGAATTTCCTAACCTAGTGAGTCCCCCAGCAGCTTTGCTGGATTTCTGGAGTTTGTTTTTCCCATCCTGCCAAGAGTGTGACCCTTTTCCTCTCACTCTTGGACATGTATGTGTGTAATTCCTTTGAGATGTCAATGTGTTCGATGGGCTATGGGGTCTTTTACTCCATAGGGTCTCATACGTTTTTCTATGTGTGTCACTCTGCACCCTAGGTGTCGTGACACGGGGGCGCCCTAGCGGGTCCCCCCACCATAGACTCCATACCCGGGGACTGACTACTGTCTCCCTGGGCATGTAAAGTCACCATTGGCTTTACTAGACCTAAATTTACTAACAGAACTAGTACCAACCATCTTATTTTGGACGTGCTAGTAGGGGTAATACGATTACTCCTGGATCTGTTACTCGAGGGGGCACTGTCCCGTCCCTCCTCGTCGAGTTTTGGCTGGTGGCAGTGGAAACTACTTGTTATGTTCGACCCCGAGCATAACCCTATGGGATTCGTCCCATTGTTGAAGATTGATACTGTTTTTCGTTAATCTCCAACGTACCACCGATCTACTTATCTTAAATAGGTTTATCGAGTGGTATTTTCTGCCAGAACCCGGGTTGTAAAATGGCGTCAGTGTTTTTCTCTGTGACTCCTAAACCAAAGGTTGAGCCCTTTGTTCCACTTTTGGCGGGCCTCTGGACAGAGACCCGCGAAGGTGGCGCCATTCTGTCTGGGTTACCTCAGGGGTGTGGGAGGGGGTTTAGACACCCTGGACCGAGTTGCCTTGCCAACTCAGGTCGCACTCTGAAGTGATTGGCCCAGGTGGTGAGCCTTCCCGCTCACCACTTAGCATGTGTTGATTGACAAGCTAGGCTGAATGAATGGGGGACGTCTGCATAAAAGCAGGGCCTTTGGGACTGGATCTTCAGGAAGTCGCCACTGGACCTAAAGAATCCGACGAGGGTAACGTTGACTCGACCTACACGACGACACCTCCGGTGGAGCCCTGCGGAATCGTCTCACAATCTCCCGACGACAGAAGAGATCTCCCTGCCGGAGAGGCTCTTTCCCTGGCTGGTGGGAACAACCAGTCTTCTTCTTCTTTGTGCTTTTTGGTCGCCCAGGACGCAGTGGTCGAATTGCCCGTGCAGAGCACCCGGCCACCGGATAGCCACTACTCCTGCACCATGATCGAAAGGTGGTGCCTTGTGACGAAGCACTCCGCGGCTGGTTTCTTCCCTGGTGGTGCACCGGACATCTTCTCTTCGACGACGAGAGCATCTCTTCTCTTGGCCAAGACCCGTCGTGCATCCACCACCAGGAACAACTGCCCCCGTCGGAGCTGTCTTCCACAACAAGGTACCGTAACCGCCTGGCTTCCCTTTTCGATCGGTTCGTGTGAGGTATCTGATTCCTCTCCGTTCCGTTGGGTTGCCTCCAAGCTTTATTCACTCTTTGTTCTGAACTGGTTCCACCTGTCGCTAACCAATTTGCTAAACGAGACTTGAATGCATCACCCGTAGAGACTTTCCAGGACATCGTGCCTTGCCTCTCACCGAGTGGGCCTGGCCGCCGAACTTTATGATCTAGTGTGATTAATGCTTTCTTGCCGTGCATTTTTACCCGCTTCAGTGCGAACCGTGTTGACTTCGTTACCTGCCTTTCTCTTCTCTCCCTTCCTCACTAAATATTCGAGTGTCATCTGGGTTGAGGTATACACCTCTGTCTGAAAATAAGTGGTGCCGTAGAACCTAGAGTTGTCGATAGTGTGGTTCGGGAGATTGAGCTTATTCCATTCTGCAGAGTAATTGTATTTTGAATTATTTGCCGTGGTTTGCTTTAGTATTTTTCATAGACGTGCTGTTATCAATAAATAACTTACTATCTTTATACTAAAGCCTGGTTGCGTGTTTACTCGTTTTGCTGCAGAGAATTACCCTATCTTGTATGCTCCCTATACTGACCAACTTTTCTTGAGAGAAGTCTGACTGCTCAGCCACAGCTACCAATTGAATCTGTGTGGTACAGACTGCTACCAAGTGGGTTCATCGCAACACCTGTAGTCCTAAATCTTTTGCAGTGGTCCCAGAGGGAACTGCACAGGTTTCCGCCTAACACAGTAGAGGAGGAAGATAATTGACTAAGTGAAGAAAGAGACAATGCAAGAATAGAGATAAAGGTAGAAGTGTCAAAACAACAAAGATCACAATAAAACAGGTAGTTGAAGAAAACACAGGAAGGGAAGATGGTGGAATGGAAGAATAAAGGAATGGAAGACATGATCAGAACAATCCATGGCAAGAACAGAGCCATAAGAAATAGAAGGCAGAGTAGAGAAGACTAGGTAAATAAAAGAGCCCGAAATATGAGAGGTAGGAGTAGGAATCTGAAAAAGATGAAAGGAGTCAAGAATTGAAAAAAGAGGAACAGGTGAATAGGTGGATTCAAGAGGAAGGTTAATGTCACTTAAGAGGATCCGAGGAAAAGGCGGGGTAAGAGTAATGAAAAGAGAATAGAGAGTATTAAGGTCCTCATAAGGACTTCACAGCGCCTGCAGGACAATACATAAGTAAAAAAATCAGAGAGGGAGAGGTTTGAAAACGGATGACTAATGATATGCAAAAGTGGAAAATAAAGAAAGGTTAGAAGGAGAACAAGAGATAAGATAGGAAGAGTGGTATAAAATACCTACCCTGCCCCCACACCCAGAGGGGCAGGGAGTATGACAAAATGAAGTGTAAGGAGAAGAAAGGGCAATAAGGAAAACAGAATTTCAAGGCAAAGTCAAGTTTCAGTGATACATAAAATGCAATCAAAAAAAGAAATTGAGAATGTAATGAGCATTGTTACATGATGAGTGCACGCTCCAGAGGGCAACATTCAGAGAGGATGAGAGATAAGGTAAAGAGGTATAGATTAAATTACTAGAGTTACGAGTAGTAACAGGAAAGGAAGTATGGCATAAAGTATGATGAGTTGGTATAGACAACGACATGTCTGCTGAAAACAGGAAATGAGAAAATAACTGAGAAAAGAGTGACCAATATTATGCATAGCTCTTAGCAGGAAGTAGTCAGTCCAGTAATGATGCTGGCTGTGGCACAAAAAAAGACAGAAGCCAGAAACAGGACCCAGGGTGACAAGCTGTTGGGTTGCTGCAGCACAGTGGCAGTGACAGGAGTCAGGTGTAATTGACATCATGGACAGAGATTGGAGAAGTAAAAATAGACAGAGTAAGAAGCCCTGCCAGGTGCTGAAAGCTGCATTTCCAGTACAGCGGGAGGTTGGAAACATGGTCAGTACTGATGTAGGCGAGCGAAGGGTGGAACAGTCCACAGATAAACAGGCCACTCCCGCATCACAAGTCTCGATCTCCTGAGGGGGGTGCAGTCACATCCAGCAGGAAAGTTTTGGGGGCCTGTCAGACACGTGAGTGCCGAGGAAGTTCTCATCTGGCCTCCATCCCAGAGACTGGGGAAAGGCCTATGCACCCCATAGAGCAAAGGTTTCCTGCAGCTTGTAGTTGTGTTATTGTTGTTGGATCAGATGCAATTGTTATAAAGGGTTCACTGTTTCTGTTCCTCTAACAAAGCGTTAAAGTAGTTTCACATGAATGCAAGATTCTGCCACCCTCTCATATTTGGACACAAGAAATAGGATATGAGAGCTGGGTACAGGAACAGGAAGAGTGATGAGGAGGGAAGGAAGTCATGCTAGGCAGAATTGGGGATAATACCCTATCAGTCTGATGAAGAAAGCAGCAAAGATAAGCAAATACTGCAGTTCTGTCACTGCATTGTTTGATATTGTGTCTCTCTAAGGGGGGCATGACATGCTCCATCCAGTGGTTCATAATTTGTATGTTTTTATTATTGGGCATTTATAATGTGCCTATACATCCAAATGGTGTTTCAAAGCAGATCTAGACAAGGAGGGTACAGGGAAAAAACAAACAATTAGGTCTTGAAACTTTCGGAACGTGCAAGTGCTACAACAAGAATGATGGGGAAGGGAGCTTGGGAGGGGAAGTGAAGGTTGGGAATGAACAGGGAAGAAGTCAAACAATAACATTCCTACAAGGTTGTGAGCCAATTTATAGAGTGCAAGTGCAGTCGCAGAAAAAAGAGCAAGGGGGAGGAGGGGATGAGTAGGATGTAATGAGCAGGGAAGAAGACAAACAAAAATGTCCATACTAGGTTGTGAGACAATTTGGAGCTTTCAAGGGCGGTAACAGAAATGAAGGACGAGTGAGAGGAGGTGAAGTGCAGGAACGGGAGGAAGGGAACGTAAAGTGTAAGTGAGCAGATTCACTTGCACTTTAGAGAAGAGGGTGCATAAGGGCATGCTAGAGGAGAAGCGGGAAGACCACAGTGGTAAGGAGTGATCGCAGAGTCCACCAAGGCTGGAACAATGGAGGCAATGTTCTCCTTGAAGTTCAGGGGGAGCAGGGGTAACACATGTTGGATGATACTCTCACAGAGCGGGCCGTCTAGAGACCTCGTCAGCTGATGTGGGAGAGAAAGAAGAGAGTAGAAGGGAAAGGGAGAGTGGGGACAAGGGAGGGCTCAGGGCAGGTGGGGGAGAAGCACAAAGCAACTTCAACACAACACCAATGCAACCATTTAGAATGATGTGTACAGGATAAAGGGAAAAGCCTAAGATTCAGCATGCAGAAGAAAAAGCAAAACACCTAGATACAAATTTCCTGGAAAGCGGGGAAAAGGCCTAGGTTTCAACACACAGTAGAAAAAGCAGAAACATCAAGATGAAAGTTATCTGAAAGTGCCACAGCTCGCCCTTCCTGGTGCCTTTGGAGCAGATGGGTGATTCGCCACCACCAAAGTGCTGCCGTGTTACACACCATTTGCCTCTTTTAAGGAAAAGGGAAGAACCTGACAACAGGGAAAGTGGTCAGAGGAGGGGAGACACGAGCACAGGAGTACAAAATGAATGAAGCGAAAATGACAGTACAGACAAAGGATGAAAAGGAGGGACGGAGGCACAGTAGAGAAGGGGGTCTCCGTTCACCTGCACTCCGGATTGAAACTCAGAACCCTCTACATTGACAATAGCAGCCATTGACAAACAAATGAACTTGGAAAGTGTAAGAAATGTGCACACAAACCAATATGGACAAAATATGCTTATGGTAGTACTACTTTGCAGTCAGTCACATCAACAACACCTGCTCCTTAGTCAACTGCACAACACAGCACCCGCTGCCAAGTACATTGAGTAGACCCCAAGAAGGATTAGAAGGATTAGAAGTTAGGGCTCATGTAAGCCCCTTCCCCACCAGACAATCAGGAGTGTGGAATTTGAAAAAGCAATAAGCACATCTTGCCACCTGCCATATATGCGAACAAGTATCTTGCAACGGTTGCTGAGAGCCATTTGGGAACCTCTTTCCTGTGGGCTCACATGAGACAGCATATAATATAAGATATTTGTCATTACCACATCATTTTTATTTCTCATTCCTTGAATCACCTTTTTTTGTGGTGTTGGTGCTCCCTTGTTTTTGTCCATAGTTAAAAAATTATTTTCAGAAGATACAACTGTTGTCTTTTTTTCGTTTCCCATCATTAGGTTTTGCAAAAAACGAAAAACATCTTCCCAAGAGAATTCTCGATAAAAACATTGAGGAGCATAGTCCTTCACTATAAAGGCATCACAAAGGATTCCTTTTTAATCTTGGTGAAATGTTTAAAACCATTGGCTCATTACTAAAAAAAAGTGAAAGTAGCTGGCGGGATATATTTGATTTATAAGAAGTTCATCAAATTTAAATACACGAGTTGGGAAATTAGTTTTCTTATTCATCCTACGTATTTCACAGAAATAAATAGTTTGACATTTTAATTATTTCTTTATATTCTCCAAGGGATATTGGCCCTTTTTTTTAATTAGGAGCCCATTTTATGATCTATTAATTTGCTTGCTAGAGCCTGAATTCATAATTGTATAATATGCTTTTCGACACCAAAATCAAGAATGGCTCCTTTGAAAGTAAAATTGATTTTTGCATAGTTGCCGAATGTGCATTATACGGGAATATCTTGCAGCACTGCTAAATGCCAGCCTTAAATATTGTGAGGTTTGAGTTTACATGTAATCCTTTCTATAAAAAAGGCGTATTGCCATTTTTTCGGATTGAGGGAGTCCGTGGTGACTACGTGAGTAACCGGAATTCCCAGTGGTGCCAGGCTATTTTAGTGCTGCATACCAATGTATGTTGCACACATTGCCTTCTGGAATGCATGAAAAGCTTATCAGCAGGGGTGAAGTGAGTGTTGTCTTAGCTCCCCCGTCCATGCTCAATTACAGGCTTAGATGAAACTCCCTGTGGTCTTCATCCATGACCTTCCAAGGGAAATAGCTAGGCTGACATTACATTTGCTACATCTGGATCCACCTTTGCTATCCCTGATGTGGACATTGCGACCCGTCGCTTAAAAGTCACGGGGGTGCTCCTGGAAGAGACAACAAGTATTGTTTTGTGAGAATTATGTTTTCTTCCTGTTGACCTCCCTCCTTCTCCCTCCCTTTCAGTTGGAAGTATAGTATTAAGTGACTTACAGCTAGATAATGTATGGAAACATCAGATGATTTTCACTCCCCTAACTCCCTCATGGTATTCTGTTTTCCCTTCAGAAAACCTTCCTATTTTAGGCCAAAAGTGGGTGTTTGATGTGAGGACTGTGGTCTCCATTAATACTGTGCAGTTGCATTCTATAAGAGGATTTAATTACCCTTTTTTGGGAGCTCTGGGCATGAGACAACGGGTTGGGGAGTTAGGCCAAGGAGTCATTGGCAAATCAAGAATGAGCAAGTTAGAAGGAGGGTGGGCATCCATGGTTGTCTAGTACAGGGAGGACACCTGAACAGTATATGGGAGAGCATTACATTTTGGTACTGGGTACTGCAGTCTGTAAGGACTTTCCATAACAGCACTTTCTTGGTGGCCTTGACATTCTGTGGCTTTGTGATGCCTGACCATGATGCGCCTCGAGTGCGTGTGACCCTAGAAGTAGGAAGTAACATGTAGGAAAGTGACCCTGTCCATAAGACTGCTTATTGATGACATCCCATTTCATAATATTTTATACCTTTACTTCTATTTTGTTTTTAACTAAAAAACACAATTTGTTAACTTGATGTGGTGTACTGCAGGGAAGAAGAAGGCTGAGTCAGACACGATTTGCGTGGGTATCTTAGGCGTAAAGGGACCTTTAATAAACAGATTCCCAATTGCCGATGGTAGACCTCTCTATTAGAAAATAAAATCTCCTGATTATTGATGAACGTCGATCTGTACTGAAGAATGCCTGAGCAACACTAAAGTAAGCCCTTAAAAAAGCTATGTAAATTGTTGTACACCAGAAGATTGTGCTCACCCTGAAACTAATTTAGGTTTATAACAAGTTATTGTGAACTGATATGTTTTAAGAACCAAATGCAGATTATGGTAATACAATCAATAATTATGAATTATTCTCCTTTTACGCAGGAATTTACAGTTTCAAGTGCGCCCAGTCGACACGTTTCAACTATACGTCGTTTTCAAGGCTTGAACATGCTCTTCTAACAAATTAACATGTCTATGGTTACTTAATCATATTTGTAACCATATGAAGACATTCCAATTAATCAGCTTATAAACATTTTGGATACAGAAATCATCATATCACCATAAATATTACAATTCCAAAGAGGAGATTTCCGTGAAGGTTTAAGCAGAGTCCACACATCAAACATATATATTATAGATAAAAGTATACCATTGATAACAAAAGATGAGGGATACAGAATAAAAAAGAAGAAAAAGATAAGAACACAATTGGTCAGTTTGTCATGTTAATATACTGATATCATATCATAGTCCATTGACAATAGGTGCCGCCAACAACACTGTGAGATATTTTAGCAGTATTGTGAACTCATTTCCTTCAAATATTGCACTTGGTAGCAATATGTGCTTTTTCAGAGATTGCTTATCTGAGAGAAGCTGTGCATCCAAACTACCCCATCAGTCAAGTACATAATGTGTCTTCCAACTGGTGCTAGCCTGCTCACTATTAGCTCTTGAATGTGTTTGTATGTGCATTACCAAACCCCATAAGTCCAATATCCACTGGTGGTCCCTCAATATGATTTGCCAAAGAATAGCAGTGATTCACTCAACTTAAATCTTATTCTTTGCAATATGTTGAGGGATATTATATAGCAATATTGCAATCTTTAGTAAAGGGGGATAACACATCACATGTATGTATTCTGCTAACATTAAATAGTAATTCAAAATACTCACCCCTAATCCTTGTGAGGTATTCCAATAAGTGCATGGTTATCAATTATTGTGAATAGTCGATTCTTAGTAAAAGTTGTCACTGTAATAAAGATCAATTGATCAGAATTCGATATTACTTTGAGCCACTCCTCCAAAATAGTGTCTCTGTATACACTAGATTAACTAATATCTAGCCTGTATCTGCCATTAACGTACATGTTTTCAGCATAGGTCCATTATAGATAGGATGTCCTGTCAGTATTCATCCTTATCATGGTGTGCCATGTGTGCTATTCACGGGAGCACCATTTTGGAAATGTGTTGATATAGTGACAGTGACTTCATGCGCAATCTATGTGTGATGTCACGGGCGTCTCTTTGCATTTCAAAACATTCTTGCCAGGCGTACATTCGAGTGCGCCCTGCCCAGGATATAAACCTTAAAAATGTGCACGTATGCAGCTACTTCTAATATATGCTCCATCTTAAATATCTTTCATAATTATACTCAACAAATTCAATTTTTAGAGAAATGATACTTAAATAATTTGTATTGAATCTAAATCACAGTGGCCATTATATTTAGCACTCTGATCAATATTAAAGTATAAAGTACTTCTATTGAATTATGTGAGTAAGACCACTGAAATTAATATAACCTGCTTTGGTCTCCAAGGTTTCAAACCTATTGTGTGGAACAAGCCACCACTCCTAATGGGCTCTACCCTGGACTGTTAATGGCCATGTATAAAAGTGTTAATTTTATAGATCCAAGCATTCCTATTCTTTATAATGATACTATAACTTAGAGTCATATATATATCAATTCAGTGTTGGTTGGCATTCAATGGTTATGGATATAGATACCATCTGACTATTCATCCATGTAACTATTCCACAAAGTTAGTCAAATTGTAGAATGTGTGATAGGCTAAACTGTTGTACGATACAGTGTCTTAATACCCCCAAAACAGATTCTCACATTATGATAATATCACCAAATTAATATTCTCATAATAAAATGTGGGTGTTCCGGGTGTGCAACTGCTCTCTTACAAACCATCTGATTTAGTGCAACTCCCAATTACAATTGAGTAATTGTCAACTGAATTATTCATTTTGCCTACTTGGTCATATTTTGTCACTCGAGGATTGCTCCTCAGACTTGGTTACAAAGGAAAAACAAACTGTTATTATATGTTGTAGAAGATCATCATATTATTTAATATTCAGAATGGAAAAGTTTATCATATATCATACCTAATAATAAGTCTACATGAAACAGTTATAAGAAAACATTCATCTCATGCTCTTGATTGAGTCCACATTTCACTCTCTGTAATCCTATGAATTGTCAAGCCTCAACAATCAGGATGTAAGATTACCACTGGCCAGTCACTGGCAGGAGCTACATCAACTTGACAATAAAACGGACATACAATTCATAGGATTACAGAGAGTGAAGTGTGGCCTCAATTGAGAACACAAGATGAAATATGAAATGTTGCACCCGAGGAGGGACCAGAAATTGTTGGAATCAATAATGATTTGTGTACTTCGTTATATTACTGCTGACCTCACTCGAAAACACAGGATGAATGTTTTCTTATAACTGTTTCATGTAGACTTATCATTAGTTATGATATATGATACACATGTCCATTCTGAATATTAAATAATATGATGATCTTCTACAATGATTAGCAACGAACACAGATAGGACACCTGCCTTACTCCTTGCATGTATACGCAGACACAAGATGCCACACAAGGCCAAATACAAACATCACCCTGGCTAGTGGCCTAGACATGAGGGATAGTATCTCTGTTAATTGAAAGGAAATCCGTCTGTGACCTCTCTCGCCGCCTACTCCTGTCTGGCTCATGTCTCGTCAACCTATCATTTGTCCAAGGTTGATTTCTAAGAAGCCAACCAATGAAAATCCCCAATGTTATGCCGCCCATGAAGTAAGGTACCAGCCAATTACATATTGCAGAAATAAAGCCTTTTTACCTTTATCAATAATTTAGAGGTGGCCTCAGGAGGAGCCATCAGATAAGCATTACCTAATTAGAAATGTAACTCCTATATAATGTATATCTAATCACCACCACTAACCAATCCATGTTCCCGTAGGTTTTGGTGATGCCAAGCATTCCATGCCTGTATGCTGTCCCTGCTTTATTTTGATCATAATAAAGCTGGGTTTTGCCATGCACGTTGCGTTATTGAGTCCGGTTTGAAGTGACTCCATAATCTCTGGGTAATTTGTCACTTTCCAGGCCAACTGTACAGAGCTACTGACCGCCCCTCCACCCCCAATTTCTTTTGTCTTTTAAAACTATTTGGCTCACTATTCGGCTTTGGCGAAGAACTTGGACCAACTATTTGTTATAAGCCAAATAGTAAATTCACTGTTTGGTACAGCCCTAATTGCAACCATCCATACACTGAATAAAACAAGAATACAAAACTAGGAAAACCCAGTGGGCAACGTGAGTGGGAGCAGTTGAGAGCATTGCTCCTCAACTTTTGTTTCAGCATTCCTATTCTTTCATTTTAAAAATAAACCACTTTGTTATGGTTTCTCCTTAAAATAAAAGTTAAGGAAAACAGAACATTATCTTGAGGTACGTGCCATAGCACACTGCGATTTTGTTAGTCATGTCTCAGGAAAATCAACACGATTGAGGCTTGAATGCACGTTATGCAGGGCAGTCATTCCGTTCCTATCTCATTTGCTAAAATCAGGGCCAATATGATTTCCGGCTATGTAGAGCTCCAGGGGAAGAGAGTCCACAGCCTACGATCTATAGACTGCTGCAGTAGCAAACAAAACAACCCTGCATGCAGCCACTGGGAACCGACCCATCAGGCTTCTTCCAGTAGGTCCTGATGTCTCCCAGGGCAGTTTCAGGCCAGTCCATTCTATGACAGTCACAACCAGCCCGATACAGCAGCACACAGCTTCCGGGTATGTTACTGGATCCGTAGATATTGTTCATGAGAGTCTAACCCAGCAGTATTCAAACTGTGGGGCGCACCCCCACAAGGGGCCGCGGCCACATCCCTGGGAGGCAGTGAGAGCCTAGCATGAAAGGTAAAAAAAAAAATATATATATTATTTTATTTTTTAGATTGGAGCAAATGGCCAGGGGCAGCTCACAAGGTCGGGATGAAGCATGAAACTGTAAAGGGATATTCATTCCTTTAGTCACAGACTGTTTGAACAGTACCTAAGGGGGTGCTTTGTGTTAAAATGCAGTATATTTAAAGAATATTTATTCCTCAACAATGGCCAAGATTACTAACTGCATAGTGAAGTAACTCATCAAACTGGCCCACATTGGCCAAAAAGGTGGCCCATTTTGACTAGCCCGCACTAGCATTTTGCATTTTTGGTTCAGACATTGCACTATTGCCCAATATGCCAGTCGGAGCCTAGTGGCTCATCCATAATGGCGCCCGCCCTGTGGCCCCCTCACCCATTATAGAGGAGCTAAGGAGCCAGCCCAGTGAAACAATGAGCACTCCCTCAGCTGCTTTTTCCAGCTGAGGGAGTGTTCCTGGGCTGGCTGAACTGTCAAAGGGAAACATTATTTCTCTTTGACAGTTCAGTTACCCAGCCGCACATGCTCACTGAGCCATGCAAGGCTGGGACGTTTTCCTTCACTGGCATTGCATAGTTCATTGGAAATGCTAGCTGGGGCACTGCATGTCTGTATGTACGAGGGGGAGCTCCTGAGCCTCCTCGCACATAGGGACAGAGCAGCCTGGAGCAGGGCGTTTCAGCACCCACACACAGGCCAATGCAGAAGGTACATTTTATGTTCATTTTTTATTTATTTAAACATGTGTATGGATGCGTGTATGCTTGTATTATGAGTGAGTGTATGGTGATGGATGCTTGTGTGAATGATAGAGTGATTGCTGTATGAATGTGTTTGTGTTTGTGTGTGTGTGTGTGTGTTAATTTGGGTCCATTGAGCTGATTTTGGCAAGTGGTGGATAGAGGGGGGAAGGAGGGTTGTCCAACAAAGACATTTTAAAAATGCCTAAATTCCTTTGTTGCACAATCCCCATACCCATCTGCCAAAATCGCCTCTCTTTCTCAGGATTTTTTTACTGGATTTCTATCATAGATGTCCATTCAAAAATACCATGCCTTCCTTCTTGGCACCCCAGCACCTTGCATACACACATAATCATGTTCATTGTGTTTAGCCCAGAGGTGCCCAGTGGACAGGGATGGTATCTTTTTACTGGACATCTACCATAGATGTCCATTAAAAACATGTCATGTCTGACCCTGGGTTTGTAGACCACTGGTCTAACCCATGGTCATGGTGCAGTTATTTTAATTATTTCTGGTCTGTGTTGGGCAGACATCCAAAGTATCAAGTAAGTAACGATGTAGTAAATCTTGTCTTCACTGGGTGTACGCACAATTTACTTATAGTTTCTTTCCCACATATTCATGAAAGGATATTGTATGTTCCACACATTATACAATATAAAAATGTTCTAAAGTTCAAGGTACTGCCACCTCCAGTTTTGCCATGATGTTTTAAAGCGTTCTCTGAAATATCGGCAAATGAAATATATATATTCAACTCAGCTACTCGCTACCGTGAAAAATATGGGTTCACTCGCAGTTTACCGTACGCACTGCCAACTAAGTTTGAAACCATAAACAGTAGTAGCTTGTAGCACATGCGAACTGGTTCCCTGTACTGTGCTCAGTTACCTTCGTTGTGAACACAGCCTCTTCTCAAAAGTGAATTTCACTTGCTTCGTCTGTAGGTATCAAGCAATTTTATCCCCACCAATAATATCCCCACATTTATGGTCGTGGGGTAAGGTCATAGGCAATATAATTAGTGGAGATAATTTATGGGGTTATTGGGACCAGGGGTTGAGGGGGTGTCCTCCACTTCATAAAAAAACATGGGGGTTGCAGGGGTGTCCCCGCAGGTTCCATGGCTTAATATCGCTGCAATAATATGGCAATATTTTTGTATGGAGATATTTTTGTATGGCGATATTATTGCGGGATATTAACACATGGAACTCTTCTGTATAATCATGCACAGCACTGTGATTTCCTTTAGGCAGTACGCACAAGGTTGAATAACAAAACCCAGCAAAATCATTCTAAACAGTTTCAAAAACAGACATAAAATGCACCCAAACTTTCCCAAACTACTCTCCTCTGGCTTGTCTGCAAACTGCAGCATTAAAAAGACTCTTGCTCTGCTACTGACTGCAACCCCTGCTTTCCAAACTTATGTTCAGCTCACTGTCACCCTTCCTGTCAGTTTGTGCTCTACTTGTTGCCTGCTTTATCAAGCGCTGCATTCCAGAACTCTATTCACTCCCTTTGAAACGCTCCCCAAATCGCTTGATTACATTGGTTCTTAGTTGTAACCCAATCCGCCAACATGGCACCACCGCTGGTATAAGGGTGCAGCTCAATAGGCTAAGTGCTGCCGCTATAGACTGCCCCTGCTTCTCCGCTAGGCCATACATTTGAATCTGGACAGGACTGACACATCCTCTCATCCTCCAGAGATATACAGGTATAAAGTGTTTATATAGAATCATTTATATTGATTATACTTTCAGCATGTGTCATTGACTTGGGTAGCAATGTATTCATTGCCACAATGTTTTTACAAAAATATTCGGGAGTGGGCGAAACAATACACTTGCACAGCTATAAGTCTTTTTCAGAAACTAAAACAGAACAGGCAACAGAAACATTGTGACTTTACGTAAACCCAGCGTGTTAGCGTTTGTTAATGGCTGAGTCCAGGGGAGTTGCTAGGTCTAGAAAAGACCCGGGGCTAAACTGATGTCAGAACTGTTGGGACTAGGGGCTAGCTAGTCTTTTGGATGTAGCTCCTGAGATTCTATCCGGGGCTACAAATAAAAGATCAGGGGCTATAGTCCTCTTAGCCCCCCCTAGCAACGCCCCTGGCTGAGTCCCATGTTTCTGTATGCTCACAGATATATAGACACCCGAATACTCACTTGACATGCTCTTAAGGACTTTTTGTGGTTTGCTCGAGAGGCTAGTTTGGAAAGCGCTGACCATTTCCGCAGTGCACAACACTACCTGAACTGCCTGAAGCTTCATGATTAGTACTCATATTTGATCAAACTCCAAAGGATGTCACCTCTGCTGGGATTCTTCCCAGAACCTTAAAGTTACTCAACCCTATCTAGCATGCGGGCTCATTACACTTGAATTACCCAACGCGCCCTCCCCACACTGTATTATGAAACGGCTGCATAGCATACTGCAGAAAACATCAGTGGCCAGATTACACTCATTGCAGAGGGGATGGGCAATTTTGCACCAGGGGAGGAGAGTTTTTCAAACATGTCACCAACCAACATGTGTAGGGACGACATTTGAAGCGACTAGTGAAATGACAACCTGTTGCATGTGTGGGGCTTGGCAAATACTCAGCATTGGTGCAAACTTGCCCATCCATCATCTGCTCCCAGATAATCGAGAATCTGTGCAAATGGGTGTGCGCTAGGATGGCGAGGTATAGACGCCTTGAAACACTTGTGTATAGGTGCGTTATAAATGCCATATCATATCATATCATGGGTGCACAGTAGTATATTGCTATCACTCCAGAAAGACATCTCTGTATGATCTATCAATGTCTCTGGCAAGCATACCCCTTTTTCGACCACTGGGCAAACCTATTGTTTTCCGAACGCTTGTTTTCCTTGGTCATCATATTGTATGACCTTGCTCTGCGCGCTTTATGCTGCAGGCATGGGTGGGGCAGAGTAGAGCTAGGAGGGATTTTCATTATGACAATAAAACATTCCTGTGACTCAGAATCAAGGTGAAGAGGTAGGACGTTAAAACACCTGAAGGACAGTCTCACAGCAATCCATTCACTTGACCAGACAATCGCAGCCTAAAAATACATATTTCGTTGATGTCATCAAAGAAAGTGATGTGTCATGCACTCCTGCCCTAGGTATGGGAATCCAAGTGCACCAGTATCACAGTGACAGGATTATAGATGTCGCAAAAGGTTTCCAAAGTTTTGTTAGAGCTTCTCTGTCGGCTCCCTCCATGAGTTGTGGAAATGCGCTTATTCCAAAGTCTTTCTTCTCCGCAACCTTGGGTCGATTCCAAGCAAAGGCACCAGGCAACCCTGCCAAGCAGCTCAGCCTGTGGACAGGATGAGGGCGTGTCTGTCTGGAATTAAAACAGTATAGCAACTGTTTCCTAAGGTGATGCTTAAAGAACTCTCTGCGTGGTGCATTTAAGCACCATTTAAAGGCAAGGATTCTTGCATTTGTGTGTTCAGAGATAAGCGGAGGAAAATCACATTGCAAATGCTGCTATCGATCGCAAACTCTACGCCAGGCAGAAAATGTTCTCTGGCTGTCTTCTTTGTATGGCCGTTGGAAGGGGATATTTGACTGCTTGAATTACGGCTAAGCAACTTGTGCACTTAGTTCTGTGTATTGCAAGGCTGGCTCAGCCTATTGTCAGCCCCAGGTTGAATAACTAAATACCATGAAGGTGAGTATTACCAGAATGCTGTGCACCATTGACTCCCTAAACTGGGAATGCAAGGTAGTGGAGTTAAAAATCCCACAACTGAGACCTTTGGATTGAAATACATAGAATAATGCAAATATTGTGTATATTGAAATTGTTCAATATACACGAACTCTAAAATAGGACCGATCTCTCTACCAAGATGTACTATCAATATTGTGGTTGTGCATCTTTTCAACATATGTGTCATTTCAGAATATTAGCAACATATCAATGAAGATTTCAGGGGTCATTTTGAATTTAGCGGTTCGGAAACGGCATGCATATAAAGCAAGTGTCAAAGTTTCATGCATGCTTTTCAGAAACTGACACATTTTCATGAGGTTCTATGGCCAATAGGAGACAGGATCCAAACGTGCATATTTGCCACCCTCATCCGCTCCGTTTTCAATCTGCAAGCCTCGCTTCCTGCATCAGAGATTGATTCTTGCAGGGATGCCATGGATTACCATGGAATCTGTCAGCATTTTGGAGCTTAAAGCTGACAAATTCCGTAAGAATGCATGTAGGCAGGAGGCTTTTAGGATTCTAGGCATTATGAAATGTAAACATGAATGGAAACCCGAGGTTCACCTAGATTTGCGTTCATTGTTGCATGGAGGGGACTGCCTACATGGTTGTGCACATGGATGTGTCCCTCTCAGTGCAATAACTGGGGATCTAGAAATGAGCGTCAAGATGTTAAACACTGTGAAGATAATTTTGCTCCTATTCGTAATTTGACGCCAGGGACCTGTTACGTTTGCACTCAGAGGTAGCCAGGTCCGAGCCACCAAATTTCCATTATTTGCATGGAGAGTTCAAAAGTACAGGGCAAAAGGCGACAAACACGCTTGCAGGCCTCCTTTTGCCTTGCACATTTCCACTTCACCATGTAAATGAGTAAACGCTGCCTGGCATGTTCACATGTCAGGCAGTGTTTACTTTTAATTGTCAACCCTGCTTATCATGATTGCATGGTAAGCAGTGTTCACGTTTACAATTAAACACTGCCTGACACCCCTTAGGAATCTCCAGAATTTACGACAACATGAAATTCCATGCCGGCGCAAATGCTGGAGCATTTGTATGGCGCAGAGGAATGACGGTGGCGGAAATGCACGGTGCGTTCCGACGCTCTACTTCACCATACAAATATGATTGAAAATGGGGCGTGACATTAATGCAAGGTATTAAAGACTTACTCAAGCCTTTTAAGCCTTCCATTAATCTTACACCCACACGAACATGAGTGAATACGAATTACAATGCTTAGGCACAGGAGAAACTAGCATGCATTCTTTGTGCAAATGTGATAGAACAATTTTTGCGACATGTTTATTTAATTCTTACATGTGTACACATTCCTTTTTCTATTTTGGCCTGAGAATTCACTGGATCTGGCAAATGCATGAATGATAAATGTGCGCATAGAGAATGTTCACTTTTGTTGTTTTCTTTTCATGGACAACTTGCTTTGGAGCATTTATTTCCTTTTCGTGCACCACCAGGCTTTTCCCATGGCATGAAAGGTGAAAATTGTGAATTTTGTACTGGCCCTTATTGCACATTTGGATTCTCTATGTCTGTAGGGGGGCTCTGAGCAGGACATGATTAGGTGAACCCTACCGCTCTGGCCCCAAACAACAATTACCAGACGTGCTTTGGCAGTATTAGACAACTACAGTGGCGACTGGTACAGTAAGAACATCTCTCATTATAACATATGTGAGGTGGAGGTTCAAAAGCGCTAAAAATGTCATGTTTTGCCTATTACTGTAACTGTATGCTAAGGCATAACCTCACAATCCATCATTAAATGCAGCTTCTAAGCACTACAATAACAATTGCATTTGTAACCCAATTTAATGGTACTCTAATATCACTCATGTAACAGTTTATTGAGAAGCCATCCTCAACACATGCAGTTCCTTCCCCCGCACTCAAGTGGTTATGCAACAAGCTATTTAACCGATTTTATTTTCTGCCCTATCTCGGACACATATCATGCCCCTTGGATCCTTCTCCCCTGAGCTAACAATGAGCCAAGTACCAGGACGGGGTACAGGAAATATATTGGTATTTATTTAAATTAACAGTAATAGAAATTAGCACGAAAATTTCAAAAACACCACTTTATGCATGGCACAACACATTCAACTTCTCTCAGCATAAATACATCACAAAAGTGAGTTAAAAAGAACACAATCACAGTTGTACACTTTCTGCCAATTTCACTTCACAACTTAATTACACTGATCAATAATATAATTTTTCCCACACTTTTGGTATAAAACAAACATAGGTTGATTTATCGCTTTATTTTTCAGACGGCCACTTTGCTTTGGTCTATGTTGGGAAGTCAGACAGAAAAATTGTAACGCTTTGCAGAATTTTGGATTTCAGACCCCCCTTACTGAAAGGCCTGTGTTGGGGAAGCTGGATAAAAAGGTTGGACTGATTTAAGAACAAAGACACCCCTCTTTCTTAAAGAAGTCGGGGCCAGCTGGACAACAAGGATTACCCAATGAAATTATAGGATATAGATTTCAGCGCACACTGGGAAGTGAGTTTTGTTCATTTAGAATTTTAACAAAATTCACCCCATAGTGTTCTGCCAAATATGGAATGAATTGAATTAATATTTTTGGTTACATAGGCTAAGGAGCTACACAGTGTTGCACCACCCACTATAAAGGGAAAGGATTTAAGGCAAGCAGACTCCCCCCACCTTTTGGTTTTCCAGGGCTTAGTGCTACTTACATAGCAAGCCTCTGTTTAAGGGTTAGGAAAGCCAGCTCCATTTTAGGACATTCTGCAAAGATAGGGCAGGGATCTGGTCTCTCCACTATCAAAGATGGCTTCCCGCTCTCCAACACAGGACCGAGTCAGCTTTGAGGACTTCTGGAGATGGACGGGTCCCCCCAGATGCACTCTCTGCAATCTCCTCTGGTGTCTTCTTGCAGCTGTCAGACGGTAAGTTTCAGCAGCCTTCCTGATGGTCTGTTTCTTCTCTCTGCCCTCCTGTCTTTTTCCTTTTTTGTGTGTTCCTTGTACTAGTGCAGTCCCCCTTATATAGCAGCAATGACATCACCAATTTTACAATCTTGGGGCAGAACCCCGCAATAATCCCTGCCACTAGGATTAAACAGTTCTCCTTCACTCTCCTCCCAACCCAGTCTAGAAGTCAGGATTGGTTGGTTCAGGGGCCTGGAGCAACATATGGCATTTCCCATGTGTCATCATCCTTTGTTTTCCTTTCAACTTTTTGCCAAAACTAGTTATGTATCACAACTTCATAATTCTACTAGCAACTGCCAGACTAAACATGGCAGACATGGCAGACTAAGCATATTTTCTGATATGTTTAACACGTCTATGTTTTTAAATGGGTGTGATCATAACTTGATATTTTACATCACAAAATATTTTTGGGAAATGTGTGGAAAACATGAACATAGTAGCCTGATGCTCTTTTCTCTTCCTTTGAGATGGAATTTTCATTCGGTATGTTTTTTATCCACATGTAAATGTTTAGTGTTATTTATACAATGAAAGTTTCATTATGATTGTTATAATTTTTAATTTAGCATATTGTATTTTTATGATATATATGTACTAGTGTCCCACAGTCCATTTAGATTTTAAGCTGCTGTATGTGTGCCACTGGGCATTTGTGTAAATGGTGTTCTTCTGTTTTACATGTTGTATATACAAAAACACTCGAATGAATGTATATTACCAATAAATACATAAATAAAACTGATAAAGCAATGTTCTTTTCTTTTTTTTGTCAGCAAAAGCATCTTTCCAATCAAACTACCACTTTATGACTTCCACTTAATCACTTAACTAGACTTTGTAATTGTCCTCTTGGCCCTACTCCATCGACTGGCCCCTTCTCTTTTTCCACTTTTACATGATTTTCAATTGTTTCAACTTAGTCAATGCCATAATTAATCATCCAGTTTCTCTTCCTGCTTCAGCACTGCATCCATGAAAGTGATTGCCATACATTTTCGCATATAAATCCCCCCTGCAGAATTTGCTGCCACCATTTGTCCATCTGTAGAATCATTGGAGCACATTTCCCCAAGTAGTAACTTCTTATTGTGTTCAATTTCGGACACCCTGTTAACAGTTCTGGTACAAATTCCACTTCGACTTTACAAAATCGACAGCCTTATCCTTGACTTGCTTTGAGTGTCTAATATGCAGAATTTCTTTTGTGTGTTATAAGTTCAATCTTAGGTTTAGGAATTGGTCTCAAAGGTATCGACTTGGGAATCTCACCAAATATTTCATAATGCTTTTTACTGCATGAGCGTCACACATTAGATTCAATGAGGAAATTAATTCTGACCTTTTACTGATAATATCTATAGATTATCTTCCGTTTGGCAGCACAACGGTTCTCTCTTAATGCTTCTATTGGCACGTCTAGATGGTCAAGTTCTTCTAAACATTTCTTGTACCATTTGTTTAACAATCCGGGATAAATTCCATTAGGTGATGGACCTAGTATATGATAGGGTTTAGCAGATGATAACATATTCACTTTCCACAGAAGTGACAATATTTTCCATAAAGCTATTAATTGCAGCGATTGTAGCCCCATATCGAACCGAATTGCAACAATGGGCACACATGTTGGAAGGCACAACACTTTCCTCCAAAAGTATCCCTCCAGGATATTCCATATAATCCAATTCATGTTTAATCCTGTTTTGCTTCCAAGGGTTATTATTGTAGTTACCTTCTGTGTATAACCCATGATTAGGGATTCCCTGATAGGCCAACATTTTCAGCTTAAATTTCAGGTCCTGTAGCCATTCCCATTCTCGTACATATTTATTTTATAGGATTCCCAAATACCGGATGGACTCTGTGGTTTCAATTATCTCATTACCTGCTCTCCATTGAAACTTCTGTCCCTTTTTTCCTGGCTTGCAGCAGAATGACATAATTTTTTATTTGCTTGCATTTATTTCAAGATCATTTCTCTTGAAATAATCCTGAAGATGATGTGTGTCCTATCTAATAACACCAAATCATAGGTGTATATTACCCATGAAACAGGAGATCCATTTACTTTTGGGGGAAATATTTTCGCGTTTTTGAATGTCTCAAGTAGATCTGCTAGATATAGCTTGAAAATGTTAGAAGCTAGGGTACATCCTTGTTTCATTATTTCTCAGTTCTTATCTCATCTGTTAGGCCGCCTTTGGCATTTAGTCAAATTCATATTGTTGGGTCGGAATGGAGAGCCATGATTGCTTGCAGCACATCCTCCGGACACTTCATGACTTCAGTTTGTTTCACAATGTTGCTATATTGACACTGTCAAATGGTTGACAAATAACGATGAATGCTAGGAACAGCATTTAATGTTGCAAGCTTTATGAGGTTCAACAACAGAAGATTTAAGTCTGTCCCTATTCCCTTGGTGAATCCAGTCTGTCTTATATCTGGGATATTTTCCTCATCGGCCCATTTAGATAGTTTTCTTTTTAGGAATGAAGCAAATAACTTTCCAATTACATCTAACAAGGCAATCAGCTGTTAGTTGTTTGGATTTGATCTATCTCCTTTTTTGAAGATGGGAACAACTATCGCCAATTTCCACGAGAGCAGAATTTTCTTTGCCTTCGAGATGCAGTAAAACAGGACTTCAAAAAAAGGGTGCCCAGGATTCCGTATTTTGCTTTAACAGGATGTTAGTTATCCCATTGGGACCCGCTGCTCCTGAGTTCCTCAATTTTGTTATCGCTTCTGCAATTGCACCTTTATTGAAATTGAAGTCCTGTGTTACCTCAGTCTCTTGCCATGTTTCCACCTGGGCCAAGGTTAACCTGGAAAAGACCTCTGTGAAGTGTTCGACCCATGTTTTCATGTTTACTCTGTTACTTAGTGAGGCCTTTTGGTTCAAAGACCCTTCATTTATTATTGTCCATGTTTCTCTTGAGTTATGTTGATGAATGGACTTTAACATTATCTCTGCTTGTTCTTGGTCCTGTACAGTTTTGAACGAGATGGGTTAGTTGCGGTATCTTTACTTCCTTTTCTTTATCTGTTGGATTTTATTTGGAAGCTCAGCCTTCTTTATCTTCCTAATGTCTCTTTGCATTGTCTTTTTTTTGCGCTGCTACTTCCTGACTGTACACACGTTTTGGTTTTTGATAACACTGCTTAAATCCAGTCTTCAATTCTTTGTACATTGTCAGGAGCAGAAGATAATTTGGTTCCTGCGTACTTTGCCCATTTAAGTCATTGAAGGTCTTTGTTAGGTTGGCTGTTGCTCTCTGATTCAACCGTAGGTGATTATGTCCTGGATTTATTTTGAGCTCTCCGCTATATCTCTTGGCTGTTTCATGCCCTTTTATCTCCCATCTCATATTTACTGCATCATGGTCACTGCTGTCCAGTGCAATACCTCGAAAGTCTCTTATATTAGGTTGAACGTTTTTCGAGGCCCATATGTAATCTAACGTGACTTGCCACTTATTGTGGTGCCATGTGGATTTAGCTGGAATGTCTCTGCTTGTCTGTCCATTTAACATGACACAGTTTCTTGCTTTCATTTTTTTAGCCCATCATTATACATTATCACATTGTTGAACCCTTTGCTCAATGTAAAAATCTGGACCAGGTCTGGTTTCAGCAAAGCAGCCCGATCACAAGCATATAAAAAGGATATTTTAAAATGTATCAATTATTAATACATACATATATTCTCTATTATGCCTGAATCTAGAGAAATATGCAGGATATCTGTGAATTCAGAATTGTCTTGCAATTCTGAATGTATTGATCTCATTATTGGCACAGTTGCATGCAAGAAAGTATATGGGAAAGACATGTTTCAGTCCAATTAGATCATAATTCTGGAAGAGAGAGCTAACTAGCGGCCAACTACTCTTCCCTGGGAGATGGCAAAATACATTGGGTTTCTCAAAGCAAAAAGAAGGATTCTAATAAGTGTGATTAATTGAAGGGAACCTATCAACGGATTTGTTCTATCTCAAACTAATGCGTCTAATGATGCGGCATACATTGTGTTAGCTGTGTATATAAAGTTAAATACATGGGAAAAGAGGGGGTGTTTTTGCAAAAAGCAGCAGAAGATGAGTGAAAACGCTGTTGCGATTCTGCTTAGATGTTGCTGATGGAAAATCTCCTTAAAATGACCTTTCAAGAAGGAGTTGAATGCAGAAGCCTTTCCAAAGACAGAAGCAGATTGCCTGAGAGGGATTTAGGAGCAGCAGTCAGACTGAAAGGACGAGCTTAAATGGAGAAATTGTTGTGAGATGGTGATGCCCACCTAACTGGGGTCATTGAAAGACTAGTCGAAAGTGAGTACAAAAGCTGCAGTGCATTTAGATACATGTCTCACAAATAATTACAATCCCCTCTATAAATAGGAAGTATTCTGGGGGAAACTCTTTATGTCATTAAATGCTGTACTGAGCAATACAACATTGCACATATAGCCTCCAAAAGTAACCAATTGTTAATGAATTCCCTTATGAGCAAATTATATGTGGGGTTGTGAGCATGGTGTACAACACAGCCAACAGAATTTCATGGATTGATACATTTTTTGACCTGTGAAAACCATAATTTACCTAATTAGATAAAAGGAAAATCCTATGTAAACTTTTTTACTCTTGAAAGTGGAACACAAACAAGGATAATTTCCCTCTGCATTCCCAAGAAAATAATGTCAATTTAAATAACTAAAATCATTTTTTCCAAGTAGCATTGTGCCAAAAAGAAGGATAGGAATTCTGAATTAAGTGGATTCTTAATACCAATGAAAATTAATTTGCTGATTCCTTTTCTATTTCAGTCATATAATGTGATGCTTTTGAGACACTCTTATGAATCCAGGTATTTTGTGCTTCAAAACAAATGCTAAATTAACTCAGGTTTTACCTAGTACGCCACACTAGCGCAGAAAAAACATGCAGTAACCTTTGGGTGTTTTAGTCCGAACACAATTATTCAGGGTGTTTTACATAGTCCAGTTGGGGATTTCAATCACTGCAACCAGATATTAGGCTGTCGTTGCCAGGACGATCCTAATACACATTGTACTTGGAAAACCATGAGGCTGGTTTAAATATTGGAAACTTAAAATCACTGCACATGCTAAAAACCCTTAACTGTGCAAGGGACATGCAAACAATCATATCCTTTACTTCTCAAATTGTGGGCCTTTAAATCTAACATTTTGGAATTACTCTGCATCAGTGTTTTTTTTCTTCCTATCGGGTTCCACTTATTAGACTTGTGCTTAAGTGTTTGGACCATTACATTGGGCCTCATTCCGAGTTGGGCGGTAAGGGTTAACGGTCACCGGTAAGTAGACCGGTGCCATTAAACCCTTACCGCCCAATTCCGAGGTCCCTTAGCGGGACCCGCAAAGGCTGTGTGGTCTGACCACACGTCCTTTGCGGGTCCCTCCAAGGGACCAGGGTGCTAATAACGGGCCCGTAGTTTACCGGTCCGTAATTAGAGCCTTCCCCATTCCCATTGAGCCCTATGGGGGCTGAAATGGGAATGGAGAATGGTTGGTTGAATGGGGACTTACTGGGTCCGCACAGGTTGAAATGTCCCGGTAAGTCCCCATTCACCCAGACCGGACACAGACCCTGGTTTGGAGTCAGCCATGGCGCAAATAGCGCCATGGCTACCTCCAAACTCGGAATGAGGCCCATTGGGTGAATAACATGACTCGGTTTGAAATGTAATTTCTTAGTAATGAGAACTGCTTCTCAGTGTTTGTGTTTGTATCTGTTCCTTTCTGACGTTATGGCCCTTTAGATAAATTGGCCATGCAGGACTTAATTCCTAGCATGCTTTCTTCCTGCAGCAAACCAAATTGAAAGTGGGAGAATCCATTGGCTTTTTGTTATTTTTCTTTCTATGTAAAAGTAATGTCCAGCTCTGTGTGTGATTTTCTATAAGTTTGGCAGAACAAGTCAAAGTCCACAGCGCTTGTTAACTGAAGAAGAGGTGACTGAGAGGTGTGGGAGCACTGCCAGATGCCACCCACAGTTAAGAGACTAAATGAGCACAGACAGTGCCAGATGCACACTCTCACAGCTTCGCAAATGCGGAATGGAATGGTTTTGGGCCGGTACATTTAATGATCAGGCTTATTTCTTTTTTGAAACCTTCAGCCTCAGATGAAGAGTCGGGGATGACTTGAAACACGTGCCAGGCTATTTAGACATTAAATCCATTGGATTTATGAAAAACCCCTCTTTCCTTGAATTACTTGGAACACCTGTCATTATTGCACTGCTTAGCGCAGTGAGACTGAGAACTGTCTGTGCTCATGTGATTTTCTGTTTGCTCATTTGTCGTGTGAACACCATCTTATGAAGGAGTCTCTGGGACTGTGAAAGCTAATGGAACTATCATCTCAGGGCAGTGGTATTGCTAGGTCTGGAAAGAATAAGGGGCTAGGCTAATGTTGGGACTGTCGGGACTCAGGGCTGGCTAGCCATTTGGTTGTAGCCCTTGAGCTTCTATTCAGGGCTGCACCAAAAGACCCAGGGCTATAGCCCCAACCACCCCCCTCTAAGTGACACCTCTGTCTCAGCGTAATATTTTGAGTTACTTCAATGAAAGGAATCAAAATAGCATATAATAGTTAGACAGATTTGCTTTTATATGTATGTTTGTGTGTACTGCGAATGTTGCCTTTGGCAAGATAAGAGCGAGCAGTTTGCAATTCTTTTCTGTAGAGAAGCTACTGCATTCCGCATTTAAATCCTGTGTTTATTATTTTAAATAAAACAGAACATTAAGATTAAAAAAGCCTGTCTTTATCCCAGAATGGGAGGGGGCATTGGCATGGTTGGGGAGGGGGGGAGGGGAGAGGAGTATTAGGCCAGGTACATTTCAAGAAGAAAGAAAGAAAAGGAGGAAGGAGAGGGTGGAAGGAAGGAAGGAGAGGAACCAGAGAGATGGTGTAGGATATAAGGTACAGAAAGGCATGAGTGTGTAAATAACAATATGTGTGTGTGTATGTGATTGTTTTTGAGTTCTTTTGCATAGGTGGGGGTGATGCTGAATGTTTCAGACTGGAACAATTGAAATAAGGCTTTCCTTTAGGGCTTCAAATGTATCACTATTAAAACTTCCAGGATTTTTCAGAATGTATACAAAACAAGTTTTAATCCTGTAATACATGTTCAAGTCTTTGTTGAGGTCAACAGAAAACCATCATACACTCACTTAACAAATCATGGCATTCCCAAAGAAAACATGCAAAGAGAAAAATAAAAAGATGTCACTAGAGTTTGAGAGATGATTGAGAAATGAATGAGCCTTTACTAGCTAATATGAGTAACACAACATTTCAAGAAGTGGTATGCAATTAAAGAGTCCGGTAAAGAGGGTACATTGCTGTATGTATCTCCCATTGCCAGTTTCTCCTCTTCACACTCCATTATAATAATTTGGGCTTTTTGGGTTGTGGCAGGTAGGGGTCAACACTTAAGCAAAACAAAAGAGGTGATGGCTGGAAGGTTTTGAATGAATCTTAACCTCTGGCATTGCTCTGGGCAACCCTCCAGACCATCATTCTTCGCCTGCCAAGCCATTACAGAAGGGGAAAGACCATATGCAAATCAAGCTTGGCCCCACCCCCAATGGGGTAGTCCAGCCCGAACTGCTAGGTCACATTCTTTCTGCACGAGACCACAAGCATCCCCATGTTTCAGCCTTGTTGGGCATCATCAGTGAGGAGTAGCATGGGTCTCTAAGCCCAGCAGGCACAGGACCCACGTCTGGGCATACCCGTCCCACTCGGGGTGACAATAGCAAAACAAAAGAGGTGATGGCTGGAAGGTTTTGAATGAATCTTAACCTCTGGCATTGCTCTGGGCAACCCGCCAGACCATCGTTCTTCACCTGCCAAGCCATAACAGAAGGGGAAAGACCATATGTAAATCAGGCTTGGCCCCACCCCCAAAGGGGTAGTCCAGCCCGAACTGCTAGGTCACATCCCTTCTGCACGAGACCACAAGCATCCCCAGACATGTTTCAGCCTTGTTGGGCATCATCAGTGAGGAGTAGCTTGGGTCTCGAGGCCCAGCAGGCAAGGGACCCACGTCTGGGCATAGCCGTCCCACTTGGGATGACAATAGCAAAACCAAAGATGTGACGGCAGAAGGTTTTGAATGAATCTTAACCTCTGGCATTACCCTGGGCAACCCTCCAGACCATCGTTCTTCGCCTGCCAAGCCATTACAGAAGGGGAAAGACCATATGCAAATCAGGCTTGGCCCCACCCCCAAAGGGGTAGTCCAGCCCAAACTGCTAGGTCACACCCCTTCTGCACGAGACCACAAGCATCCCCAGACATGTTTCAGCCTTGTTGGGCGTATTCAGTGAGGAGTAGCTTGGGTGTCTAGGCCCAGCAGGCACGGGACCCACATCTGGGCATACCCGTCCCACTCGGGGTGACACTAGCAAAACAAAAGAGGTGATGGCTGGAAGGTTTTGAATGCCATCTGCCATCTGGTGGCAGTACCTGACTGATTTGCATATGGCTGGACCTCTTTTGCAATGGCGCAGACGGGCTAAACAACTGTGGTGTTGAAGGTTGCCCAGAGCAATGCCAGTGGTTCAGATCAATTCAAAACCTTCCACCCATCACTTTTGTGAACGGGGTCCAAACTTAAGACATTTCATATCCTGATGAAACAAATACACCACTTTTTGCACAATATTTTACTGGTGAAAAGCCCAAAATGTGTCATATTTGTGTTGTTTGTCTGGCCCATTACAAAGGCAAACAATGATCTCCTATCATTATAATCATCATCTTGTGAAAATAGAGCACACACTTTGATGAGATATTTCTGAACATTTAATATTTATGAAGGTTTGAACAGACTTATGTTTTATGGGGCAGATGAATATACAGGTATTACCTACTGCCCCTACTCAGATAAACATGCAAGTACCAATTCCTGCCCCTGCTCTTCACCATTATCGTACAGGTGAGAAACAATACCAGCTGAGGCACCACTACCACACCATGAGTCTAACGATGAGAGACGAGACAAACTAAGGCAGGTTCCAAAAAACAATACTTTAAATAGTCAAAGTATATACCTCTACCATAGAGAATTAATTAGGTTGTGAGACACTAGTAGGGATTACAGTTAGATAGCAGAAAGCACAAGTAGTGTGCTGTATATATAGCATAGAAGGAAGGAGGAATTCAGGATACCAAGAGAGGGACTCACTACACTGATAGGGCAGAATGGAATTATAGGCAGGTTAGATCTAGCATACTCGGGCAGGGAAATTAACGATAGCAGATGCACAAGGGGAATATAAAACAAACAGACACATATATAGGTCTCTAATATAGATGTGAGAAGCGCAGAAGTACAGCCCTTTTCCTGGTATTGAGACTGCAGCAGACCTAGGAGTTAGCCAAGCCTCAAACAAGATGCTGGATTTAGACACATTTATTTTAGAAGCTTCGAAGCTGCCCAGACAGTAGTTTATAGCATATGTCAAGGCCAGATGCACAAATGGGAATTAATGGATGTGCAGAATGCAGGGGCGAGATAAACGTGCTCAGGATGATAATCAGGAGACTCCCATACTAATTAAATTTAAATATGAGCAAAAACAGCCATTTATGTCCAGATGCTTGAGATCAGTATGCCAAAATACTCTACATCAGATAGATGAATTTTGTCTCCAGTGGCCACAAAGAGTACAACATACACATTACAATTATCTAAAATCCCAGTAAATAAGAAGAAATTAATTCTCCAGCACAGTCCCCTAACACGTGATTAAGACATGAAGAACACTGGTTATTCATTATAAGCAAAATATAGATAAGATACCTGCTGAATTCCCTAGCACGCATACAGGCATGAGATGATACACAAGGCCAAATACAAATGAATAGATAAGACACATGGCCCACATGGCCTGGGAATGATGGGAGTACTGTTAATTGGAATTAGTGCAGACCATGGGCTTCTCTCTTCTCCTACCCAATGTGTCTCTCATATCTTGATGTCCTGTCAGGGTGTTCAAGGTTGGTATGTAATGTGCCAACCAATGGAAAACCCTCTTGCCAAACTGCCTATGATGAATACAACCAGCCAATAAATGGCCAATAAAGTGATGTAGTGAAATTATCATCTATGATGGGCTGGGCTCAAGATGAGCCATCAGAGATCTGTAAACCAATGAGGAAATTCATGCCTATGTAATCTACATATATATATCTTAAAGATATTAACCAATCATAACCACTTAGACATTTTGTAACTGATATTGTATTATGATGTCATTGCTGACATATTTTGAGTACAAAATCTACACACACTCTTTAAGCCAAAATTACACTCTTTGTAATTTTGAGAGCTGCTTGTATGCTGTCCCCAGCAAAGATTCTATGCTTTGAATGAAGCTGGGTTTTACCGTGCATTTTGAATACTCCATTATTGAGTATTATTTTCACTAGTGCAGCAAATTGGCCCATCTCTACATTTGGTAGCAAAGGATGGTTCCCTAGGAGTTTTATAGAATATTGAGGATTCCTCGCCGTCCCCGTTTGACAGCGAGGGTGGCTTGTGGGGAGTGGAATAGCATGCATCTAAGAAGAGAGGTCGGTAGGAACCCACCGTTGATGCAAAGTCCTGTCCGGTCTTGCAGGCCACTCCGTTGGACGCAGAGTGTATAGCAGACAAAGAAGACTCAATTGAGAAGACCCTCAGGGGATCTATGGATGTAAGTTTAAACTGTGCATGTCAAAACTGAGAATGTAGTGCTTCATGTATTATTGGATTGTGAGCTTTAGAAAGAGAAAACACTTTCGACAAGGGTCGGAAAAGACAGCACGGTAACCCCCTATTAGGGGCAGAGAAATAAAGAGAAGGATCCCCTGAATATAATAGAAAGACAGCTATATTCCTATTTATGTTAATGACTGTTGGCGCCAATTTTATTGTGTTGTGGAATAGCATAGGGAAATAGAGTTGTTTTTGTTGTGTCAGTAGAAGAGTGAATCTTTGTTGTTAATAAGGAAAAGTGGTTTAGAGTGTAAGTACCTTTTTTATGGTGCTGCTGATGTGAGGGACTTTGGGACACCGGGTCTGTGACAGAAATGAGGGTGTGTTAACATTGCAGAGAAGAACTTTAGGAATGTTTTAGCGTTGCTTATCGACTATTGGAAAGTTGTGTTTTTATATTGCCACCATGTAAGATACCCCCATTGTCCATTTGTGTAAGTCACTTCCTAGATATAAAAACAAGATACTAAAATATCACATTCAGTCGGTTAAAGATATGGTCAGTAAGATGTTTATACCTTGCTTCAAGATAGCACTTATTTGAAAGAGATGCTTCAACACATATACACCTGTTTACATGCCACACTTAAGGGAAAACAATTACAGAACAGACTAATTATAATAGAGCTGTGGAAAATGTTCAAGGAATAGGTAGTGGAACCCAGCAAGAAAGAATGGCTGCTTAACCAGCATAACAAAGGAGCACACCACCCACAGCTCCTGCTCCTCCTCCTCCTCTGACTAGTGTCCCGTCCTCGATGGTACAGGGACTATACCCAGTAAAGGCTGCTGAAGGATAGACAAACCCCAAATATTTTCCCCAGTGTATAGTGTTGATGACAGAATAAATGGAGAGAAAGCGATCAAGCACAGAACATTGTTGTTGTAAGAATAATATGAGGTGCAGCGTAGTTTGCAAGCAAAGTTGATAGAAACAGAGGAAAAAGGTCAAGAGCGAGGGGTGTGCAGAAAGAACAGGATAGGACAACAATTGTGTCAGATAAATGAATAGGAGGTCAAATAATACTCAAACTTGATGGAAAAGACAAAGACGATTTTAAAGAGAAGGTGTTAGAAGATGGAAACATACAGCTGATAGAGAAGGAGAAAAGGATGGAAGAAGATGGAGAAAGAGAAAGAAAATGGGAAGAAGAGAGAAAAAGAAAGGAAACGAGAGGAAGAGAGAGAGAGAGGCCGAGACGCTGAAAGGAAGTTGATGACATCAGCAGATATCCATTGACTGACAGAGAGAGGGAAGACGTTACAAGGAAGAAACGAGACAGCCTAAATAGCAGTAGGACATAGAGCATGAGTAGAAGAGTGAATTGGGGGACGATCTGCAAAGTATGGGTAGGAATGCATTGGAAGAGATAGTAAGCAAGATGTATGTGAGATAGCTCCTTAGAAGGTTAGAGTTTGAGGAAGAAGCTGAAGATGAAGACGAGGATCAAAAGACAGTCAGATTTGGAAGATGACGATGAGAGCAGGAGGAGGAAGCAGCACAAGTACCTCCAACAGGCACACTTATGGGAAGAGAAATTGTTTTGGCAGATTTGAAGGGAAGAGCGATAGAGCCCATTAGGTACCTATTGCTCCCAGAGAGACGTTCAATGAGTCCAGAAAGGAGCACACCATATGTAAACAGATTAAGCGACTTACCAGGCCGTAACGTTGTATGGCAGCAGCACCAACGGAGATAAAGGGTGTGTCTGCACCCTTGCACAGAACTGCACTGACACAATCAGTTCCCCTTATTACAGAAAGGCAGAGGATTAGCACATAATATACCCTGGTCACAGACAGACAAAAACAACTTAATATATAAATTGCCATCACTTACAGCTGGTGCAGGGAAGTGGATTTATGAGTTAGAAAGGGAAACATCAGGCATGACTTTGGTGGTAAGAGACATGAAAATCTTGTGTGCTGCCGTATTGGGTAAGCAATCAAAAGACATGACGGGGCACCTTTTAACATTTGTCGAGCAGATGTTTGGAGGGAACTCTGAATACAATTTCCAGACATATCAGACATGAGTGTTAAAATGACACACAGAATTGGCCCAAATGAGGACCCAGCTGCTTACATACCAGACATACAAGAAAAATGGCATTTGGAAATGGATGAAGCTTGGGACAAAAATATAACCATTTTTTAAATCATATTTTATGTCAGGGACTCCCTGGAGAAGTACAACGGAAACGAAAGAAAATTGTGGGGATTAGGCAAAACCGCAGCGCAAGGTACAATTGAACATTGTTCATTATTGCCAGTAAAAAAAAGAGAACGTCAGAAAGAAGGTTGCAGAAAGGAGGATAGGAAAAACTGGTACAAAATAAATTGTCAAAATTGGCAGTAGAAGGAGCAGTAATGATAAAATGTTAGGGAGAACCAAAGTGTGCAGGAAGCACAACAAATGCAGCCAGGATTGAATGGACATTTTGTGGTAAGTGGAGAATATAAGAAATATCCCCGGGCAAGTGGATTTACACCAAGAGGAAGAGTGCTTGGAGTTCAAAAACAACAGACAGGAGGGTTTAATGGAGGATGGCCATGATTTGGGGGATATGGAGTACAGTGTGGGGCATGTGGCAAAGTAGGACATGTTGTATGCGTTTGCAGAGGTAGGGGAGGAATGCAAGGAAATTGGCAGCAATTTGGCCCAAAAGGGTGGTCCGCATATCTGCCGCAATATAGTGCTATACAGCAAGATTACAATGCCCAAGATTATACACAGTATCAACCAACCCAGACACAGGCACAGCAAATACAGCAACCACAGCAGGTAGTACAACTGCAAATACAGCAACCACAGCAGGCAGTGCAGCCTCAGATGCAGCAAGCACACGTACAACCACAAGTACTACAGAATGCAATAGCACAATGAGATGCAAACATATTGCTGCAACCACTGCCAGCACCTAGGGTAGGGGACATGATAGTAGTGGTAGGAAATGTCTTTACAGGAACAGGACTCAACAGGTATCCACAATCGGATAACCCACAGAGTGACTTGTGTGCCCAATTCTATTGATTACCTCAAACCCAAAAGAGGAACCGAGGATGGGGTTGACCATAGGTGACAAGAATGTTTCCTTGTTGGTTGACACTGGGGTGATGAGGTACAGTGTTAGAGAGGGAAAATTCATTATGTCAGGAATATTGAGGACACACAAGGAATCTCTGGGGCTAGGACAACAGTTCCTTTTACAGATGTATTGTCCAAAAATAGGAGAACATGAGATGGCTATGCTATTATTAAATTCTTGAAAAACAGCAGTGGACATGTTGGGGAGAGATTTGATGAGCAAGTTAAATATGACCATTTCTTTCACTCAAGCGGGGATAATATGTATAGCACCATGTATCCATTATGTGAACATGCAAGAGTTTGTGTGGGAATGTTATGGCCAGAATGCACAATGAGGGGTGCCACTAAACGCAGAGGTTTTCTTTGATGTAGTACAAGTAGTACTACCATGGCTTCCACAAATACAGGACAAGTTGTTGAGATTACCAACAGAATTTTAGTTTAGACCATATGTACCCACGGGTGTGGTAGAAGGGCAGATTACAATTTAATTAGAAACAGCAATGATAAGACAGGATAGAGTGATACTACATGGTTTTGATGATGAAGGAGTAACCTGGTGCACAATAATAGCACTTGACTCAGCACACAGACTTACTGACTTGACTGATGATGAACTGTTTGAAGATAATTATTCAGAGAACAAGGTGATTTTTAATATCTGTATCACATATCAGTTGCAAATAGAGTACAGAGAGTATCTTCACACAATACTGTACGTGAGGAAAGTACCATCATTTCTGCAGGAAGATTTGGCAAAGGTGCCAAGTTCATTTTGCACTAGCAGTTAATATGGTGTCTACTTATTAAAAGTAGTTGGAGCGGTCTTGATAAAATTGAAAAAAGGTGCAATTTTACCACAAGTAAAACAGTATCCCATGTCAAAAGAAGCTGACGTTGACATCTATGAAACTATTGCCACCCTGATGCAACAAGGTATATTAGTGCCTTCAGAGTTGCCATGCAATAGAGTGGTGTATTCAGTAAAAAGGCAACAGGGGGGTCTTTGAGACTTATACAGTATAAATGGCCTTTGAACAATATTGTTGAGGCAGAAATTCCATTGGTGCCAAATCCAGCCACAATATTATGTAACATTCTGCCTAAAACCCAATGTTTTGTAGGGATTGACCTGAAAAATGCTTTCTTCTCCATCGCTATGTATAAAGACTCAGAATATTTGACCACGTTAACTTGTCGCAGAATCGGATTACAGCTCTGTCGCCTCCCAAAGCAGTACTTTCAATATGGTGCGGCAGATGGACTTGGATAATGAACAGATGGACAGTACAGTCATACAACATGTGGATGACTTGCTAGTCTGCAGCACCACAGAGGAAGAGTGAAGTTATTGACACTATTGGCTAAAAAACGGTATACGGTGGACAAGGAGAAACTGCAATATTGTCAGTGAGAAGTATTGCATCTAGGCCATCTAATCTCAAAAGAGGGGTGGAAGATGACACCTGAGAGATCAGAAGCTATTACCAACATGCCCCAGCCAAATACAGTAAAAGAGTTACAATAGTTTTTGGGGCTCTGTAATTACTGTTGTGTATGGGTCTTTGACTACATGCATTCGGCCCCTCTTAGAAGGTCTGAAGTAAACACAGAAAGACAAAAAAGTGACATAGCTTGGACAAGTGAGATGATAGGTGCAGCTGACACATTCAAAGAAGCAATAAGCACAGCTACCATGTTAGGGATCCCAGATTACAAAGATATATTTTCCTGTTCCCCCATTCAAATGGAGTTCTGATGACGGCTCACACAAAAATATTCAATTGGATACAAACCACTGGCATTTTATGGCAGGATCTTAGAACCAGTAAATGAGAGATCATTACTCATGTGAGTGAGCGTTGGCTGCAGCAGCTTTTGCTATTGAGAAGTCGCCCACTATAACAATGGGCTGTTCAGTTACATTATATGTTGAACATGCACTTTTTGCCATTCTTGAAAAGCCCAATGCACAGAGAGCATCAGGCTAACAGGCCATGTCATAATATCTAATCCATCAATCAACATTGTGAGGTGGCTCATCATGAACCCTGCAAGGTTCATAGCAGAGTCAATGAAGGAGGGATATAATGAACATGACTGTACCACCTACACTGATTATTTTGATGATGTGCCCCATGTCAAATTTCTAGGACGTGTGGTTCAAAAGTTACAGAGATTTTTCAGATTGCGCTTTAAAGATTCGGAACCAATATGGACTTATACTAAGGGGCTATGAAAGTACAAGATACCCAACGGGACAACTACCAGAACAGGGCACCTTCCACTCTAATTTTTGTGCGCCAGGACACTTGACTTTCTTCAAAAATATCAGCGCACAGATGATTATCGCTACAATTATCATAGACTATATAATGAGAAGAGTTCAGGATGGACACAGATTCTGTAATACAGTTCTGGATAGGTTAAAATGGATTGAATAGGATTACTTTAAACTAAGAGATGACTATGGACAATTCTAGACTAAATACTCACTCCTATGGCTTTGGAATGGAATGGGCCCGTCAAAGATCTGGTCAAGGGTTTGGCTGGGATTCTCTCACCACCGGACAGGTCTCAGGCACTGGGTTTTGCTCTCAGCAAGGCACTCTGGTCTGCGCAGCCTCATGGACTGGATCTGACGGGTTCTGGGTTACAGCTCTGCTCTGCGGATCTGGATCTTGGTTCTAGCACGAGGTTCGTAGCTAGAACAGCAAAACAGCTCAGCCAGGCTGTTGGATTTTGTGGTGCCCCTTGGAAGTTTAGTGCTTAGAATCAGGTTGCTTAAGATTCTGAAGGCCAGCTGAGAAGAGTTCAGATTTTTGGGCTAGGCCTCTCTGCTTCAAAGTTCTAGAGTCTGGATTCTGGATCTATGTCTGGAGCCTGGATCTTTCCTGCAGGGTGCTTCGCCAAGAAATCAGTTGAGGAGTGGAAAGGTGTGTCTCTGGGTCCTCAACAGTCCCTATTTATCAATTTCCAAAGTGGGTGGTGAGGCTGATTATCTATGCCCAACCCTCTAAGGATCTGATAGGTCAGGGAATTTCCCCTCTCCTGATTTGAGACAGGAGCAGTGTGTCATATGTGTCAGAGTGACACTGTGTTTATGGCCCAAAGGAAATCCCTCCCCCTTGCTTTTACTTAGGAAATCTATTTTCCCCACAAAACATATTTCCAAGATGCACAACTTGTTAATAATACATAATTACATGACAGATTGCCTAAGGTACATTTCTGCCCAACTCTCATTTTCCTACGAGCTATGGTTCATAAATGATAACTTTTTTGCGCTTTTGGTGGGTTTCTCAATGTTAGTTCTGCACCAATTTGTATACATGCATGCACATCCCATTGGGCACATTCCTGTAATCTTTCATGTTTCTAACATAAACACCATGGCTACAACATGAATAATTTCCAGGGTTCAGTCTCAGAACATCGCACAGATTCCATCTTAGTCTTAAACTGTAAGTGGATTTTCCATTTTAACAATCTCTAAGTTTCATATTTTTGTCAGTTCAGTACACTTTGCTATAAGCATTTTTCTAAAACATACATTTACACCAGCTTCAATCAACAATTTCAGTCTGGCCCGCCTCCAGAGCTGGGCTGAGTCAGAGGGTCACATGGCTTGCCTTCCTGCCAGAGCAGTTGTGAGTTACAACCAAATTAGCATGTTCTATTCAGCCCAAGGATCCCATTGTTTCTTTCTCCGGGCAGCAGAGGAAATCTCCTCCCCTCCTGATTAACATGCCAATACAATATCCTCCTTTTGTTGGGAATGAACAAGGTGTGGGTTTTCTCAGGGGAAGAAGGCCTCTTGGAAGTTTTAACTGAATCAGGTTACCTTCTGGTCAATTGTAACAGAGTTCCTTGTGAAAAAAAATACATTTATGAATTTAAAATAAGCAAACCCATCTTTACCAGTCCTTTTTCAACATGAAAATCAATGTGTGGCACTCTTATATGGCATTTTGATGGAACTCTCTTCTTTGGCATAGTTTGAGTTCAATGTTCAACTTTACACATGATAGGTCTTAAATCACCGGCTTCAGACAGAGGTGAGTAACAGTACTACACCCATTTTTGACAGGTTTCTTTCAGCAAGCAATCTTCAATGTGGATTTTCCTCTGATAAGTGTACTTCTGTGGACATTGTATTAATGTGGATTCTTGGAGTGGAATGATGTTCAACACCCAACAAGGAGGTTGGATCTTTTAGGTGGTTTGTGAGCCATGATTTTTGCACATTTTTGGCAATCAAGAAAATGGATTTCCAAATAGCTCTGTGTTTCTTTTTGGCAATCAGCATTGCTTTTTCAAGTGATTTCAGGCTACTTTGTGGGTAGCCCAATGGTGGGTTTTGGCAATGGTCTCCGGTGTTACCACTGACATAGGAAAAAGTGGATGGCGGCCTATTTTTCAGATTTTTACTGCGCACTTTCTGGTGATTTTTAGCGAGCAGCATGCTTTCCGGCGGCCATTTCTGATGCTTCTGCTGCCAGCAATGCACAGTAATGTTGCAGGGCCTGGACTAGTGGGTTGAGACATCCCACAATATCGATATCAAAGAAACCCAATCCTCACCTCCTGCGTTCTTCCTCTTCCACCTCTCTCACTACCCGAGATATAACAGAAAAAGAGCCGGAGGTACAAGCTTCACCATCATTGCCCCCACTCTCTGGAGCACACTCCCCCTCTCCACCCAAGATGTATCTTCCTATTCGATCATCTGCAAGAAAGTAAAAACTACACTATTCTACAAATATGCCTAACTATTTATTGACTATGTACTGCCTAAAATGAATATTCTCCTCCCTGTGTACACTTTTCTCTCCCCAGTGTTACAATGTCTTTAACTGCAACTGACCTGCTCTGTTACTTTAATGTAACCTTACTGTTACTTTACCGACATGAGCAAACACACTGTAACATCATTGTCACAATGCATGTACTTTAATGTACCTCTGGGTCTGGTCGCTATCAACAAATGAAATATATAAATAGATAAATTAACATGGCCAACACTGAGTCCAGAATCTTGGTCTTTGACAACTAATTATGTTGCTGATAAGTTTACTTGGGCTGCAGGTCGATCTAAAGGTATGTTGGATTACTTTGTTTATAAATGACAATAGCATGAATTCAGTAGTATATTTGAACATTATTGACTATAACATTACATAGACAAATAAAATAAACCTCTAAACTTAAAGTGGAATTTAAGATGGCACACGGAAGGACGTGTCTTCATTTGCCTAAACACAATATTCACTTGTGTAATGCTCTCCTTATTTCAGAGAGGGGTGTAATGGAATGTTCTAATTTAGAGTGGAAATATAATCATGCATTCTTTTTGGGGGTATAAACAATTGTATTATGTCCCTTGGTAGAAATAATATTACATCTTCAATAAAAATCTTTAACACAAATTTTGAATGGTGCCCAGCAAATAAAAAGAGAAGCCGTAGAGTTTTAAGACATAGGTTTCACAAAAATTAGTTTTTATATTGCCATGCAAAACAAAAGGCACTGATGGAATATAAGACTTGGCTGAAATATAATTGTAGAACTCATAAAATGCAAGAGATAATATGGGACGTTCTACTCTGTAACAAATTAATCCTATTGATTGTATTACATGGATTGCATTTTTGGGAAACAAAGAACCAGAATTGAAAAATTATGAGTCAGTTTCACTTACTGACGAAAGTTAAAGGATCTCGAGCACCTGGACCAGATGTTCCTCTGACATAAGTCTTGAAAAGGTACCCTGTCTTATGCTCAATATTCTTGGAGTCCCTTTTTAAAGCAATAGTGGTTAAGGGTATCATCACGAAAATGTGTTATTAGTGCATATTGATACCTATTTTCAAAAAGGGTAATCATCTTAAGTCCAAGGATTGTCGTCTAATTTCGCTTCTAGATGCAAGTAACAACATTTTCCCCCCATAACTGCAACTGAATAACAAACATGGAATAAGAAGGAAAATATTCTTATTCCATGGAAAAATTCTTCCTTGGATCAAACAAAAATATCAAACTCCTTTCTTTATTGCATTTACTCCACCTCAAGGCAGCCTTTGATAATGTGAATAGAAGTGTCTAGTGAGAGAAACGTTGCACATTAGGCCTGCATCGAGATTTGCAACTTGTAATAAAAGTACTCTGTGTATCTTCAACCATTCAGGAATGCCCTAATTTGAATGGGGTCTGTAAAGGGAATATCTGCAGAGATGTAGGGGTAAGGAAGCATTGCCTGCTTGCACAAACCCTGTTTAACCTATACCTATTGGATTTAGAGGATGCCCTTATGATGGCTAACTCTTGTCCCCCCAAATTAGGATCTGTTAAATTGGGATGACTGTTTATGCAGACAATATTCTGTTACCGAATCATACACAAATTGGTTTTCAATGGGTGTAAGATGCATTATCCTTTTGCGTGCGACGAAATCATTTGGAAATAAATATTGAGAAATCTAATCTCATGATCTTTTCGCCCTGTCCATCTGTAAGGGGAAATGTGTGTGGAGATTGGAAAAAGAGGCTCTTAAAAAAATCTCTGAATGCAGATATTTTGAAATACTCTTTCAACAAAGGTCGAATAAGGTAGAATTGAAAAATTAAAATGTAGACAAAATGAAATTTACTGTAGCAGCGTCAAACAGGTTCCAGCTTTTTCCTAAACCCAATGAAAAGAATGTACAGATTAAAAAATGCATATGGCTTTTTATGGGCTAGAGATTGATTTATCGGATATTCCAGACTAGATTAATATTATTGAATCCAGATTCGGAAATGACATATTGAATCTGCCTAAATCTTCACAGATGGCAATGATACAACTAATTGAAATTAAAAGTAAAAATGTCTATATTAAAATTCAACTTGCCACTCCTGGACAGCTCTTTACCTAATAAAAGAGGTGAAGAAGCGAGGAATGGAAAATCTCTTTTCACATTTCAAAAACCAGAATTAAACCTCCTTGGTTAAGATAGAGTTGGAAATACACTTTCGACTTTAGCTTCTATAGAGTACAATGATGAAAAGAAAGCCTTGCTACGGGACGGGAACACAAATGTAGTTGAAGTGTTTCTACTATCTGAGTGTTCTTTTGTTAAAAAATCTGTATAGATTACAAACGAATAAAAAAAAAAAATGTAGTTTCATTGAAGGATAAAAAACTGTCTGAGGAATTTTTCAAATGCATTCATGTTTGGCACTCGCCCATTATTACAATAAATTGTCCCTGAATAAGCTGTAAGAGGTATTTATCCACAATTTTATAACATATTACCCATACTGGAAGTTCTGGGCCTATTTTAAAGATTCCTAAAGAGAACTATTTTTGCAGAGTATATAAACAGGAGGATTAGAATGAAACTAGTAAGCATTGGCTAATTAACGGTCTAATGCTTAGTTACGAAATAATCATATTCTTTGAGACGTTTTTATATGTGTGGAGGCCTTGCAGACTGACATATTTTGGAGTCATTCTGTGAAGGGCATCCACGCATCTCTCTCCTTGGCTGTATCAACAATTTTAATAGAAATTATGAATATAACCAACTTGGACAAGGTAAATGTAATTGAAGGATACATTTTCATAGGTAGTGTGTCTATTTAAAGAAATTTAAAGAAATGGTGGGACTTGATGAATTGGATAAAATAGTGGAATTTGATGAAATTGCGGAAAGATTCAAAACATATCTTTTAAGAAGTGGTTAAATAGTTTCATTATATTAACAGATTTATTTAATACTGTTTTGAAGTGTAATGTGTGTATTTATATGTTTTGCTCTTTTTGTGTTATCAACCATGACTAATGCAAATGTTTTTTAAAACTATATAACATTATTAATAAATAAAAACGATCACAGTAGAGACTGACATATGCCAATTGCAACCCCAACTCACTGAGCATTGTGAAGTTCTCCATTGGTGACTTCATTCAATCAAATTGATGACAGTACATTGTTCGGCTCCCACATGTATATTTTATCATACTCCTGAAGAAGAGAGTCGATGATATCATAAAGGCACTTCAAAGTACAGTAAAGCAAAGTGGGAGGGACTACCAGTGTTCAGAGCCTTGAAATTTGCTTGATTTCTTGTATAAAAAATAGCAAAGTATTCACCCCTATATAATATCCCACAGGGTTTACATGTCTTAATGCTTAATTATACCTTTTTGTCTGTGTGCTTTTCATTCAGGTTTGTTAAGTCGATATCAGACCTGTGAGGGACATTGCGATATTTTAGAGACATTGATGGATTTCTCAAATTGTATACTGAGCAGTAAAACAATCCTTGAACTTGGCGCTCATCTCTGCCGCACTCATTTTTGGTATTGTGCAGTACGATGAATCAAGGTAGTGCACCAGGCTTAAGTATAGTATCTCGAAAGTTGCAATATACAAAGACAGAAATTGGTCTTCAATAATCTCAGTGTGTTCTTAATAACTGGGCCACTTGACTTTTGCATCAAGGGTAGTCAGGAATCACACAATACACAAATCTAAATGCACACCTTGCAATAGACCACAGCACATACAAACTCAATGCAGTACTGTGCAATGCGATAACACCAATTTTATATCAGAGAGCTGCTCCGGTCACTATTACAAGAACGTTATTGCAAGGCCATTCACCTACTGAGAAAACAGATGACATTGAATGATCATGCAGGACTGAAATAATGACACCAACATGTGATAAATTTAAAGCTATGAATTAACTAAGCTAGTGGCATATATCTTGGCTGCTTCAACAAAATCATAGTTTAGCCTTTCTATTCTATTACAGATGTGTGGCAGCCATATGCTAATCACTCTTGGTCCTGTCAGCAATGGGAGAGTTTCAGCTTAAACTGCTGGTCACATTCCCACTTAACAGGAATACAAGTAACTCCAGATATTGTATAGCCTCGTTGTCTGCCATTATTGAGGTAAGTACTTACTCTCCTACAGCCTTAATTATCCCACTTTTGTGGGTGTGTAATCCCCTAATGTGGAAAGACATAGCAGACCTCTCCAGAATATACTAATAGTTAAACTGGACACCTTTAATAGTATAACCAATGGCACAACGCTTCTTCATTTTAGACATTGTGCAATACCAAAAACCTGGAAAATACAGCAGTGATAAGTACAGTAGCCTACAAGTTTCAGAAATAAAGTGGTCACTGAAAAAGGTTTTTAAAGGCATAATGGGGTTGCAGGAAGGAGTCGCAAGGTGCACTAAAGTCTTGAGCAAATTCTTTCACTGAGTACAGTAAGCAATTCAAGTGTGGCACCCCAATAATAGAGCCAGGGCACTTTTCAATCTGGGTATCATCATCTATTGACAAATTAAGACTCCACTCCTTTACAGAACCAAGAGACCACCAACTTCATTGTAGTATCATGTATTTTTCAGGAGCGTAAATCCATGATTGCGTGTCAGTGTGGTGTCCAGGTCAGTATTACAAGAGAAAATGTGCCAAAGATATCACCACAATGCCAACGAGTAACACATCAATGATCATGTCTGACATTGCAAGTACTGGAGGACAGGACTGAAACTCTCACCATTAGCATTTCCCCTGTAATGAACCCCTTATTTTATATTTCTGATTTTAATTATTAGACATTTCAATTCATAACAGCTTACATTTAAAAATAAAAAGGATTTAATGGGTTGCTTATTTCATAGGTTCGACTGGTCAAACCATCTGACAATCAACTTTGACATGAGTCACAACATACTAGTCAAGCAAACCCATCAGAAACCCATCAAACAAGCCTTCAGATCATTCAAGAGATTTCTAATGTAGGCACTCACAGATGATATTGCTAAACTCCACTTCACATGGGCTGATCTACCTCTGATGAACCAGGACTGTGACTTACTTCTCCAATAGCTCAACACCACCCTCACAACCAACATCAATTGTCATGCCCCAGTGAAACAACGCACCGTCAAGCCTAAACATTCTGCATCCTACTACACTTAAGAATTTACCTTCAACAAATAAACCATAAGAACATAAGAAAAGACTTGGCTAAACCTGAGCATCTGCCCTCACGGTGCTCAAGGAACTCCGTGCTACACCCAGATGACTGATCACTACTGACTGTCAAGGACAACTACTACCAAAAAACCATAGCCAAAGCCAATAATGAAACACTTCATCATGAAATCCACTGCCATCAACTCTTAAATTATCAATTAGATCAGCTTGATCCGCCAACACAGACACCAGCGCTACAAATGACAGCAGACTACACATCCCATCTCACAAAACCACAACTAGCTGGACAATTTTCAAGATACTATGAAAGACCTCAATGCCACTCTAGCATGCCTCAAGGCCATATCGCAGATGGACGGCATCCTCACTGCCTCTGTACTCTAGACCCTTCAACCCTTCATATTGAAGCACTCCATAGTTACCTGATACTATTCAACAGCTCCCTAACTCAGGGCAGATTCCCCTCAACCCTCAAGACTAGAGAAATACTGTCTCTTTGCAAAGAAACCAAAACTGAACCGTGATGAAATTAGCAACTACCACCCCATTACCCATCTTCCATTCCTAGGTCAGAACCATGAGAAAGTAGTACCCATGCAACACCTCCAACACGTTGAATCCAACAACCTCCTTCAGTCCTACCAATCTGGATTCAGACCAAGATGTCGAAATGGCTACCATCAAGGTGATCGACGATGCCCTTAAAATCCTTGATAATGGTCCTCCTTGCCTCAGGGTTCTCCTTGACCTCTCAGCAGAATTTGACACAGTAGGCTACCAGACACTCACCTACATCACTGCATTCTGATCAACAAGATCGTCCACCTCAGGTTTAAATCGTGCTTTGCTAATTGTGTCCAGTTTGTGCAAATGGATGCCTCCAGATCACCAACACTACCCATCACCTGTGGAGTCTCACATGGATCCAGTCTCTACCCTATGATCTTCAATCTGTACATGGAACAACTTGGAACTCCCTCACTCCACACAACATCCACATCCACCAATAAGCAGATGACACGCAGCTCTACCTCAAGATATCCTCCATCGAAGACATATCATTAATCCAATGGCTTAGCTGAAGCTCAACCCCACCCAAGACTGAATTGCTACACCTGAACAATAACACTGAACACCATGATATCCAGACCTGGCTGTCTGCTATGCACCTCAAGGGCTCTGTGCCCCAGCTGGCCACCTGTGTGAAGTCACTATGGTTCGATATTGACAGACACCTCTCCTTCAAAGGCACATAGAAGGGTAGACACAAACAGCTTCAAAACAACTTTCACTCCTGTGCAAAATCAAGCCCTTCATCCTAGAAAACAACTTCAGATCTGTTGTCCAACCCTTGGTCCTCTTACACATGGATGATGGTAATGACCTTTTGGAAGACCTTTCAGTGACTATCCTGGCGCCCCTTAAATGTGTCCTCACGTGGCAGTACGACTCATCAAAGGACTCCACAAATTTGACCACATCACCCTGACCCTCATTAAACTACATTGGCTCCGACTTCAAGCCCATATCATCATCAAATCCTGCTGCATCATCTACAGGGCTGTTACCTACGATCCACCAGAAGTAAGGGCATGTTCAGACTTGAACTATGCTGGTGCAGGAAGGAAAAGAAAACAGGAGACAGGCTTCTCTGTCTGCCCCTCTAGAATCTGGAACCTCCTCCCTGTCAACATCAGACTCCCCCCCCTTGCTTCTACTGTTCAGAAAGGAGCTCAAGATCCACATCTTCAAGGAATGTCTCCTCGCTAACAACTAGGTAAACACACCCTCCACGCCCCCCCTCCCCCCAACTGAGACTGGGTGATCTGATCCCCACTGTTTGCTTGTAGACCCCTTGCTGACAAATTGTGGCCAACTTCATACACTCCTGTTGTTAGCTCCCCACTCTACTCTGGTCTCCTCACCATGTCGTTTACCCTATGGTTGTACATTTCTCCATTTATTCTCGAAGCTTGGTGTGTACTCAATACATACCATATTAATACCAATAATAATGTATTTTGTTTTAATGTGTTCGTATTAGGTCATACCACTGTACATTAACCTAAATAATGAATACTCATGCACATGTTTAAACCCTGTTCATGAGACTAATCCACTTGTCTTTTGGCCTCTCCACAATTTAAAAGATGCATAGATGCAGGTGGGGCTTCCCTTTTCTAAAGGCAATCTCTACAATCATGTTAATCTACAGTCATGTTAAGTAGTTGGCTGTATTTTGGTTAGTGACATTGTAAAATAAAAAAAAGTAGAGCACTGGTAAAGGGGTCCGACCTCCCTTCACAAGTCGAGTTTCGGATCCTCTACAGAGTACAACGTACAGAGTGCAGAGTTTCAGATGGTTTCCTTTTAAGCGTTTTGATGTTTGGGGGAAAAGGAAATAAAAACATGCATATTAAAACTGTCAATTACATGTACCGTGTAGGTAAAATGTGTCCCCATATATGTATTATGAGAAGCTCCTTCTAAATTCCACAGTCTATCGCTCCAAACAAATGCAGGTGAGGTTTTATTCTGAAAGCTCCATGCCATTGTATTTTTTGTGATCCGTGCAGAACTGCTAAATTGCACTTTGGTTAAAGAAGTACAATTATGGTTCAATCAAAAAGTACCAGATCATGGCCATAAACCCTTATCTAAAATGCATTCCATGGCCTTCCTGAGGCTGCCCCAGAAACACCATTACAATGGCCATCGGAAATGGGTAACTGTCCCAGAATATGGCAATTTAACAAGAAGGTTGACATCATAATGGACAACGACCTCACGCTGGAACTCCAATTCAAGTGAATGATTAAACATGTGTCTGGCCGTAATATCTATGGTTCTTTTAAGAAATGAATATGCCAACAACACTGATTTAGGCATGCCAGAATATCTCAAAAAAAAGCTCGAACAAATTCATAATATAGTTGCCACCCTACAAGTAAAACTCAACAGGATGGAAGAGATAACAGTGGCTTTCAGAGCACTGCACTGGCGAGCAGCAGAGAAAAAGAATCAACTTCAAGACCCTATGCATCACCTAACGACCCGCACAAGGCGAAGGAGCAGACTGTATCTAAACAAACATCCTACATTATCAACCAACTTGATGTCTGTGATCGAGAAATGGCATGTCTATAGAAACCTGTCGATTCTGCATTGAAGGAAGCTGAGGCACCACCTTCTCGGCTGTGGTGACTGAACTTTGGAACACTCTGGCATACGCCAGGACCACTTCAAATTCAGTAAAAAATAAAACCCTGACTTTCCATAACCAATAGAAAATACCACTCTTTAAAAAAAAGGATTATTATGTTCCTCTGCTTTGTGTTATGGTTCTAATAATGATCCCGATGTGGAAACTTGAATTGTATGAACCCTCCTGTTGGTATTATGAGGGAAAGAGGGGGGGGGGCAGGGGGTAGACAGCTTTTGAGAATGCTATTGAGAAAATTATAAGCTTCACAACGATACCAAATGGTATATGCAATGTTTTGTATATTTCCTTTTTTACAACTTTTTGTTGAAAATGTCTGTAATTGAATGTCGAAACCCTTATTTTAAAACTAATAAAAACGAAATAAAAAAAAAAAATATATATATATACCAGCACCAGCTAGCCCCACACTCGGAAACATCCCAAGGGAATGCCATCCTGGCACCTGACAACTCACTTGCAAACCAACTCATGGCATTCGGAGGACCTTACCCTTGAATAAAATACAACATCGTCCATCACCACTAAAAACAACTATGCTCACCTGCCTGCTACAATTACAAAAAATGCCAAGCACCTTTCACCAAACACAACCCGCAGTGGCATTATGCTCGTGCACCTGATGAGGATACCCTGCAATGTATCCACTGAAACCAAGAACTAACTCTCAACCTCCGCACATTAAACACCACATAAAAATTCAAAATGGCCTTCCACCAACGTGTTTCCGCCTAAATCCAAACGTCATAACTACACCTCTAAAACCAACGGACACACCTCGACATTTGCCAAGGCATGCTCAACTCAGGAGCACGAGGTTTCCTCTCTATACACAAATTCTCTAATGCTCCAAATGCATCCCACCTAGAAAGCTGTCTCACACACAAAGAGCTCAGGTTTCTTCCAAACTGAACCGCCAAACCGAGAGTACTCTAATCTGCTTGCTCCTCTCCTCCTACCTGACCAAATCTACCCATTCTCTTTGAAATGGGCCAGCGTGCCAGGAAACCATGCAAATGGCAGCCGTGCATAGTATGCATAGGACACATAGTATGCATAGTACAAACGCTATGCATCCTAATAACATCACGGGTAGTATAGCTCAGCAGCAATGCACTCGTTTTGGAAACAAGATGTTTCGCTTAGAAACCTCTTCGGTATTAAGCGTGTTATAAAAAACAATTTTAATTATTGCATAACTTTTCAGCACACTTGGGTAAATCTGAAAAATGCAAACAAAAAGATACTGGAATGCACCCATTTTCTTCTATTATGAGTTGCAATTTTATGAGGCAAGACAGCCTTATTTAGATGCATGTTTGTATACACAGACTAATGATCATGGTGCTGCTATCGTCCAGTCTGGGAGTTTGGCCCATAACAATGTACGTGCCATCCTTGCAAGTGCATTTGTTTGGATTATGAATGCCCATTAGAGGTGAGGTAAAAATACCCCAAAAAATTATATATATATATATATATATATATATATATATATATTTTTTTTTTTTTTTTTTACCGCCAAGAGCATCAACTCAGGGGAGTGCTCTTGAGTGGAAATACAACGTGGGAAGCCAATTTGACTAGTAGGGCCACTCTCGAAGTGTCAGCCCACACACTTGGATGGTCCATGGATGCCAGGCGTATACATATCATCTTGAGATGGTGTCATTCCATCATTGTTAGGAGGATGTCTCTGGCCTCCTTTGTAGATTGTAATTCCTCCACTTTTCTCGCAACCTGTTACGAAAATGGAGTAAGTCAGCATTTGAGCGCGCACATACGGATCTCATTTGAGCACAACTGCGGGAACCTGATCTGGTCCACAGGTTGAGAAACTTTAGATCATATCTCTTGCTTTGAGTAAGCATGTACAATGTTCAAAAGACTCACGCGGGGCTTTGCATACATCAAAATAACTTCAACATCGAACTCAATTCCAGTCATTTTATATTCCTGCATTAACATTTGAATGATCACCAGAGTGTGTTGGTTGGTGCCCTGGAACAAAAGCCTATGTAACTCTGCTTGTATGTTTATGAAGTTCGCTGACATGAGTTGCCCATCTGTCTTCAGGAACTGGAACAGTACAACACACTGCCAGTGTCCCTGACTTCTAATAATGCATGTCTAACTTGGCTGCATGTACTACTGTAAGACCATGAGCGATTCTTGTATTACAGTGCGCGTTGCATGTATCTGCTGCTTTAAATATATGTCATTAGAAGCGTGTACCACTGCACACCACACACAGCACTTGGAAACCTTTCACATATCAAAGCCCGCATGCAGTGAAGTTAAGGGGCGAGAGTAACCATGAGAATGAGTGCAGTGCGAAATGCAATGGGTCATGGTACCTCAGCTGGTGTTACACATTCAAGCGCATGACACTGTGACAATAAAAACAAACAGCATCACTATCAGAGCTCATGTCTAGCCCTCACTGATGACAACTGCCACTATTCCACACACCTAGGATACACCACAACCACACACTATCTTTGGCTTCCTTAGACTAACTTGTGCCCCTCCCCTGTTTTAGTGGCTGCCCTTTAAAGTCTAAAATGGTTAAGAGAGTTGTTTTTGCCTTTTCCATTTTTTTATTGAGCAGTTACTAGCTGGATACAATTAAACGCTTTTATTATATTCTTGGCTTGGATAGTATGTTCTTAATTGTATTGCTTTTTAAAATGATTCTGCCCACAGCCCCTGCACATGCATCACTGCATAAGCCTATGAACAGGGCCCACGTTACCAAAAGGTGAGCAAAAGCTCCCTTGACTTATACATGCTGTTGTTTTGCCTCTGCTTGCCTGTTCTGCCTGCAATTCTTAGTTAAGCCCCTCTAGTAGTCCACCCACAACCGATTCTTATAATTTTCAGTGAAATTGTGATGCCTCTTCTGTTGCAACCCCTATCATAACTTCTGAACTAAGAGTAATATTATGCAAAAATGCATTCATGCATAACTGCACACTTTGTATATGGTATCTAACATGTAATATTCTGCAGGCAGTACAATATTTATTGTATAGAAATCAATGATAATCGAATGCTGCGCGCACATTTAAAGATTGCTTATTTTAATGGGACTGAAGTCCTAAACCACATTCTGATTGCATTTCTGCTTTAGAGTATTAATAGCTTGCAATCAGCAACACGCATTGCAGCAACTAGGCAATTATGAATGTCTCCTTCTAACTTGGCACATAATCAAAACAAGAATATATTAAGCTTGACTTTTACATCTTGATAGCTTGTCATTACACAACCCTTTTTATCCATAGTTACAGTGTTTAGAATTGCCATAATTATGAAGTAAAATGCTAAATTAAATACACAGCACGAGCTTTCTCTATTGACTTGAATAGCTGACAAGTCACAAAACATTACAAATGTAGATTCTGATTCTCCGCATGTTCACTGCACACAGCCAACCACAATCTATGTGCGCCATTTAAAAGGTGCCATGTTTGAGAAATATAAAAAGATTGTTATCGGCGCTCAGAATTGGGCGAGCTCGACAATGATGAGACTGGTCCCAGTCAAAACGCAAGCTTATCTTGTCCCCAATCCTTGTAGGTGGTGTCAATTGTAATTGGTTATTTATGACGCGCATAATAGCCAAAGGTTTCTAAGCGCGTTCCCGGGGATTTAACCTGTGTCGTGCGCATCATCTCGCTTCCAAGGCGAGCACGTTGCCGCTGAGCTATCCTCCTGAAACAGGTTAGTGGTACGATTTAAAATTTGAATGTATACTGAAGCATCCCCTTTCCTCCACAACAACACCATCAGTCCCACCCACTTTCCCCACTGCATCATACCTGAGTATCCCTCCACCACTCTCAGCACCTTCATCACCCAATTAGTGGAACTTGGAAAGTGGGTGGCAGTAAACAGCATTTCTACATAGACCTGTAGTTCCGCCTGCCTCTCTGCAATACCGCCATTAGCCCATCCACTTTCACTCCCCCATTATATCCCACCACTGCCTCCTCCAGCCTCTGCAGATGTGAAGGATAAAAGATACATCCAAGAAGTGTCCATGAGTAATTTACGAAACACGTACCTTTGTGGTGGGTAGTATTAGATATGGCTGGTGCAACTCTATAGTAAACCACGAGTGAGGCTTTTTCATAACATATGCTGCAAATTCAACCACTGCCCACAACTCGCAATTTTGCCAGCTGGGATTTGAGTATAGTCTATGATTTACTTCACATATCTTTCAAGCACTGGCTCTGGTTATACACATATTTGCATGCTTTTCAAAATATTCAATTCTTATGTTTTATGCAGCCATTTTCTTGGCTCAGCTCGTGCTTGGCCCATAGAGCCAGGAAAGACTCTCTCTCAGCTGCGGCTCTGCTGTACCCGTGAGTTCCTTGTCTTCACAGCTCAAGTTCTGCTGGAGTTCTTGTGGTGGAAAATACGGCTTCTTGGTAGTGTTTATTTATTGCAACAATTGTCGCTCAAAGACACATGGCTGCAAAGCAGAATGAAGAAGAGCGTAGTGAGAAATCGTCTGAAAAGTAATTGGTAATTATTGTACATTTCACATCTTATATTTGATGAAAAAGCAAACGTGTTTCTAGTGGCAATCTAGCTGGACTGAGAGGAGAATGTCATGAAACGTGTTCCTAGTGCCCACAGATGTAGCAAGCACAAAGATAATTGAGCTTTTATGTGTTGATTGTTGCGGTGGTGCGTGTCCATAGTTTTCAGAGATTGCATGTGCAAAAGTTAAATTCACTTGATGGACGTTTAGGGGAGAGGTCAAGGGTGGACAGGGAATTCAATGTGAACATTTCCATTTTATACTTTTAGGCAGGTATAATTCACACAAGGAATTGTTATATATATTTACGACATATTTACCTAATTAAAGGTATCACATATTTTATCATATTTTATATATATTGTATTTAGATTTGCAGCACATGTTGTATTATATTTACCTTATAAGGAGATAAACCTTGTGAGAAATGCATCTTTAGAGAAACTGATAAGCAACTGCGGTTAATAAACATGTTTGTTAGCAGTTAACAGTATTCATAAACATGTTATGGCCACATGCCACATTTAAAATTGTAGTTGTTTATGTTGTTACTTTTCATGTGCAAAGTTAAGATCAACATGTGATTAGGTCTCCTTGGAGACATAGAACCTACTAAGGTTCCAGATCAGTGGATATATAAGGAAGCAAATTAACAAAGGGGGTCCTGGGAGTCCCTCTGCCAGGCATTAGTCCTGGTTGCGAGAGACTTACCCAGAGTCTTTCGCTCACTATCTTTCACAGAGAAGAAATATCCTAAACATATCAGACATATTCTCCTCTTTGGGTCTCACCCTAAATTACTAGGGGAATCCAGACGTGGACCCCTTGCTCACTACTCTTAGAGAGGCACAGATCCACCCTGCTGATGAGGTCCAACCAGACCGAAACACGTATCTGGGGTTTCTGTTGGTACTCTTGTTCAGAGGAGAATTGCCTAGCATTTCGGTGCTGGACTGCCCCAGGGCAGGACAAAGACTGCTATGTTTGGGATATTTCTTCTCTGTGAAAGATAGTGAGCTAAAGACTCTGGGTAAGTCTCTCGTAACCAGGACTAATGTCTGGCAGAGGGACTCCCAGGACCCCCCTTGTTAATTTGCATATTCAAGTAACTTTGGGTCTCACCCTAAGTTACTAGGGGAATCCAGACGTGGACCCTTTGCTCACTATTCTTAGAGAGGCACAGATCCACCCTATTGATGAGGTCCAACCAGACCAAAACACGTGTCTGGGGTTTCTGTTGGTACTTTTGTTCAGAGGAGAATTGCCTAGCATTTCGGTGCTGGACTGCCCCAGGGCAGGACAAAGACTGATATGTTTGGGATATTTCTTCTCTGTAAAAGATAGTGAGCTAAAGACTCTGGGTAAGTCTCTTGTAACCAGGACTAATGTCTGGCAGAGGGACTCCCAGGACCCCCCTTGTTAATTTGTATATAAGGAAGCAGCCTGTTCTTTCATCAGATACATCTTGGACAGGAGGGCCTTCATTTATCAAAATAAATACTGACAGAAAACGTACCTGTGTTCCTGGACCTTCTACACTTCACAATGGTGACGAGTTGAACCACAAAGGCCCCCCTGCTTCCTTTCAGCCTGCTGTCTTCATTATCTCCAGCCAAAGTCTCCCCGGGCTCCGTTCTTCTTCAGCGCTGCTTTCCCGCTGGTCTCCTTCTGCCCTGCTGCTCATCTGATCCCTGGCCTCACTTGGGAAGTCTGCCCATTTTTTTTGTGTTTGCCTACAGCAACAGCACCATTACTTCTACTGGCATACTTTGCCATGAAGGTCCCTGTGGAATGGACCTTTACAGTGTCATTACTGTCACACGATCTGCCCACTCCTTGGCGTAACACCCACTTCCTCACAGTGAATTTCTAACGCTGCCTACGTGACCCTCCATACAGTGAAGCTCCTTCCAGCGTAGTTAGTAACTTACCCTGCAGGCTAACGGAGCAAGCCTTGTTCCAGTGCCGTGATGACCACGCTCTTTCCACCTTGGCATCTGAGCAGCAAGAGCCCTACCTTGCCTGCGCAGCTTCTACAGACTACTGCCTTATCGTTTTCAGCACGCTGAATACTTCCTGGTTCACCGTCTCCCTTGACCGTTCCTTCATGGACTTTCCACCACCAGAGATCACTGGTAAGCTGTTTCAAGCAGCACTGTTTGACTGCAGACCTTCTGACACTATCCAGTCTGTCTGCCTCTGCTCTGACTTGGCAGCAAATTGTGGGCCTTACTCACTCCATTGCTGTTTCCCCACTACGTTTCTAATTCATTGCCTGCTTATTTATCACTTTTTCTCCCAAGTCCAACAAGATAATTGGAATTATCAAAAAAAAGGGCACATTTTGCAAAGAGGAAAATATCCTCTGGAAAATCCACTTTGTGCTTTTAAACGCACGCCTAACCTGAAAGAACTATTAACAAAAAATTACATCTCAATACGACCACTGAAACAACAAAGCATCACAGAAAGTTGGGGACTTCCAGCGGCAAAAGGCCATTCACCTTGCGGAGGATGTGTAAATTGTGAGTTTACCTCGAGATCATCAGAGGTAGACATAGGTCTTGCTAAACCCTGGTCCCAAATACATTTCACTAATTGTAATTCAACAAACGTGGTGTATGCTATTTGGTGCCCTCGTTAAAAAATATACATCGGGATGACCGAGCGGAAGGTGAAAATAAGGATCAGCGAACATCGAAGCAACATCAAGAACAAAGTAATTGCAGCACCGATGGTAGGACATTTCCTATCAATGGAACATGGTCATGATGCATTACGTTGGACTGTATTACTTCAAGTGAAAAATACTTTTTCTGATTTAAGTCCCAACAAAAGACTTTTCAGTCGTGAACAATGGTTGATCTTTCTAACAAACTCATCCGAGGTAGGTCTTAATGAACAAGTAGATTGGTTAAAGTGCTGAGGAGGTACAGTTATGTTAAAATAAATAGAAAAAATCCTTTGTGATATTTATCGCTCTCAACGATAGACTCTGAGTGAATACACACCCTACCACAAACAGTTAGATATGGGTTGAGAGTAGAGATGGTGCAGAAGTCTCGTACAATAAGGGGCATCTCTTAGTGTGATAGACGCAGCATCTGACCAGTACTACCCCAGCGCCATGCCGACTAGTCACATAGTTGCTCAGAATTCCCAACGGAAGAATACCTGTTGTCGGCGATCGACTGTGTCTTCTAATGCTCAGGATCGTATGCAGTGATGTGTTGCAGATGGGCTTTCTCCGACACTGCGATTGCACCCAGTGAGGGTGGAGTTATAGTGGGTAAACATAGTGGACGTCAGCATTTCCGTATACAGATGTTAAGACTGGATTGGAAGGATGAACGACGCGCAGCATTAGGTCCCGTTTTCGATACGTGCCATCACGTGATTGTAGTACGTCACCTACAACGAAATGGGGTTCTTTTAAAAGGGACGAGAAGTACACACTGCACCATGACGGAGAGAGGAAGACAGAGGTATCAGAACAGGCGGATTTCACAGAGAGCTTAACGGTGAGTAGAAGGGAGATACAAATTCAGCCGATAGATGGGCATAACAGACAGACATTGTGTGAGTTAGGAGTTGAATCCCTAATTTAGACCCTTTCCTGTTGCTTCCTAGTGCCGACTAGCATCATTAGCGAGCACAGGCGCCTGATCGAGGCTAAGAGGATCTCGGATGCATTGAAACGAACAACCACGTAAATGCATGGCAGCAGAGGCTTCCGGCGACCTCAGTAGAAACACCTTGTGGGAGCAAGGTAAATTGCTCCAAACTAATTATGTGACCTTGTTGAGTTATATATACAGATATTAGCCTGAAAGAGCAGTCTAAGACAACTACTGCGACAGAATATAGAAGAGAGTTTGTGACTAATATTACAGAATATATATATGTGTACTTATTTATTTATTTTTCTAATAAGATTAATGAACTGCCTTTTGATAAAGAGGGAGTTGTGGAAAGATGTAGAAAGATTGTCTATGGCCCGTGTATATCCAAGTCTCTATGGTGTTTTCACAGGGAGCAGTCCAGTTAAAGGACAATTGTATATTCCCATGCGCAGGACAAACATTCAACCAGTGCATGGTAAGTGTGTAGAAAGCACAATCAAATGCTTTTGAAACTTTTTGAGTAGCTTACATTAGACACAATGGGCCTCATTACAACCCAGGCGTTAAGGGTTTAACGGCACCGTCGGCGCCGTTAACCCTTAACGCCTGATTACCATTTTAACGCCTGCTTTTAGCTGGCGTTAAAATGCAAGGCGCTAACCCGCCTTGGTGCTAATTACGGCACCGTAATTTACGGTGCCGTAATTAGCGCCTTCCCCACTCCCATTATGCCCTATGGGGCAAAAATGGGAATGGGGAAGGGTAAATGGGGAATGGGGATTTTCCGCCCCACTCACCTTGGAATGGGGCGGTAAATCCGCCATCCACCATGGTGTAAACAGAGTTTACACCATGGTGGTAAAGTAGGGAACTTACCGCGTGGGTTGTAATGAGGCCCAATGTGGTAATTGCTACTTTTTCCTCTCTTGCTTTCTTTTTTTTTTCTCTTTCTCTCCTAGTATAGCTTAGCTACCCTCTCTTTGACTTCAAGGTGTAAAGAAAATTGTCCCAAGAGATAACTTCCCGGACGGGACCTAAGGAACCACATTTCTGTGTCAAAGTATTCTGAAGAATACATTTCTAATCAGGATGTAAGTAGTCTAAATCGTGTGTGTTGCGTGTGTAGTGGGATTATGTTGGTCCCCCTGAAGAAGTTCTCGCATTTAGAGCAAAATAGCTCCAGAAAGAACGAAACATGTTGGGTATGGAGCACTGTGATTTGAGAACAGTGTTGTGTGACCAAATTTAGTAATTGTGAGATACCTTTCATAGGAAAGGAGTGAGGTATTGCATTCTAATAAAAAGATTTTAGGGTACCTAGATGTAACACGGTCCTTAAAAACTGTAAAGATCCAACGCAGAATTTGCACTACATTTTTTGTCGTTTCTGTTCGATTTGCACTTTGCACTTTGCACTTTAGGGTTGATCCACCCACAGTGGGCAACTGACCACTGTGGAGGAATTAACCCAACTAAGGTACTTATTTATAGGTATGGTTTACAATATGTATTCTTTTATGATTCTTTATATTATATTTTGAATGTTTTTAACCACAGTGGGCTGTAAGAAGATTGTGTTTTTGAGACATGTATTCGTGTGATATTGATTATTGATAAAAATATTTAAAAACATTTTTTTATATGTATAGGATACATTCATTTGTGTAATACCCAGTACCTATTTTGTACATGGACTGGGTGAGTATTAAAGAAGGAGAAGGGAGATATTGAGAAAAAAGTTTCTTAAGAGAGGAGACACACTGGTTCTTTGGTTTTGACTTTATGAGTGTATTATGGGCAGAACCTTTGTGTCATTTAAATAGCCCACGGTCTCCTTTTGTTGTTTCTGCTTATTTATCAGTATTGTAATGTGTTGAGCCCATTCCCTTCTTCAGAAACTTGTACTGTTTTGTGCTCATAATAATGTGGCATCTGTTTCATGACATGTCTTAGGGGTGCACTGCATATTTCTATGCTCCCTTTACTTTGCATGTCTTAGTGTTGTCCTGCATAACTGTGGTGGTCCCCCCCCACTTCGCTCTGTGGTGTGTTCATTGTAGGTGTCTCCGGAGTGGTCCAGTGTGCTAATATCTCACCTAATACGCTACTGTTACCACCCATTACCTTGATTTCTGTTTCAGCATATACCTGCATATATTTGACCTCTTGTCACTTACACCATGACCAACTTACCTCCCCATTTTATTCAAACACCTGGTGAGCTATTGGTTCTATGGGAGACATGGAAGGATAATTTAATTGATTACGTAACTGTCATTCATGGCCCACATTTTAAAATGGAGAGAAGACCTTAATGTACTATTTGGGCTATGAAGGTCCACCCTATGATGAGCACCTTCACAATCAGTCTATCTTAAAAGTTAAAGAAATTAAGATAGGAGAAGAGATTCGGCCAAAGGGTGACCCTACATTAGATGATGTCTTGCAAATTGCAAAAAGGTTGGAACATAATTTAGCAAGTGTCAAAGAATTAGTAAGATACTAATGGGTAGCTAACTACTTTAACCATATCCTTCATTAAAATACACCTAAAACCTGCTATCACACGTATACTTACATAATATATCCATGCTACCACACACATGTATTCTGTAAAAAGTATATACTTTAAATCCATATAAATTCCACAAGCTGTATGTAAATACAGTCGTTTTTTTAAAAATCCACCATGGATTTTTTCCCCAATGATTATGTCATGTTAATACAACAAAAGTGTACCACGCATAAATGTTGTACCAAACAAAGTACAAGCAATGCACTATTTATGAGGACCAAACAAGTAAATCTATAAATACAATTGTATATAATGAAAGGTTTCAAAGTATCTTGTTTAACAAATTATACTTTTCTTAATGCACAGAGAAACAACAAATTCCAGGCTTCCTACCATATTCAACTAATTATTCACACTCAGTATTATACTTTTTCACCAAGTAACAACCACAGATTCCATTATCAGTATGTACAATTGTTGTAGGATTACAAATACCATATACATCTCAATGATATTGTTCCACTATATTAGAAATACTGTATACTCCTCCTAGAGTACCTACACATATTACTATGGTCATGGCCAGTGTCCAGATTCTTGGGGGAATGGCCTCCGGCCACAACAGTAGAATTGAACTGTAAGAATGGGCATCCACACCGTGCAGATTCCACATGATTATGTTTATTGAAGTACAGCTGATTAGAGACCCCCAGCACTTCCATCTTCCAGGCTGGAGAGGCACAACTGATCATAGAATTATATTCAAGTCTAACCATTTCTTATTACATAGCATAACATTATAAATGAGTATTCCACATGGAACCCCTACTACATCACAGCATAGCTAGCAGCATGATCTAGTGCTCCGCATGGAACCGCAACCACATCATTGGCAACCTGGGCAACCACTGTGTACATAAGCTACAATATAACACATCTCCCTTACTTATCCCACACAACCTCTTCTCACTATGATAACCCTATTCTTATTCCACACCTGTCCTTCACATACTCTCACCGCACCCTTCATCACTGTGACCACCCGCACAGGATCAGAATACAACACATCTCCTTTTCTTTTGACAACCCTTTTCCTGATCCTCACCAAATAACCACGATCCACCCTGAGTTCCTGCTTACCTCTCCTTTTATTATCTTTCATCACATATACCTCTTTCTTCATTTTCATATCCTTTTTTAATTCCTCCACCACACAGTCCGATTCTCCCCCCCTTCCCAACTAGGGGGGACTCACTTCAGAATAGGCCTTTCGACCTCTCATAGGCTCAAAAGGTGACACGCCTCTATGGAACATGGAGCCATCCTCAAAGAACACACCCTTTCTAGATCAGCAACTTTTTCATCCAACCCACACTCTCCAGCTATTCTAATTCCTTCCATAACACACCTGTTCATCCTTTCTACTACCCCATTGCCTTCAGGATGGTACAATGCAGATTTCTTGTGTTTTATGCCACAACGTTTTACGTATTACCTAAATCTAGCACCTGCAAATTGTAAGGCATTGTCTGTCAACATACTACTGGGAAACCCTTCCCTAGAAAAAAACCTCTGTCAAAAAGTCAACAATGCTTTCACCATTTATTTCTTTCACTACTTCATATTCACACCAGCTCGATAACAAATCCACCAATACCACATATATTTACCTCAGCCAAAACTCATCTCAACTGGTCCAAGGATATCCATTGCTAAATCATCCTAAACGTTTTGTGCACATCAATCAAAATCATGGGTTGTTCTCTTGCCATCAACCCTTTACCACTTTTTATACAACCTACACAATCCTTGAGGTTCCTCTCAACCTCCCTGTCAAAGCCCGGCCACCAATAATAACTCCTCAACATGGCTTTGGTGTTGCTAATACCCACATGTCCCTTGTGGGCAACATCAATAATCCTTGACCTAATAAATTCAGGGACGGCCGCTCGCCCCCCACCGCAACACAATTCCATCTGCTGTACTCAACTCATCATGAACTTCCCAGAACACCCTCTCTTTTTGTGAGATATCCACCTTCGTGGACCAGCCGCCCTCAACATACGCCTTTACCTTTGATAGTACCTCATCATTATTAACAGCACTCAACCATTCTTCTTTACTTATTACACCATTATGTGTCACTAATGCCAGTACCATGGCATCATTCTCATGACTTTCTTCTTGCTTACTACTAAGTCTAGATAAACAATCGGCTAACACATTTTCTTTACCCGGTATCACAAACATTTTGAATCAGTGTAAGTGCGTAACCCATCTTGCAATGCGCCTTGACACTTTATCAAGACCCTTACATTTGAAAATAGTTAGGCTTGTGGTCTGTTTTAATTATAAAATCCATGCACCACACAAAATTTGTTAACTTCTCTACTGCCCAGAAACAACCTGAGGCTCCCTTTTTAAATACAGAATATTTAAACCCTCCACCCTTCAACCAATCCTCTAGATGCATAAGCAATTATTACCTCCTCTCCACATTCATTAATCAGGAACAATAAAGCTCCTATTCCTATATCACTGGCACCCACAGTGATGACATTTTTCCTACCCATGTGAAATGTCGGAAATGGAGCTGCCAGGTTGATCCTCTTCTTTAATTCGCTTAAACTCTTGATAACACTTCTCATGCCGTACAAAATCTTCTCCTTTTCTAAGTAATGTTCTCATCTCAATGACTCTTTCTGAGTAGTTCTTGACACATTTCCGATAAAATTCCAACATACCTAAAAAAGAACGCAATTCCCCTTTAGATTTTGGTTCCGCCACATCTTTTATTGCCCTAACCATGGTGCTTTTTGGTCTTATTCCTTGCGCGTATATCTCATGGCCTAGAAATTCAACCCTATCTACACAAAAAACACACTTCTCCTCTCTCAGGGTTATTCCTCTCAACCCCAGTATTCTTAAAAGACTGTTCAAACTTTTATCATGCTCTCCGCACACCAATATGTCATCCTGAAAACAAAATACTTGTTTAACACCATAAAACCTCTTATCCATAATCTATTGAAAAATAGAGGAGGCAGAAACAAGCCCTAATGGCATTCTGCCAAACTGAAAAACCCCTTTGTGGGTAATAAATGCTGTTAACTTCCTAGAGCTCTCTTCTAATTCCACCTGATGGTACGCCAAGGCCATATCAAGTTTCCAAAACATTTGCCCTTGACCTATCATGGCAAGCATCTCACAGATATTAGGCAATGGGTGACGGTCTATGAGCACACATTGGTTAAACTCATGTAAGTCAACACACAAGCATAAATCACCCAAAGACTTGTGAACAATAACTAAAGGTGATGTCCATTCAACTCCTCCCGCTCTTTCACCTATACCCATGCGTAACAGATTGTGTATTTCCTTTTTTACATTTTCTCTCAAAGCTAACGGCACTGGCCACAATTTTGAATTAACAGGTGTACATACCTTTTTGGGAATGCTTTGGTGTTTCATCCCTTTTACCTTACCAACAGCTTTTCTGAGTACCTCCTTGTATGTGTCTCCCATAGATGTACCAATCTGCATTACCTGCTCCACTCTATTGAGGTCTAACCTCACCATACATTTCTTTTGATCACGCCAACCAAGTCGTGCCATTCCCTTCTTAATAATTTAAACTTTCCCTTTTGACTTCCTGCCCTTGCACTCAAATTATGATTCAAAATAGCCTAATAAATCGATCTTGTCTTGAAAATGATCCTCCTGCGTTTATATCAGGCATCAATAAATTGCGCACATCACCTTGCATCTTTTTCTCAAATATACCTCTTGACATCAATGATATCTTGAGACCTGAGTCTGCCGTCATCAAGATGTTTTTCCCATTCACTCTCACATCTGCATATGGATGCTCACACTCATCACTATTCATTTCTTGAACAACATTTACAGTAATGTTTTCAACGTTACAGTTCTCTTCATCCTCGGATGCTTCACGACAATCCTCATCATTAACCACCAAAACGCTCCTTAAATTGGTCTGATAGTTTTTACCACAGTTCGCAAAGTGACCACATCTCTTTCACATTGCGCAAACAGTTTTTCTTCCTGGACATGACATAGACAATGCAAAGTGTGTTTTACTTGCACACCTAAAACATAACCTCTCATCCCTTTTTTCTCCCTTCCACTTGTCGATCCTAACATCTGCTCTATCCTTCACATTGGGTTTTTCTTTCCCCCTTTTTTTATTTCTGGAGTCAACTACGTTCAATACTTCAGCTTTGTTTTCATTATGATCCTTTTCTGCTATTTGTTCCACACATGCTAGTGAATGTTCAACTCTCTTTGTGATGTCCATCTCCTCCAGTGATGGCTCATCCTTCAACCACAATTCTTACCTAATTTTGTTACTGTTGCAGTGTATCATGAACTGGTCTCTAATGTGTTCGCAAATGCTTCTATGAATTTTCAGGATTGAGCTAAATGCCTGTAATGCTAGTATGTAATATGCGAGCCAGAATAAAAGGGTGTTGATGCGCAACCATTTTGAACACTCATCTCCCATTGCAGTAATAAAGTCTGCGTTTCTGCAAGCCTCACAGAATGTACAAGTAGCAGGGAAAACAGAGCAAGGTCACATAGATATTTTGCAGGCAGACTGACTACAGAGAATAGTTATTGTATTGTCCAGTGAAGGACGAATACAGAAGGGGAGTTGGAGTGCACTGCAGCTGCACGATAACGGGTCTGGGAATGCATGCAAGTAGAGGAGCGGTGGCTTTTCCACTTTCAACTGGATTTTTCCACCCTTTATCTCTTCAACTTGTGATCTGCCTTTCGGCCAAAGGGCAGAACGGAGTTGAAGGGGGGGATGCCCCATAAAGGAGATGGCATCACAGATGGGTCAGAGTTGGATGTTGAACCCCGGGTGTTGCAGTCTCGCTGAAAGGGAGGACACACAGCTTCAGACCCCGTTGCCCGCAATAATCTCTTCACCTACCTGCTGAGGGACAAAGCAGTGTTGTCTGGTGGCCAAGATGAAGTTTTCCACTGCCTCATGGTTAACGGAGATGCAATTTATATTCTAATCTATATATATATATATTCATTGAAAAAACGTTGTTAAGCGGGCGTTATGGTTAAGTTGCACTAATAAAAACCTTTGAAATTCACTGAAAAAACTTTGTTAAAGGGACGTTATGGTTAAGCTGCACTCATAAAAACCTTTGAAATTCAGTAAAAAAACATTGTTAAAAGGACGTTATGCTTACAAGTAAAATCGAAAATTCGCCAATTATGGTAAGCTAAGCCACCACCGTGCACTACTAAGCCTAACACCCAGGACATCAAAGATGACATCACAAATATCATTGATGGGATCACTGATGACATCACATGTGCATTTACCTTTCACACAAATGTTTGTGAATGTAATGTTGGCAAAAAGTATCAGGGATTATCGGGAGATGTGTAATAAACTACATACTTCATTATGCAATGTAGTGTTCTAACGAACATTCCATTGCAGTGTTCTTTCTAGTACAGTTACCTACTCATACAGAAATGTAGGTATTGGCTGCAGCATACACCATAGAGGTGCAATATTTGTAATTTTCCAAACCTATATAATAAACGGTGAATGTTTCTGTATCAGACTTTTCCGTACTGTGAAACATGTACTACGTAGCTAATAATGCATCACTTACTACATATTTCTACTAATACACAAAACATAAATAGACTACAATGCATTCAAATATGGGGTTTATATATGGAGAGTAAAGTAAGCAAACAAGAGGCAGTATCATTAGAAACTGTGTATAATCTACATGATTGTATTCACACACAATTATTGCTATGTTTCAGGCCTGCTTCTTCCCCTATATATGTACATCATAAAATGCGATTAAATTCTAAGGAAAGTAGTGTAAGAACATGTGAGAATATCAACATCTATAAATGTAATACCTTTTGAACGTTAAGTTTCTGACTGTCAGTAAATGAAACCACCTGGCCTATATCGCAGTGAACAAAAAAGAAGGGGCTAGACATGCGATGTCATCAGTGATGTCATCAATGATATTTGTGATGTCATCTCTGATTTCCTGGGTGTTACTCTTAGCAGTGCACGGTGGTGGTGCGAGTTATGGTTGATTAGCTTACCATAACTGGCGAATTTCAGGGTTTTTCCAATTTTACTTGTAACCATAACATCCTTTTAACAACTTTTTTTTCTGAATTTCAAAGGTTTTTATTAGTGCAACTTAACCATAACGTCCCTTTAACAAAGTTTTTTCAGTGAATGTATATATATATGTGACACAAAACTCCTCAAGCAGAGTTTAATTTTTTGCTAGCAGACAATGTAGTCAGCACCGAAGTGCTAGAAGTGCTAAAGCAAGACTGTGCTTTTACAGTCTGAAGCCCTGTAACATCTGGAGAAGGTTCAGCTGGTATACAGTCAGGCCTGTGGAAAAGGCATTTGAAGCTTAGAATGAATCAGTGCTCTCATCACTTCTGCACATAAACCTGGATACAGTAAAAGACAGAGATCTCCAGCTTTTCTGTGAATGGAAAAATGTCCTGCTATCTGCTGCACTGCTTTGTAGCTCATGTTTGAATGTGACACTGTTCCCACAACATGATAGGGTCCTAAAAAGAGAACCTTTGTTTTGGTTTCTTTGAGATTTAACGCACAGCATTCTGGTGGTGCATTGACCACCAGAGAACATTACTTCATTGGCCAGATAGAATAGAGATTTGGTTGTGACTACTGTGTATGTGATGCAGGTTTTCTTTAACATGATACATGCTAGAAAACGTATTCAAGTGCAATCCTTGATGATGTGGGTGATGTGATCACATTTTGTCAGTCCTGTGATGAGGTATGCTGCTCCCACTTCTTGCTTTAATAGCCTGCTTCAGCAGATCAATACCTTGCAGGACATTTTGAAAAATATTCCCACTTTTTTAATTTGATATGAATCAAATGAAGAAATGTACAAAACGGCTGCCCAAATAGCATTTCTTGCATATTTCCCCAACCTTTCAGTCTCAATTTACAAAGATTTTTCTTGAAAGATCCACGTTGAGATTTGGAGAGTTAAAAGACAAAGCCGTGTTGTTAATTGGCAGAGACCTAAACTACATCTTCAGCATCATAGCAGCTCAAAGAAAACAAACATATGGGAAAAGGTGACGGAAATGTTAACAGAGCAAAATGTTTCCTTAACAGTTAAACACCTTTTCTAGTACTATTTTTAAATTATCATTTGTGCAGGTGCTGTTCAAGTCAAGAGCCCTTTTTCAACAAAGAATACATTTGGCCCCATGAAAATGGGCCCGTGAGAGCCACACAGTCTTTTATTTGTTCACCACAAGATCCATGGTGATGGTGCATACCCTTCCCAGTCCAACATTACTTTGTCAAGCCTACTCGTGAATGTGTCACAGCTGGTCCTTCATTGGACCAGGGAATCCATCCAGTAATGCCTTTAACTCTGATTGTGAAACTGGTTAACCCCTCTGAACAGACCCTCTGATTAATCCACCAGGCTTTCTGGGGCGTGCATCTCCTCTACATACAACCCTCTCTCCGTAAATACCTCACTGCTATTGCCCTTCGGTCGTCTAGCTCTAAATCTCTGCAGTTCAGAAGCTTTTCCAAGCAGAGAGTGGGGGGTAGATCTCTCTCCTCCGCTGGTGCCTCCCACTGGAATGGCCTCCCTACCCCTCTCGGACTTGAGCCAGATCTCCTTAAGTTCTGGAAGCTTCTCAAGACCTTTCTTTTCTCTTCCTCCTTGCCTCACCCCCTCCCCTGCTTATTTCCTTTGTGCCCCCACACTAGTCTGGATGAGTTGTTTGGCAGGTTTTGTCAAAGGGGGACAAAGTTATAGGGGAGTCCCAAAATTGTTATTTTTTCCATAGACATAATGGACAAAACCTTTGCTCACGCCTACAGCCCAAAGCGCTGGATGGATTTTCACGGAATTTGCAGCAGGAGAGGGGGCTTGGTCCAGTTGTTTTCTTTAAAATGGACAAAACATTAGTTAAAAAAAATAGTGATATCTGGGTTCGGTCCGCAGACCCATTTCCCTGTTCGGTCTGCTGTTTTGATGGGTAAAAGCATGAAATGCGTCGGTTTTCTTGAAATGCCCGCCATGTTGGATTCGCGGACTTCTGCCGGTATCTGCAGACACAGCAGTAGAGAAGAAAAAAAACATTGCACTTGTCAAACTCAACAAACAATCTCTGGGGAGGTGCAGGGTGATGAGGATGGGATGGGATATGGCCATAAGAAGCCAGAATATGGTTGTTTTTCATTCCTGAAAGTCCACGAACAACTTAGATGTCCTTGGACAGTCCGGTGGTGACCGCAGACACTTCAGATGTCCTAGGACATCTGTAACAATTTCTGGATAACAGGGTTGGTGACAAGCAGATTTTGGATGGCTTATAACTTTAGCACCATTCATTGAAACTGCATGTAATTCTTGAATTCTATTTTAGACCTCATTCTTTGGTTGGATTCTGTCAAGAGGGGGCACAATTAGAAGAAAATATTGTAAAGGCTTTTAAATGTGGTGCCATTTGACGAATCTGCACAACAGCTGGCAAAACTATTTTGGATCTAAATATAAATGGTTTTGCAAAGTTTGGTGGGATTTTCTCAAGAGGGTGCTAAATTTGAGGGGGGTCGCACCATATTTAGATTGCTTATAACTTTGTTGCTGTTTGACGAATGTGGACAGATGTTTTAAGAAAGATTATAGACCCAACCTTGAATGTTTGTGTAAAGTCTGAATGGATTTTGTCAAGTGTGTGCTAAGTTATATGACTGTTGTATGTACATACAATTTTGACACTTTTGAAAAAATAAAACAAGAGTGGATTTCCAGCAAACTCGTCTAAGGAGCATTAACAAGGACCTTAAAGCATGGTTTTGCAATTGTGCCCGTCTTTTATTTTTTGACCAGTGGCATAATGTAGGTACAAAAAATAGTGATATACCTTTGGTGACTGAGGTATAGCATGTGTCGATGGGCAGTGGCCAGATTGTTCGGGTCATTGTATAAGGTCATTACCCGGACAATCTGGCTACTGGCCATGACCACGAGGGACAACAAATGGGGTTAAAGTGGCCATGTCCACCTGGGACTGGCTCTGTGGTAAAGTTATTCGAAAGTGGAATAGGTGCGAAAGGGGAAATAAAATATGCTTGTGGTGATATGGTCATAGGGTTCTGTCTTCGCCTTCTGCAGGCTGTTACGGAAAGGGAAGCGGGGCTCTGTACGGAGCCCCTCCTTCCCTTCCCATGGTGGCAATCTTGAAAAAGAATTTCAGCATCCTGTTGTAGGATGAAAAATCAATGTTTTAGCCCCCCAGGCTCCAGCTTTGGGGTATGTGCATAACTGGGGTGCGCGGGAAGTTTCAAACGTGATTGGAGAGGGGAACGTGTATTTCAGGGGTTTGCGGGAAGTTACACACGCGATTGGCCCTGTGCGAGTTGGGTACGTGTATTCCTGGGGTGCGCGGGAGGTTTCACACGTGATCGGAGTGGGGTTCGTGTAAATCCGGGGTGTGCAGGAAGTTTCACAAGGGATTGGCCCGGTGCGAGTGGGGTACGTGTATTCCTGGGGTGCGCGGGAAGTCTCACACGCGATTTTGCTGGCAGAGCGGGGTATGTGATTTTCAGGGGTGCGCGGAGAGTCCTACACGTGAATTGGCAGTGTGGGTCCTCCCAGGTGTTCCCTCTACACAATCCACAGCCCCTGCAGGCAGCCCACGCCACAGGGGACTACCCTGCACCCCTGTTCATATCCCACAGGCAGCCCATCCACCATGGGCATGCCCCCCAGCCAAGCCAGCAGGCCCCCACTCATGTCCCCCAGCACCCACACCCCCAGCAGTCAGGGGCACCTGCCATCAGGCCCCCACTCATGTCCCCCAGCACCCACACCCCCAGCAGTCAGGGGCACCTGCCAGCAGGCCCCCACTCATGTCCCCCAGCACCCGCATGCCCCAGCAGTCAGGGGCACCTGCCAGCAGGCCCCCACTCATGTCCCACACATGTCCCGAGAACCCCCACCCCCCAGCAGTCAGGGGCACCTGCCAGCAGGCCCCCACTCATGTCCCACACATGTCCCCCTGCCCCCACGTCATGACGATCCTCAATCATGGACCTAATGGCCAGCCACATCACACCCCACGCCACCCCAGCCCAAAGACGCAACCAAGTATTGCATCCACCCACATAGAAATGCCCATTACATGATACAACCCGAATGGCAAGTATGTAAATGAACACATGTCCGTCACACACACACAATGGGTGCAAGTGAATGTGAAAACCCACATCATGACATGCATGAAATCAGTGAGAGAATACCACACATCGAAGTATGAAACAAAAATGTATTGAACCCAAAATGAATGTAATGAAAGGAAAACACGAAATAATGTGAAGAAGAAATAAAACGCAGCATGTCCAGAAAATAATCAAAAATATGAAATCAGAATTCAAAGAAATCCAAATGAAAATGTGTCCAAAGTCTCAGTCCAACATAGCAAATCCAAGGGAAAAAAATAAGTGAAATCCATTGCTCCATGGTGAAATGAAAAAAAAAATAACAATAAATCCACTGTTCAACTATATACAAATCACCAATCCAGGGTCCATGAGCCCAACAAATGAAATGAAACCTACAAAAAAGACTACCTAATAAAGAACTATATACAAAACTGTGGTGCATTGTCCAATCGCCCCAAAATAAACAAAAACAGAAAGGAAACCTAACACTATCCTACTATATACAATGACGGCGGGCAAGTCCTGTGGCTCACTCTGTGCTGTCCCGGCCAGGGCATCATCGAACTCCATGTCGATGTCCGGGAGGCGGGCCTCTGCCCTGGCCCTGAGGTCTCGCAGGGAGGCACTCACGGCCTGTTGCAACTCCCTGCAAATTGCCTTGAGGCACTCTGCCCGCCTCAACACCCGACGCATGGAGAACTGCGCCCTGACCATGGTGAGCCGCGCCTCTTCCGCCCGCCGCCGCTCCGCATCTATCCGCTGGCCCAACCGCTGCCACACGGAAGACACTCCCATTCCTGAGTCCTCCTGCCCTCTGGCCGATGCCTGCCCCTCCGATGTTGATGGCCCCGAGCCATCATTGCTCCCACCTACAGCCTGCTACTGCTGCTGCTGCTGCTGTCCATGTGCCCTGTCCGATAGTGCCTGCACATCCACCATCAGCTGGTCTTCAGTTGTGGTGTCCACCCCTGCTGGACCGCCGACTCCCGACTGTGGCAGGGATGTGAGCCCCACCAAGCTGGCTGTGTTGGTCGGGCCAGGTCCACAGGGGGCCCTGGTGGAATCTGGGCCAGAAGATGGCAGGGAGGACGACTGGCGCATAGTCTCCTCAGAGGAGGAGAGGTCCACCAGAGTGCGTGACACATGTAGGAACTCACCGACCAGGGCCCCTCCCAACAGTGCCACGTTGTGACGCTGCTGTTCATGATGGCGTGCGTTCTCCACCCAGGACGAACGCACGTCATCATGATTGTCACGGGTGCGCAACGCGACACCAATCAGGACGGAGCCCATACGGTCATGGGACCCCTCGTCCGCGGGTAGTGGAGAGGCAGATGACATGGCACTCTCCCCAACCTGCGGATGGGCCTGGGACGGGGCATCCCTGCTGGTGCATGGTGGTGCAGTCACAGGGTCAAGGACAGGGAAATACACAGGCCCCTCCACGGTGACCTGTGCTGCTTCCTATCCCTGACCCTGGACTGCAGCACTTGCACCAGTGGTACTATCCTCAACAGGCCCCATGTGCGGCTCAGTAGCGGGCTCCTCCTCCTCTGTGGAGAACACCAACCTGGATGTCTCCGTACCGTCTTCCGCCATTGCAAGCCCCTGTGGGGGCTCACCCGGCCCTTGAGCCACAGCCGTAGTGGCAGACGTGGCACCAGCCCCCTTGTTCCCGGATGATGGCACGTCCTGGGAGGGTGGCTGGGCCTGGCGTCGCCGCCCGGTGAAGGCATCCCCGCCGCTTGGCTCCACAGCGCCGTCTCCGCCCTCTCCTTCACTTGACGCTGCGTAGAGGGAGACATAGAACACAAGCATCAGGGTACAGTACAACATTCCCCTAGACAGGAAGCAATAACACATGAGTTGCAGTGTCTAACGTCACTTCCATTCTGTCCCTCCACAACACATGGGTGAATGCTAGCAACACACATGCATGAACAGGCACAGCGTCTGCAATCAACACCAGCATCCATGTACAAGGGCCTCTATTAACCAAAATCTTGCCTTCAAACTCACATGCATCATGGCTCACACTGATCCCATGCACACACATCTCAGAGAGTCATGCATTATGCCTTGCACACCACAGACATAGTGGATAGACACAGTGCATACAATGGTTACCGCACTGCATGAGTGAATGTACACATCATCACATATATGTGTCATGAATACATGGCATACCTAAGTCACACACACACTTCTCAGACACACACATGTGCACCATACATGTACATGATAGCAGCACCCATCCCTCACACCCCCACCATGTGCAAGAACAGACACTAGCATGCTTTCATTTGTGCATTTGCCATACAGCTACCCATGTTGCATTGTAACTCATGCACCAACCATGTGGTTCACACATTACTGGTCTCACATGCATGACCATGATGTCCCTGCACACACACATCCATACATGATCTATGTCACACATACAGGCAAGTATCAGACTACCAGCACACTGCAACATGCCCTGTCTCACACACCAATGTTTGGCCACTTACCGCTCAACTCCAGACGGGTCTTCCTCTGCAGGATCTGGGCATGGAGCGCTGGGCCCACGTGTTCCAGGACCCTCATCTGGATGTCACTCATGCTGACCCAGCCCCCTCCGCGAGGTGCCGGGCCTTGTAGAGGGTCCTGGACCTCAAGTCCTCCCAGTGCTTCTTGACGTGCTTGATGTCGCGGGTTGCCACCCCCTCCCTGTTGATGGCAACCACTACGTCGTCCCAGATCCTCTCCTATCCTTCCATGTTGGCGCGTGATTTTCCGAAGAGGGCATCAAAATGCCCCAGGACATGCTCCACCAGGACACCAACTTCCTTCACACTGAAGCTGGTGGCCCTCTGCCTCTCTGGCTGGGGGTCGCCAGTGGTCTCAGATGGTGTCTGCCCCGACATGGCGACCCCCGAGGCAGGCGTGGGTGGGTAACTGGGTCCTGGGGCTGGGCTGTGGAGCAATGGTATTCCAGTCAGGAGTCTTCTGTTTCAGCAGGGGTGGACACAGCAACTGGAACCCTGGCTGACGTGCAGGCACCAAATAGCAGGGCATGTGGGCAGCAGGCAGGCAGCAGCAGATGGCAGGTGGGAGCGTGGTCAGGGCTCTGGGGGGCAGTAATTCGGCCTTCTGGGCAGGACCGTGGTCTTCCGTATGTTGTTGCGTGGCAAGCTTGATACGGAGTGATTTGGCACGTGCAAATCTTGCACACCAGCGTGTAATTCGAGGAAAGGCCCTATGCGCGTAAGCTAAGCGCGTCAGCACACGTACGGGGTTTCATTGGAACAAAGGCCCTTAGCACGTAAGCGCTTCTGTGACGTGACTCGCGCAGGCGATTTCCTCGTGACGTGGGCATAGTGGTTCAGTGCGTGTGAAAAAACTGCACGTCCGCTTGTGGATGCGTGTAATCGAGGAAAGGGACTACGTCCGTAAGTGACGTGACGCGCGTGGGCATTGCCATCATCACAGGTGCATGTTCATCGTACACGTCCAAAAACTGCACGTCCGAGTGTCAGCTCATTTAATTGGAGGAAAGGGCCTTAGCGCATACATGCGTAAGTGACGCTGTACGTGTGGGTCGCTTTAAAAGGTACATGTAGGACCTCATTCCCTTGTACGTGCTTTTTGTGGAGAGCGAGTGGGTGAATTCTGTACTTCTTGTCGGTTCACACGCGGTTACTTCACAGCGTTTCAAGTTCATACTCCATGTTACCTCTAACAGCATTCTTTATTCTTTTTGGGCCTGTTTCCTCAAACAGCGTTCACTTCTTCTTTTGTCGTGTCTCCTCAGACAGCGTACAATTCTTCTTTTGGTAGGGATGTTGCCAACGTGCACACGCGCATCTTTTTCACGTTCTTTTTCCAGGCAGACAGTGAGTCGCGCACGTATTTATCAACTGTGCTTGCCCTGTGTGTCGCGTACACCTTCAGAGGTCATTGTAGGCTGCGTGTTTTACGCGTACGCTTATTTTTGTGTTTCTGGGTGCCACAGCGTAGTGCGGGTTCATTTTTTCACGCACGTGGTCTACGAGGGGTTGCGTGCACGTTATTTTTGATTTTGGGCTGCTGTGCATTGCGTGACCCGTCATCTTCCCCCAGGGATCACAGACAGCCTTGTTAGAGCACTAGTGTACGAAGTCCATCTAGTACCCTACCCCTTTCACCCCCAATTGCCCAGGACAATAGTTTACTGCTACTCCCACATGCACAACAACATCAGTGCCATGGTTGGGAGTTGACCAAACGGTAAGGGAGGCAAAGGTGGCCGACCTTCAAAAGGTGGACGTGGTGGGCGCGTTAGGGGACGTGGCCGGGATTTGCAGGGTGCCCCTAGACCCCCATGTGTGGAGGACCAATCAGGGACACTCATGCCCCCCCCATGGTTGAGGGAAACGTGGCTGACACCATCCCAGCTCAGCCCTTGTTGGACCAGCCCATTGTGGCACCTGATCTGGCACAGGATGACTCCCAGGCTGACTACCAGGTCAGCAAGACTAGGCCACGTGTGGCGGAGCAAGTGGTGTCACCAAGCCACGTGGATCTGGGGCAGCTATGTCATCTGCTACCCCAAGTAGGCAGGGTGGGGAGGCTGCAGGGGCAGCTGCAGCTCCATCCACCCCAGCTCTGAGACTCCCAGCCAGGACAGTGTTGGTCCAGGTCCATCAAACTGATGTTCCCCCTGCCAACATCACACTTCTGCCAATGCCTTTACCAAGGCCTTGTAGTCATTGTGCATTCGGACACTCCTACTACCCAGTCCAGCAGTGCTTCTGCCCCTGCTGACCAGAGCGGCGTAAGCCACTCAGGCTCTGCTCCACCTTTGAAAAAGAGGAAGAAGGGTGCTCTTGCACAACAGGCTGAGACCCCAGACATGGCTACACACTCGGGCACGTCAAAGAAGCCTAGCTTTAATGACCCTGAACTTGATGCACTTGTGACCTATGTGTCGGCACATAGCCACAAAATGTTGGTGACTGCAGGGTGCAAGACCACACCTGGTCAACGTAGGGCACACTGTCAGACCATCGCGGACCGCTTAAGTGCCCTTGGATTTGTGAGGCGCACAACTGATGATTGCTACAAGCGGTGGAATGACCTGAAACGCAGAGCAAAGAACAAGCTGACTTCAAATCATGCCACTACTCTGGTGACTGGCGGTGGGTCTCCACAAGAGGACAACAAACTCACTGAACATGAGTCTGTTGCTGGGACCTTCGTCACAGAGGAACAAATCCAAGGTGTGGGAGAACTACCTGATTACGAGGCATTGTCCTGTGAGTGCCCATGCGTGTGTGTGTAATCCATGTGTATGTTATTTGCGTGACGGTTTCTGATTGAGTGCCAGGTGAGGGTGTGTACTCCTGAGTGTTATGGGTCACCCATTTGCTTCCACCCATACATTCACCTGCCTTAGATTTGGGTATGACTGTATCCCTTCTGCCCACAGTTGCCAATTACGCCCAGATTAGCACTTTACTTTGAACTGTCATCTTGTAACTTCATTGGTCAGATTTTGTAAGTGTCCATTCAGGCTGATTGTTTCCACTCTCCCATTTTTAGTACACATTATTCTGCCCTATTGCAACATATGTGATATGCTTCGGTCATTGGTTACAGCCCACACTGGGCCACTACTTTTACCTGGTTATGTTAATAATTACACCATTCAGGCCGATGGAGTATTGGGCTGCAGAAAGGTTTTATTACGGCCTGTTTGCATGTGGAAGATGACAGGTGTTTCCTGTAATGTTAAAGTGGCCAACCATTGATCAGCCCACAATGTCTGTGTTATTGGACACTGGATGTGTTTCAGTGTGTGGCACATGCATATTTTGTAACACTATTCCGCATCAATCTTCGCATCATGTCGATGTGACATGGATGTGTGACAGTACTCATTCACTGACATATTGCTGTAGTTTTGTTATTTACCGTGGCTATGCTACATGACATCTGTGTGGTGGCATGTGTCATTTATGTGTATTGGACATGCCACTCACAGCCTGATGTGTGATGCCAGTGCTACCCAACATCCTGCAAATGTGTTGCATATCCATCTTGCTCTCCCCAGTGTCTGCCTTTTTGACTCCACTTCCAACTCTTTGACAGTGCATGCATGGCAGGGTTATAGTCATGTGGGACATGTGTAATTCATGTACTGGATGTCTGACTTGTCACGGCCTATGTGTGTGCTATGGTGCTCATGCCTGTTTCCATTTGTTGTCTTTCATGTTTTTTCAGGTGATGACGCACTTGGTGCTGTTGAGGTTGAGGAGATGGTGCAGACCCAGGAGGAATCTCGGGCACGACCAGGCACCAGTGGGGGACGTGGTGTGGTGGTGGGTGAAAACCCAATGTTACTGCAGACCATACTGTCCAGGGGTGCCTCTGGGTGCACCTCCCCAGACCTCTATTCAGGTGCTCAGCCGGATGATGAGACTTATGAGCAGTCGCAGGTAAGTGTTTCTGGCAGGGATTCTGTTCTGTCCAACCCACCTGAACCAGGGGTAGAACCCTCTATGGGGATGTGAGTGTTGGTATGTCCGCCTTTGGCGGTTACGGATGCAGGGTCACACTCCACAGCATCTGATCCTTTTCCTGGGCCAGCAGATCAGGGGGGGAATGCAGTCCTGCAGCCTCAGGCAGTGCCAGCACAGCAAGGTGCAGATCGCCTTGCCCCAAACAGGTGTGGTGCCCGTCGATGCGGTGGCTGTGTGCCACCAGGAAATACTGTATGGGAAAACTCCATGTACGGTATGGCAACCCAACAGGCAGCATCAGTAGAAATGATGTGACAAGAAAATGTGTGGAGTCACAAACAGAATACTTGTGCGCTATTTATCACTACTATATTCAGAAAAGGCGTCTCTAGCAGCAATTCCGTACCCACCAACCCATCCACAAAGGCTGGCAACAATTAACAATAGTATAATGAAAACGGGGGTAGGAATGCGCTTGACACTGTTAAACTAAAGTAAATCAACAGTCTTGCTGAATACAATGTTTTTAATAATAAAGCTTTCTTTGAAGGACACGTGTTTCGACACTTAGGTCGTTTTCAAGGCTGGTTAACACACATCGTAAATAAGAATAATATAGATGTTCAAAAAGATAACAAAGAAATAATCATTGAATACATAGCAGTAGAAAGATAATCGTTAAAATAAAGTACACATCGATATTCCAAAACGATAACGGAAATGCAAAAATAAAATAAAATGAATAAACATACCAGGAAAACATGCAGAGGGCGAGGTACAGCAGTTGTGGATCAGTAAAAACACAGTGAAATCAAAGATAACAAGAAAAGAAACGATTTAGAAAAAGATATAGACAATGTTCAGATGAGAAATCATCCATACGTATTACAGTTGGTACTCAAATATCATCTTAAAACTAACTGTAGCCAGCACCCCGTGGCACAACCACATGCGAGCCCAGACACCAGGAAAAAAAAAAACAAAAAAACAAAGTGCTAATCACAGTCCAGAATAACCCAAAATTAAATGGAGGGATATTGTAAATACAGCATCAGCTAATATTACGTGATACTAAATAATTAAAAGATACCAATTATATAGAGTAGCATAAGGATAATGCAAAATTCCTTTCGATGATAATATGATACAGAAAAGTCACTTACCACACAAAACTAAAGATCATCAATTAGCTGGTTATATCCTATTCAAAGTAAAAATATATAAAACAAAAATAGAACTCAGTACAGGAGCTATGAAATCAATTGAACAAAATGATGAGGACTAAAATAAATCACTCACCGGATCAAAATATTGAAAAAGTTCCCATCACTTGGGAAATATGGCGAAATGCAAAAGAACAAGGTACTAGTTGCCGTATTGGCCGACTGAATTATATAGCCTGAAAGGAAACCGGATCTAATAAGAAAGCTGTCGATTTCAATCAGTTAAAGATTCAATATTCACCAAGAGGAAATTACTTACTCGATATATCGAGTGAGAAACATATATACCAGGATAAATTCAACCGTCAATGATCGAAAGCTTCCAAGATAAAGTGTGTCGCTAAAGACGTCACAGAAGTGACGGCGACGTAAGTGGAGGCGCGTTACGTCGCTCTGGTGACGTATTGTATCAACAAGGTGACGGTAGCCGTACGCAGTGCGCCCCGGTCGCAGGCTATGACGTCAGATATCAACATAGTTTCGAAAAGGTGACTTACAGTGCCCGATAATTGCCGGAAAATCCTCACAACCATTTAACGTGAACTCCATGAATATGGTATACAAACAGATTCCAAATTAGACTAAAGAGTAATATAAAAATTACTGGTGGTCGGACACGCATGAGAGGTGAGCCACGGTGATAACTGGCCCCAATCAGATAGATGTTCAAAACAGTGATGCACATGCATGAAAAAAAAACAACCTTTCTGCTCACAAAATTCAATATTGATAAGGTAAGCCTTATTTAGAGAAAAACATGCATCTCATGATCTGAATTCAACCCACGTGTTGTGCATCTCAAAAGACAAATTAATTTGGCTTCCATCTGTCGCAGTTTAAGCTGGAGATTGCCGCCTCTTTTCCCTTTATGTGCTTTCTGCAGACCAATAAAGCGCAAATCAGTGATTGAGTCCAATTGATGCTCTACTTGCCAATGAATTGCTAATGGTGATTTGGGTTCACTCATCCTGAGGCTGGCCAAGTGTTCCCTGATGCGTATTCGAAGCTGACGGATGGTGCTGCCCACATAGAGTTTGCCACATACACATACAATGGCATATACCACATGGGTAGATCTGCAATTAATGTAGTCCTTAATGGACACTCTAGTTCCAAATTTATCAGTGAAAATTTCACACTTGGGAAACGCCCAGGCACATTGATTGCAATTTCCACATTTACGAAAGCCCGTCAGTTGTTGTAACCAGGAAGTTTCTGTGGTTTTGTTATCAAAGAATGATGGACTCACCCGTGATTTAATAGTTGGTGATCTTAAATAAGTAAATTTCGGTTTAGGAGTCAGGTATGGCTCTAGATCCTTGTCAAGTCTCAGGATGTGCCAATGTTTGGCAACCAATTTGTACATCATGGAAGAATCAGACGTAAATGGGGTAACCAAAGAAATATGGGGTAAAGAGTCTTTAGATTTGGCTGCCTTGTTCAAGAGGTCTGGTTGAGTGACACCAATGAATTTAGCATGTGCTTCATTGATTACAGAGGCTTTGTATCCTCTGTTCAAAAAACGTTGACTAATAATATTAGATTCTTTGTCAAAGTCGATAGGGCGTGTACAGTTCCGTCTGGCCCTGTGAAACTCACCCGTAGGGATATTATTAATAGTAGTTCGTCGATGGTTGCTCTGTGCTGCTAATACGGAATTCACCTCAGTAGGTTTCCTGTAAGTGCACGTGTAAATTTGTTGATTCTCGACAAATATATGTAAGTCCAAGAAGTCAATTTGTTTACAATCAGATTTGCCAGTGAAATTGATCCCAAAGGTATTAGTATTGGCATAAGTAAGGAAGTCATTGAAGGTATCCTCAGTGCCTTTCCAAATCAAAAAGATATCATCAATAAAACGTCGCCATGTAACAATGTTGGCATGATATTGATTTTGATTCAAAATATGGGTCTCCTCAAAGTATGCCATAAAGAGATTAGCCAGGGAGGGTGCAAACTTGGCTCCCATGGCTACTCCCTTCAGTTGAAGATAGAATTGGTCATTGAAAAGAAAAATATTATTGGCTAGAACAAATTTGAGAAATTGTTTAAGCATAGAGACATGTTCAATATAAGATGCCGAACAATCTTTAAAAACATAATCTAATGTAAGTGATGCCAGATGGTGATCAATATTGGTGTACAAAGCAACAACATCAATGGTAGCTAGCAAAAAGTCTGATTGCCAAGTAGTGGCAAAGAGGTCCTTAAGAATATGGGTACTATCTCTGATGTAAGAATTCATTCGTATTACATATGGTTTCAGCACTTCATCCAAATATTTAGACAAGCTCTCTGTAGCCCAATGAATACCGCTCATAATAGGTCTGACCTCAGGTAGAATCTCATAAGGTTTGTGAATTTTAGGTAAAAAATACATAGTTGGTATGGTAGGATCAGTAATTAACAAAAAATCTTTTTCATCATCAGTTAAGAATCCTTTAGAATGCCAATGAGAAATCAGATCAATTAAATTTGACACAACACGTTTAGTGGGATCAGATTTAAGAGTGAGATAGCAGCCAGGGGTTGAAAGATGTTTGAGACCCATGGAAATGTAATCAGAAGTATTCAGAATAACAATGTTGCCTCCCTTATCTGCCTCTTTAATTACAATACTACTGTCATCGGCTAATTCTTGAAGAGCAGTTTTTTGATTTTTGGTAAGATTGGATTTAAAATGGGGTTTGGAGTGCTTGTCCATATATTGATGGATATCTCGAGTCAAAGCTTGATTAAATGTCTCAATGACATTGTCTCCAATAAATTGAGGTGTAAACTTAGATTTCGGTTTAAATTCCATGATATCCAAGTGCAATGGATTGATATTCAAATCATGGATAACATTAGAGGTGTCACGACCGGCTTCCTGATCCAAGGAAACCAAAGTTTCAATGGTTTTAAGGTCTGAAATGCTGAAAGTACTCGGGGGATCAGGTTTGGGTTTAGGTTTGTACATAGTAACCTGTGTTGCAAAATATTTTTTGAGCTTAAGTTTTCTCAGAAATTTGTAAAGGTCAATCTGAAAATTGATGAAATTGGTACACACACTGGGTGAAAATGATAAACCTTTATTCAGGGCAGATATTTCATGATCAGTCAAGTTACGATTGGAAAGATTAGTAACTAAGTCAACATCAACTATTGTCCCAAACGTTTTCTGGAGCGAGTCAAGATGCCCGGTCGGGCTAGTTCCTCGTCTGAGCTGCCACTTCCGCTTCCGCTTGCCCCCCCTCCTGCCCCTGGTATGTTTAGAGGTATTGGAGTAAATACTGTTGGTGTTTTGGTGAAACGAACTTGTTTGGTATTTGCGAATCTTACATTCCCTTTTTTGTATCTCCGAATTTCCCCTAAAAAATGTTTACCCTTTAAATTAGGTTCATTAGTTGGAACGTCATCCGTTGGTAATTTTTGTTTTATATATTTTTACTTTGAATAGGATATAACCAGCTAATTGATGATCTTTAGTTTTGTGTGGTAAGTGACTTTTCTGTATCATATTATCATCGAAAGGAATTTTGCATTATCCTTATGCTACTCTATATAATTGGTATCTTTTAATTATTTAGTATCACGTAATATTAGCTGATGCTGTATTTACAATATCCCTCCATTTAATTTTGGGTTATTCTGGACTGTGATTAGCACTTTGTTTTTTTGTTTTTTTTTTTCCTGGTGTCTGGGCTCGCATGTGGTTGTGCCACGGGGTGCTGGCTACAGTTAGTTTTAAGATGATATTTGAGTACCAACTGTAATACGTATGGATGATTTCTCATCTGAACATTGTCTATATCTTTTTCTAAATCGTTTCTTTTCTTGTTATCTTTGATTTCACTGTGTTTTTACTGATCCACAACTGCTGTACCTCGCCCTCTGCATGTTTTCCTGGTATGTTTATTCATTTTATTTTATTTTTGCATTTCCGTTATCGTTTTGGAATATCGATGTGTACTTTATTTTAACGATTATCTTTCTACTGCTATGTATTCAATGATTATTTCTTTGTTATCTTTTTGAACATCTATATTATTCTTATTTACGATGTGTGTTAACCAGCCTTGAAAACGACCTAAGTGTCGAAACACGTGTCCTTCAAAGAAAGCTTTATTATTAAAAACATTGTATTCAGCAAGACTGTTGATTTACTTTAGTTTAACAGTGTCAAGCGCATTCCTACCCCCGTTTTCATTATACTATCAGTAGAAATGATGGCTCAGGCAATGGAGAGGGTGGCCACTTCCATTATTCCCCCTGAAAGGCAGATGGCGCAACAACAGCAGGCAACAGACTCCATTTGCCAATCACACTGGGAAGACATGTTGGCGTCCAACAGGGGCCGACGGGCGGCACTGGAGACTCTGCGCGAATCCATATCAATAGAGTCCCAGGGCCACAGGGAAGCCCTGAGGGTAGAACTCCATAACCTAAGGCATAGTCTGTTTGAACTTGAGGCTTCCCGAAAAGTTAGGGCAGAACAGCAGCTGGAGCAGCTCACACGTTCGCTCTCAGCTGAGCTGCATGCAACACATGAGGAGATCCGGGCATCACGCGAGGCCATGCGTGCAGAAATGCAGGCAACCCGTGATGTGCTGCATGGGGATATCCACACTTTAATCCTCCAGAATCAGGCCTTCAAGACCCGCATGCTTGCTGCCATGGAGGACCATACCAGGGCTTTGCGTGGGCTGCCTCCCATTGTGCCACCGTCTCCTGATGCAGCAGCAGAGGATGAGCAGAGCGACAGCAGTTCTCCCACAATGGCATAGCTGTGCAGGCCATGAGCCCAAGGAGGTACTTTTTTTTTCGCAACATCCACGCAGGTGAAACCTCCTGGGTGGCCTCCCCCACCCCCCCTGGCCCCCATATGGCCATTTTCAATTTTTGATTTTTTGTTTACAGTGTGTTGCTTTGTGTGGCTCCCGTGGGCATCCACTGTATTCCGGCTGGGAACATGCAGGCTTGTCCTGAGTTTGGGTTAGATGCTTGGGTCCGTGAGACACACACCCCGCCTGCTTCCTGTTTCCATGGGCTTGCAAAGGGTGTGACCAAGTGACAGTGAATTACACAGTGACGTTCGGCTCCCATGAGCTGTGTGGGCAGTCTGTAGTCAATACTGTGTAGACATCCCTAGTGGATATTGTTGTTGTATTGTACACTGCATGGTGTATTGATATGTGCTTGTGCATCCATGTCTTCCTCCTAATCTGCAGGTTCCTTCCTCATGTCTTCACAAGGCCGTCTACTTTGCAGATTCAGTTCATGTTGTATGCAGTACACTGAGACATTTGCGTGGCAGCAGCATTCTACAGTTGTAAGGGGTCGATGTGCTGGCGTATTCAGGTTGTAAGACTACCACTACTTGAACTTAGTAATGTCATGTTTTTGCATTTTTCCATGGTGTGTTGCAGCATTGTGTTGGTGGTAAGTATTTGGTAATGTGTGCTGTTTTATACATTACTGGGAGCATATTGTGTGTGGGCAGTTTCCATTAGGGACAGTGTACTTTGTGACACTTGTGTAAGGTCTTGTGCATTGCTTTGTTTGCTTTCACATTGCATGACATGCCATGGTGTGTTTGGTGGTGGAGCTTGGGAGGGGCTGGGTGACATGGCACTGTTCTCATGTTGTATTTAGCAAGGTGGTAATGAATTTAGCAGCATAGATGCATGTCTTTTGATGACACAGCATTGGTGGTGTTTGGGTAGGTAGGGATGTACACAATGTAACACTTCCAGGTGACCAATCTGAGGATGGTATGGTTGTGACAGTTGAGTGTCCCTTATGTCATCATCATTGATTGTCTGCTGGTATGTGCCAGGGCTGTGTGCACTCCACAGGGGTGTGATTTTAGGTGAAGTAATTAGCCACCAGCTGCGTCCTGGCTGCCTCACCACATGCCCTTTCCTCTCCCATGAGCAGCGGCATGCATGTGGTTGGGGATGTGGGGGCACCACCATGTCCACTGGCAGGCCCCGGCGTGTTGCAACGTTGTGCAGGATACATGCTGCCACTATGATCCTGCACACTACTGGGGGAGCGTATTACAGCTGGCCACCAGAGCGGTCAAGGGAGCGAAAGCGTGACTTGAGCACTCCGAATGGGCGCTCCACTATGCCCCAGGTTGCAATATGGGCTGTGTTGTATCTTACCTCGGGTGGCGTGGTGGGGTTCCAAATTGGCGTCATCATGTGGGTGCTCAGAGGGTAGGCACTGTCCCCTGGGGAGGTGATGATGGGTATCATTAGTGGGGTTGTGACATTACTCAGTATCTGACATGCATGCATGTGCAGTGGCATTTATACTCACCAAGCAGCCATGTATCGCCATGCCGCCCAGCTTCTACGTCCCGGTTTAGGGTTGACATTCTGTAAATGAAACTGTCGTGGGTGGACCCTGGATAGTTGGCATATATTGAAGTGATGATTCCCTTGGCATCACATACTACCTGCACGTTGATGGAATGCCAGTGCTTGCGGTTTCTATAGATGTGCTCTGATGCCCTGGGGGGACGTAGAGCCACATGGGTGCAGTCAATGGCACCTAGCATTTTGGGGAATTGTGCCACCCCATAGAAATCCTGGACAGCAGCCTGCCTTTCTTCAGGTGTTTTGGGCAGGTATATATGCCTGCGAACTGATGGGCATGCAGTCATGATGGCCAACACCTGGTGTAGGCAGCGTCACTGCGTGGCCTGTGACACCCCCCCCCCCCTATAGCACTTGTCCGCTGAAATGATCCAGTGGCCAAGAAGTGCAGTACATTGAGGACCTTCTCCAGGGGGCTGAGTGCTTGGGAGCAGAGGGTGGGTGATGTGAGGTCATCCTCCCACTCACTAACCAGGTCGAGTATTATGTGAGGTGGAAACCTGTACCTCCCATACACCTGGTCATCAGGCATCCCAAAAAGGCTGGTTCTGGTTGTACAAATTCTGGGCCTGACTATCCTCCTCCTCCTCCTGCGGTATCCCACGACCACTGCTGCTAGGAATGGTATATTCATCTTGGTGTCTGTGCTTGTTTGTTGTTTGCACGCACTTTTATGCTGCGCGGGTCGACGTACGCCTGCTTCCTGCTGGCGTACGTGTTTCCGGATTAGCGCGTCTTTTTTGGCGCACGCATTAGCCCCGTTAGATTCCATGAATACGTGTTGTAGACGCGCGGGTGGGCGTTCCACACATTTGCCTCCTGTACTTCCCCCGTGACACCCACATTTTCACACGTTGTTCCCCATGGCACGTGTTACGCCCCCTGTTCCGCCCTACTTTTGTTGTGTGCGCTGTGCTACGTGCGCTTTCGCTGTGCGCTTAATGCACGCTGTTTGGAGATGTGTGCGCCAGCGTGCGCCACGCAGAATTTTAGCGCACATCCAGGGATTTACACGCACACAGACTTCCATGAATCGCTGTGCGCGGGTTTCGCTGCGATTTCCGCACTTGCACTGGGATATGCACGCTTTCGCACACTTGGGCCGAAAATTTCAGCGCACATTAATTCCATGAATCGGCCTGAAATGGAATAAACCAAAACAAAAAAGATATGCCTCCAACATAATTACTTCACAGAAACTGCAGAGCTAGAAGCAACAGTAGACCTACACCACAGTACGAATACAACTTACCAAAACTAGTAAGTAAACTTCATTTTTCTTATATATTTGTAAACTTTTTGTATTAGATACACTAAAATGTATATATTTTAGTTTGTCATACAGAAATGTGCAGTACTTTGGTATGGCTTGAGGAAAATTTTCCAAATGAGGAAATGTCTGAAGACAGTGTTACTAATGGTACACACTTCTCTATATAAGCAAATTAATAATCATTACTTTATGCATAGTTAACATATATATATTTATTTTATCAGACCATACAAACATTGAAAATAATACACCAAAAGACACATTGGAAAAGACTCTGCAACGCATGGAACAGAAAATGGACATGCTCAAGGAAAATGTCAATGTTTTGAAACAGTTTGTGGAGGACCACATAAAAGAAAAAAATTGAATACCATTGTCCCATTGTACCTTTCCCCCTCTCCATGTCACAGTCATGTCTTATTTTTTTTAAAAGCAGCACGCCTGTCCGGAATGTCCCTAATTCACAAAATGGGGATGTCCTAAGGACACTATACCTATCTGTACCATTTGCAAGCAAAGATGGAACTTTTCTTAGAACACACCCGGTGTCTGGGAAGTCTGTAAATGAACAAAATGGGGATGTCCTAAGGACACTATACCTCTCCGTACTGTTCGCAACCAAGATGGAACTGTTCTCAGAACACACCCAGTGTCCGGGATGTCTGTAAACTGAACGAAATGGAGGAATCCTAAGGACACTATACCTGTCCGTACAGTCTGCAGAACATCTACGCACATGCGCACCACACCCGTAAATCCTGCGAACATCGCGCCTGTCCGTAACTGTCCGTCTCACTTGTGTCACACTTTTAATTTGTTTGAGGACCAAACACTGTCCGTAGAACAACCGCACGCATGCGCACACCTGTTCCCGTGCATTTAGTGTCCTGCGGAAACACTTTCCCTTCATGGACGTGTTCCCGATGTCATCATGTGACTGCACCCACGCTGAGCATGTGTCCTAATTCGTGGACATTGTCCGGTACCCCAACATTTTAAAAGAACTTTTTCAGACAATCCAAATTATTTTACAGTAGAAATTCACCATTGCACATGTCCCAGACAATGACCTTGGCTTACTTTTTGGAACTTTTTGAACCTTTTTGGGTGATCTGTTCACGAAGCGCACCCCTCCACCCCTATAAAAGGCCACACCCCACAGCTGATCTTCATTGTATTTCTGGCTATTGCAAATTGAATTTTGCTGCCTTTGCTGCTCTTGCTGAGATTATCTCATCAACCCTGATGGCATCCATTGTTGCTGTTGCTACATCTGCCTCAGCACCACCCCCAAACCCTCCACCACACCACCTCCCCAAGGGCCTGCAGAGGGGAACAGGTGTGAGGATGTAGAGAACGAGGATGAAGAGGACGAAGAGAATGAGGTCAAGGAACTCCCTACTACCACCACTGGCCGGGAGTCTTGGGTGTGGCGGTTGTTTACCATTCATGGTAAAGTACCAAAAGCATGTGCGAACAAGGTCGCCTGCAAACACTGCAAAATGTTGCTGAGTCATGGGAGACGGGGTTCATACAGCTTTGGTACGACATCCATGAAGCGACAACTAACGTCGTTCCACAGTGGGGACATTCGCAATGTTGTACCTTGTGATAATTGTAGTAGGTTGAGTTCCTCTACAACATCCTCCATTTACGCTCCTCTCACCACAAGAGACACTCCTGTGAGAGAGTGCATCCCTCCAGCTGCTTCACAAGCCATTTGTGATGCTGTTGACCCTTACCTTTCGAGGGTCACAATATTGTGCATGTACTTCTATGCAGTACTCTGCAGGGGGGAGAGTCTTCGAAGTGCTTTCGAGACTATGGTCACAGAGCACCAGAAGACCTGCTACCTATCTAGTTAAGGCCCACCCTACATCTTCCTCTCTCCACCTGCCCTTTCTTATCCCCGTGGTTGGTGTCCCTTCCTTACCCTCCTTTCCCCTCCTCTCCTAGTGTGTCAGAGCTGCCTTTCACAGTTTAAAAATGAAAGTGGCAAATATACAGTGCAGGGCCCTGTTCATTTTTTGGAAGTCCGCGGAAAGTCCTTGGACATATAAAGTTTTAGGGTGCTGCCCTAGCAAAACCAATTCACTTTTCTCTGGGAGGAAGTGGTGGCTCTGAAAAGAGCCTTTTGGTGGTGTTTTTGTGTGTTTGAAAAACTTGAAATCGTCAACATCTACTGCAAAATAGATGACTGTAATTCCAAAAAAGGTTGCAATGCATTTGTACATTTCTCAGAAAAATCTGATTGCCAGCATAGGTAAGATGGACTCCATCTCTGTGAAAAATGTATGTACTACGAAAGATAATATTTTCATTGTGAAAGAGGACATGCCAGCATCTCTTAGAAAGGCACAAACAGCCTTATTGACATTGCACCTCGCTTTCTCCATTTGTGGACCAAATGAATAAGAACGCAGCCACATTTGTCTTTGCGCAATACGAGAAAAAATTACTTGGGAGTTTGGAAACATGTCCATGACCTTCCCAAGTCCTTCTTTCATTGAAAATTGCAAAGAAATCCCAGACACATGTCCTAAACTGTTCCCTCCACAATGAATTATAATTTTGTCTGGATGATGCTCTGTCTCTAAAGTAGCACAGAGAGGTACCAAGGCCAGCCACTTCATTCCACGCACTCCATGCCAGTGCACTTCCACATGAGGGAATTCAAGATCTGCTGCTACTCCACAACGTTCTGCATGCACCTCCAACCAATGTATCCATGAGTCTCCCAAAATCCAGAAAATCTGTTTTCGGAAACACACATCCATAGCTATCTGTTCTACTCTCAGGAAAAAGACGTTCTGACAAAATCTCTCCTTACACAACACACCCAGTAAACTTTACTGACCAATCCCTAACTCCGCTCATTCTCATTTGCATTCCTCTCCACCCCAGAATCCCTGTAGGTAATACACGCTGGCTGCGAACTACCGCCATGTCCGCAGACATATCGAAAATCTCAGCGTGGTGAATGTAAATTTAAATAGTGTGCCCCATTTCTCCTTTGAGGTTGGCTCTGAAAAGAGCCATTTTTTTTTGTAGGTGCCTGACAGACACCTGTTATTTTGTATTTTTTTGGGGGTGTTTTCTTACTTTACTACTAAAATCTTCACATAACATTCTCCAAAGCAACCCTTACATTCCAAAACAGCATGGCATTTCCCAAAAAAGATAAGGAAATGTCATCTTCTTCAAAATAAACAGCATTACTCAAATCAATATTCTCATTATTACAGAAAAACATACCAGCTCTAAGCATGAAAGCAGACATGCCTCGGTTGACTGCATACCTAGCAATGTTTTGCTGAGGACAAAAAACATAACTATTGTCCCATATTGCCCTAGGAAGTAATGCAGAAAAAATTACTTTCGCATTTGGAAGGATGCTCATTACTGCTTGAACCAACTGTTCCAAATCTGCCAACAAAGTAGGGGCACTGACGTAGCCCAAATGGAAAGCATCATAGTCAAAAACTACCAGATGGGGACTGTCCATCCTGCCCATATCTTCACAAACTTGTAGAATTCCCTCTACATTGTAATTAGGCACAGCACTGCACATCACCTCCACTGCATTAACATCGAAATTGTTTGCCACATGCCTACATTGAGCATACTTCTGTAAAGCATGCACAAAGATCTCTCCGAGCACCAAAACCCTGACTTTCTCCAACGCTGCCATCTTCACTACACACAGTCTCTTTCTACACAAATCCACAACATCAACATTTGATTGGCTGATCCCTACAGTCCCCTTTCCATACTGGATTTGCTGGATGACCCCAGATGTGGCACGCCCCATCCGCGAACAGCCGCGGTGTCCATGCTGCGCGTAACTCTTACCAGCCCTTCTACCCTTTCCACATTACTCTCGGTGCCATTCCCTCATTGGATACAGCTAAGCAGTCACACAATCATCCACTAATCACATCCAAGAACTCTACATCTAACTCCATCATCAGAGTTCCGCACTTCAAATGTACTGTTGGTAACTCTGAGTACAAGTCTCATATCATTTGAAAGCACCTACTACAAAAACTACTCTACAAGTCTCCAAGATTTCTACTTACAGCTGCATTCATATCCACATGCACGATTACAAACTACAGGTATGCATATTTTATTCACAGTACATGTACAACTCTTGTGAATCCATACAAACAGAGTAATGCCACTAAACCTGCATAACCTATACTTACATGCCATCCCACCAGATTTAGGCGTGAGACTCCCGATTGCTCATTGAAAAATCGTACTATTTTTTACTATCTCCCACCTAAATTAATGCTAGTCCCAATGCAATCCTATGGGAAAAATAAATGTTCCCGATATTGTATTCACAGTACATGCATACATGCCAACCCTCCGATTTAGGGGGTAATTCATAGAATTCAGCGCACAAGTGGCGCACGCGGCTGGCGCACACTGTGCGCGTGCAACAGTCTGCGCCAGCCGCGTGTGCCAAAATCCATTTCCGCGCACATCGTATTCATGGATTTTAACATCCATTACCAGCCGTGGCGCAGAGTGGCGCAGTGACCCAGCAGCAGTGCCAGTTACGTCCCCAACCCCTCCCCGTGCACCATGCACAGCGCACAAATCCCGTACATGGCACAGAGGCCAGTGGACCAGCATACAGGCCCCCAACCATGGAAACGCCTGTAAAACTCCCCGCGCACCACTCCGAATACACGAACACCCATGCGTGTGGAGTTTCACACGCGATTGGGCCTGTGCGAGCGGGGTATGTGGATTTCGGGGGTGCGCAGAAAGATTCACACGCGATTGGCCCTGTGCAAGCAGAGTATGTGTATTACTGGGGTGCGCAAGAAGTTTCACACAGTATTGTCCCTGTGCGAGCGGGGTACGTGTATTACTGGGGTGCGCAGGAAGTTTCACACGCGACTGGCCCTGTGCGAGCGAGGTACGTGGATTTCGGGGGTAAGCAGGAAGTTTCACATGCGATTGGCCCTGTGCGAGCGGGGTACGTGGATTTCGGGGGTACGCGGGAAGTTTCACATGCGATTGGCCCTGTGCGAGTGGGGTACGTGTATTACTGGGGTGCGCGGGAAGTTTCACACACAATTGGCCCTGTGCGAGCGGGGTACGTGGATTTCGGGAGTACGTGGGAAGTTTCACACGCGATTGGCCCTGTGCGAGCAGGGTATGTGGATTTCGGGGGTACGCGGGAAGTATCACACGCGATTGGCCCTGTGCAAGCAGGATACATGTATTACTGGGGTTTTCGGGAAGTTTCACACGTGATTGGCCCTGTGCGAGCGGGGTACGTGTATTACTGGGGTGCGCGGGAAGTTTTACACGTGAATTGGCAGTGTGGGTCCTCCCATGTGTACCCTCTACCCCCTCCACGGCCCCTGCAGGCAGCCCACACCACAGGGGACTACCCTGCACCCCTGGTCATGTCCTGCAGGCAGCCCATCCACCATGGGCATGCCCCCAGCCAGCCCACATGTCACCTTGCACTAGTGATCACCAACTCATGGCCCCCAGCACCCCCACCCCCAATCAGTGAGGGTCACCTGCCAGAAGGGCCCGACTCGTCCCCCAGCACCCCCACCCCCATCAGTGAGGGTCACCGGCCAGCAGGGCCCAACTGATGTCCCCCAGCACCCCCACCCCCATCAGTGAAGGTCACCTGCCAGCAGGGCCCGACTCATGTCCCCCAGCACCCCCACCCCCCATGAGTGAGGGTCACCTGCCAGCAGGGCCCGACTCATGTCCCCCAGCACCCCCACCCCCTTCAGTGCGGGTCAGGGCCCGACTCATGTCCCCCAGCACCCTCACCCCCCATCAGTGAGGGTCAGGGCCCAAATCATGTCCCCCAGCACCCCCACTCCCCATCAGTGAGGGTCAGGGCCCGACTCATGTCCCCCAGCACCCCCACCCCCCATCAGTGTGGGTCAGGGCCCAACTCATGTCCCCCAGCACCCCCATCAGTGAGGGTCAGGGCCTGACTCATGTCCCCCAGCACCCCTACCCACCATCAGTGAGGGTCAGGGCCCGACTCATGTCCCCCAGCACCCCCACCCCCCATCAGTGAGGGTCACTTGCCAGCAGGGCCTGACTCATGTCCCCCAGGACCCCCACCCCCATCAGTGAGGGTCACCTGCCTGCATGGTTCGACTCATGTCCCCCAGTACCCCCACCCCCCCATCAGTGAGGGTCACCTGCCAGCAGGGCCCGACTCATGTCCCCCAGCCCCACTTCATGACAATCCTCAATCATGGGCCTTTTGGCCACCCACATCACACCCCACCCCACACCAGTCCAAACACACAACCAGGTATCACATCCACTATATGACACATCACAAATGACAAGTATGCACATCAACACAGGTCTGTTACACCCACACAATGCGTGCAAGAGATTGAGAAAACACACATCCTGACATGCATGTAACCAAAGAGAAAATACCACACATTGAAGTAGGAAATGAAAATGTATTAAAAACAAAAGCAAGGGAATGAAATGAAACACACAAGAATGGAAATGATGAAGAAAAAGCTGCATGTCCAAAATATAAAAAGAAAATGAGTGAACACCGAATCGAAATCAATCCAAATGCACATGGGTCCAAAGTGACTGTCCGGCAAAACAAATCCAAAGTGATAAACCAAGACAAAACCACTGATCCATGGGAAAAAAATCCAAAATAAAAAGTGAAATCCAGTGTTGAACTATTTACAAAGTACAAATCCAGGGTCCATGAGCCCAACCTTTCAGCTGAAAACTAGAAAAAACCCTACCTAATGAAGAACTATATACAAACACGTGGGGCATTGTCCAAGCACCCCAAAATAAATAATAACAGAAAGGAAACCTAACACTATCTAACAATATACAATGGTGGCGGGCAAGTCCTACGGCTCACTATGTGATGTCCCGGGCCAGGGCATCATCGAACTCCATGTAGATGTCCCGGAGGCGGGACTCTGCCCTGGCCCGAGGTCTCGCAGGGATACACTCGTTGCCTGTTCCAACTCCCTGCGAGTTGCCTTGAGGCACTCTGCCCGCCTCAACGCCCGACGCATGGAGAACTCCGCCCTGACCATGGTGAGCCACACCTCTTCCGCCCGCTGCTGCTCCGCATCTATACGCTGGCCCAACCACAGCCACACGGAAGACACACCCATTCCAGGGTCCTCCTGCCCTCTGGCCGATGCCTGCCCCTCTGATGTCGATGGCCCCGAGCCATCATTGCTCCCACCTAGAGCCTGCTGCTGTTGCTGCTGTCCATATGCCCTGTCTGATGATGCCTGCACATCCTCCATCTGCTGGTCTCCAGTTGTTGGTGTGTCCATCCCTGCTGGACCGCCGACTCCCGACTGCGGCAGGGATGGGATCTCCACCAAGCTGGCTGAGTTGGTCAGGCCAGGTCCACAGGGGGCCCTGGTGGAACCTGGGCTGGAAGATGGCAGGGAGAACGACTGGCACATAGTCTCCACAGAGGAGGAGAGGTCCGCCAGAGTGCGCGACACCTGTAGGAACCCACCGACCAGGGCCCCACCCAACAGTGCCACGTCACAACGCTGCTGTTCATGATGGCGTGCGTGCTCCGCCCAGGAAGCACGCACGTCATCACGAATGTCACGCGTGCGCAACACAACACCAACCAGGACGGAGCCCATACGATCGTGGGACCCCTCGTCCACAGGTAGTGGAGAGGCAGATGACGTGGCACTCCCCCCTATCTGTGGACGGTCCTGGGACGGGGCATCCCTGCTGGTGCATGGTGGTGCAGTCACAGTGTCAAGGACAGCGACATGCACAGGCCCCTCCGCGGTGACCTGTGCTGCCTCCTGACCCTGGCCCTGGACTGCACCACTTGCACCAGTGGTACTACCCCCACCAGGCCCCATGTGCGTCTCAGTAGCGGGTTCCTCCTCCTCTGTGGAGACCACCAACCTGGATGTCTCCACACCGTCTTCCGCCATTGCAAGCCCATGTGAGGGCTCACCCGGCCCTTCCGCTACAGCCGTAGTGGCAGGCGCGGCACCAGGCCCCTCGCTCCCGGATGATGGGAATTCCTGGGAGGGTGGCTGGGCCTTGCGTCGCCGCCCGGTGGAGGCATCACAGCACTGTCTCCACCCTCTTCTTCGCTTGACGCTGTGTAGAGGGAGACATAGAACACAAGCATCAGGGTACAGTACAATATTCCCCTAGACAGGAAGCAATAACACATGAGTGACTCTGTCAAATGTCACTTCCATCCTCTCCCTCCACAATATATGGGTGAATGCACGCAACACACATGCAGGCACGGCGCCTGCAATCAACATCAGCATCCATGTACAAGGGCCTCTTTTAACCAAAATGTTGACTTCAAACTCACATGCATCATGGCTCACACTGATCCCATGCACAAACATCACCGGAGGGTCCTGCATCATGGCTTGTACACCACAGACACAGTGGATAGACACAGTGGATGCAACGGTGACCGCACTGCATGAGTGAATCTACACATCATCACGTACATGTGTCATGCATCCATGGCGTTTCAAAGTCACACACACACTTCTCAGACACACACACATGTGCACCATACATGTACATGAGAGCAGCACCTATCCCTCACCCCCCTCCATGTCCAAGAACAGAGACTGGCATTCATTCATGTGTGCATTCTGCATACAGCTCTCCATGTTGCATTGGAACACATGCACCATCCATGTGGTTCACACATTACTGGTCTCACATGCATGACCAGGATGTCCCTGCACACACACATCCATACATGGCCTATGTCACACATACAAGCAAGTATCAGACTACCAGCACACTGCGACATGCCCTGTCTCATAAAGCAATGCTTGGCCACTTACCGCTCAACTTCAGACGGGTCTGCCTCTGAAGGATATGGGTGTGGAGCGCTGGGCCTACATGTTCCAGGACCCTCATCTGGATGCTGCTCATGCTGGCCCGGCCCCCCTCTGCGAGGAGCCGGGCCTTGTAGAGGGTCCTGGACCTGAAGTCCTCCCAGCGCTTCCGGATGTGCTTGATGTCGCGGGTTGCCACCCCCTCTGCGTTGATAGCAACCACTGCGTCCTGCCAGATCCTCTCCTGTCCTTCCTTGTTGGCGCGTGATGTTCCGAAGAGGGCATCAAAATGCCCTAGGACATGCTCCACCAGGACACCAACTTCCTTCTCACTGAAGCTGGTGGCCCTCTGCCTCTCTGGCTGGGGGTCGCCAGTGGTCTCAGATGGTGACCCCAGGAGGCAGGCGTGGGTGGGCAACTGGGTCCTGGGGCCAGGCTGTGGAAGAATGGTATCCCAGTCGGGAGTCGGCTGTTCCAGCATGGGTGAAAACAGCAACTGGACCCCTGTAGATGGCTGACGTGCAGGCACCAAATAGCAGGGCACATGGGCAGCAGGCAGGCAGCAGCAGATGGCTGGTGGGAGCGTGCTCGGGGCTCTTGCGGGCAGGAAAATGGCCTTTTGGGCAGGAGCGTGGTCTTCCGTGTGTTTTCACGTAGCCAGCTTGATACGGAGTGATTTGGCACGTGAAAAAAGTGCACGTCAGTGTGAAATCCGAGGAAAGGCCCTTAGCGCGTAAGCGCGTAAGTGATGTTACATGCGCGGGCGTTCCCCACAACACGGGTGCATTGTGATTCAGCATGTGAGAAAACTGCACGTCACCCGTGCTATTGGAGGAAAGGGCCTTAGCGCTTAAGCGCATAAGTGACGGTGCACGTGTGGGCTGGCTTAAAAGATACGAGTATCACGCTATTTTCTTGTATGTGCTTTTTGTGGAGAGCGAGCGGGTGTTTCTTGCACTTCTTGTCGGTTGACACGCGATTACTTCACAACGTTTCCAGTTCGTACTCCCTGTTTCCTCAGACTGCGTTCTTTTCTTCTTTTGGTGGGGGTGTTGCCAATGCGCACACGCACGTCTTTTTCACGTTCTTTTTCAAGGCAGAGGGTGAGTCGCGCACATATTTTCCAACTGTGGTTGCCCCTGTGTGTCGCGTACCCAAGGCTGGGTGTAACACACGTACGCTTATTTTTGTGTTTCTGGGTGCCACAGCGTAGTGCGGGTTCATTTTTCCACGCACGTGGTCTACCAGGGGTTGTGTACACGTATACTTTTGTTTTTGGGGTGCCTGTGCATTGCGTGACCCGTCATCTTTCCCCCAGGGGTCACATCCAGCCTTGCTAGTGCACTAGGGTACGAATTCCATCTAGTAACCTACCCCTTTCACCCCAGTTTCCCAGGACAATTGTTTACTGCAACTTCCATATGCACAACAACATCAGTGCCATGGTTGGGAGGCGACCAAGCAGTAAGGGAGGCAAAGGTGGCTGACCGCCAAAAGGTGGGCGTGGTGGGCGCAGTAGGGGACGTGGCCAGGATTTGCAGGGTGCCCCTAGAGCCCTGTGTGTGGAGGACCAATCGGGGGCACCTATGCCCCCCCAATGGTTGTGGGAAATGTAGCTGACACAATCCCAGCTCAGCCCTTGTTTCACCGGCCCATTTTGTCACCTGAACCGGCACAGGATGACTCCCAGGCTGCCTTCCAGGTCAGCAAGGCTAATCCACGTGTGCCAGTGAAAGTTGCTGTCACCAGGCCACGCGGATCTAGGGCAGCAATGTCATCTGCTGCACCAAGTAGGCAGGGTGGGGGGCTGCAGGGGCAGCTGTAGCTCAATCCACCCCATCTCCGAGTCTCCCAGCCGGGACAGTGTCAGTCCAGGTTCATCACTGTTACGTTCACCTGATTCCCACAGGGGCGTCGATCTGGACTGGCCTGGTGCCACGTAGAGCAGAGATGACTGACTGGACAGACCCTCTTAACTTGGTTTGTCGGCTCGTATGAATATCTTTCTGCAAAGGAGAAAGGGGGATTAACCTCCCGTAATTTGAGCGTTAACCCACCTTCCACTCCCGTTGTCTGCCCACTTACCACTCCTGATGTTCCCTCTTAATCTCACCTGATGGTTTGGAAAGATGAGCTCTCCATCCTGCATCGAGCGCAGGGGCGGGTAGGCGACCAGTTACTTCACTGGCGTGGAGGAATTGGTGAGTTCCAGTATTGACTCTAGAATCCAATAGTTTGTAAGAGTTCAAATGTCTGATCTTAACTCTTTCTAATTCCTTGTAGGTTCCCGGTTTAACCACCACGAAGAGTCCAAATGGCAGTTGGTGAGAGTCAGGTAAGTCTATAGTGGTTTTCCCCTTAGTGGCCGGGGTATGGCGATGATGCAGAGTTAACTGCGCCGACCCGAGATGTGGTGAGTACCCCCCTGCGGTAAATCAGGTAAGTCTTTGGGGGGTAGCTTGTAATGTCCAGTGGTTTCCCCTTAGGGGCCGGGGTGCGGCTGAGATGCAGAGTTAACTGCGCCGACCCGAGATGAGGTGAGTACCTCCCTGTGGTAATCCGGTAAGTCTTTGGGGGTAGTTTGTATTGCCCTTTTGGATTCCTTGCTCACCTGGCTTTTCTTGTCCCCTTAGAAATCGGAGAGCGGTCTGTGCAGAGTTCGCGATGGAGTGAGGAAAAGCTGCACTGGATGGTGAGTTCAGCGTGGCGCTGTGAGGTGCGTGGCGGCGCGCATGCTATGACTTCTTCTTCAAGATCGACGGCGCGATGGATCAGGAATTCAGGTAAGGTTTCAAGTTTAAATCCCTTCTCCTTCTTTCTTTTCGTTTCCAGGTGGTCCAGGACTGAAGCGGGCGTGGCTGAAGACTGGAAGCTGCTGAAGGCACGGTGAGCGTTACGCTGCTGAATGCAGAATAACGCGAAGCACGTGCGGCTGTCCGGGCGTGGTTTAAATAGCCTTGGAAGAAGTCCCAGGTAAGTATTCTTCCACAGCCCACACCCGAGTAGAAAGTAGTCCCTTAGGTAAAATAGTCCCTCCTAAGCCCCATTTGGCTTGTGGCTTCATGCAGCATGGTCTGCACCAGGTAAGTAAGCAGCATGGTCTGCATTAGGTAGGTTTTCTGTAATGAGCCTGGCGCCCATGGCACCAGGACTGACTTTATCCTTATGAGCCTGGCGCCATAGGCGCTAAGACTGCACCCAAACAGTCCCTAACTGGGGTTTTTGGGCATGCTCCAAATGGCATGATGCCTGCTTCTGGGGTTGCTGGGCCTGGTCTGGCTTCCCGGGGGCAGGCATCATGACAATCACACCGACATTGGACCTGCTGACATCACCCTGCAGCCAATGCCTGCACCAAGACCTATGGTCATTGTGCCTTTACAGGCTTCTAGTAACCAGTCCACCTGGGCTTCTGCCCCTACTGACCAGAACGGTGTAAGCCACTCAGGAACCGCACCACCTTACAAGAAGAAGAAGAAGGGTGCTCTTGCTTTTTGCCTCCCCTTCCAAATCATTGACAGTGCATGCATGCCAAGGTTATGGTTATGTGGCACATGTGTTGTTCATGTACTGGATCTCTGGCTTGTCAGGCCTATGTGTGTGCTATGGTGCTCATGCCTGTTTCCATTTGTTGTCTTTCATGTTTTTGCAGGTGATGACACACTTGATGCTATAGAGGTGGAGGAGATGGTGCAGACCCAAGAGGAATCTCAGGCACGACCGGGCACCAGTGGAGGACGTGGTGTGGTGGTGGGTGAAAACCCAATGCTCGTGCAGACCATACTGTCCAGGGGTGTCTCTGGGTGCACATCCCCAGACGTCTATGATTCAGGTGATGAATCGAATGATGAGACTTATGTGCTGTCGCAGGTGAGTGTTTCTGGCAGGGATGCTGTTCTGTCCAACCCACCTGCACCAGGGGTAGACCCCTCTATGGGGATGTCAGTGTTGGTAACTCTGCCTTTGGTGGTTACGGATGCAGGGTCACACTCCACAACATCTGACCGTGTTCTGGGCCAGCAGATCAGAGTGGGAATGCAGTCCTGCAGCCTCAGGCAGTGCCAGCACAGCAAGGTGCAGATTGCCTTGCCCCAAACAGGTGTGGTGCCCGCTGACGCGGCGGCTGTGCGCCACCAGGCAATACTGTATGGGAAAACTCCATGTACGGTATAGCAGCACAACAAGGAGCATTGGTTGAAATAATGGCTCAGGCAATGGAGAGGGTGGCCACTTCTATTCTCCCCCCTGAAAGGCAGATGGAGCTCCAACAGCAGGCAACAGACTCCATTTGCCAATCACACAGGGAGGACATGTTGGCGTCCAACAGGGACCGACGGGTGGCACTGGAGACTCTGCGCGAAGCCATATCTGTAGAGTCCCAGGGCCACAGGGAAGCCCTGAGGTTAGAACTCCATTTCCTCAGGGAGAATCTGGTAGAACTTGAGGCTTCCCGAAATTTTAGGACAGAACAGCAGCTGGAGCAGCTCACACATTCGCTCTCAGCTGAGCTGCAGGCAACTTGTGAGGAGATCCGGGCATCACGCGAGGCCATGCGTGCAGAAATGCAGGCAACCTGTGAGGTGCTGCATGGGGATCTCCGTACTATCATCCTCCAGAATGAGACCTTCCACAACCGCATGCTTGCTGCCATGGAGGACCATACCAGGGCTTTGCGTGGGCTGCCTCCCATAGCACCGCCACCTCCTGATGTAGCAGCAGAGGGTGAAGAGAGCGACAGCAGTTCTCCCACATTGGCGTAGCCGTGCAGGCCATGAGCCCATGGAGGTATTTTTTTTCTCGCAACATCCACGCAGGTGGGTGTTGGTATGCACCCTGTCCTCGAACCTCCTGGGTGCACTGTGTTGCCTTGTGTGGCTCCTCTGGGCATCCACTGTGTATTCAAGCTGGGCACATGTGTTTGGGTTAGATGCTTGGGTTCCTGACACACACACCCCTCCTGCTTCCCCTTTCCATGGGCTTGCAAAGGGTGTGACCAAGTGACAGTGACTTACACAGTGGCATTGGGCTCCCATGAGCTGTGTGGGCAGTCTGTGGGCAAAACTGTGTGGACATCCCTAGTGGGGATTGTTGTTGTATTGAACACTGCATGCTGTATTGATATGTGCTTGTGCATCCATGTCTTCCTCCTTATTCACAGGTACCTTCTTCATGTCTTCACAAGGCCATCTCCTTTGCAGATGCAGTTCATGTTGTATGCAGTACGCTGACACATTTGCCTGACAGCAACCCTCTGCAGTTGGAAGGGGTCGATGTGCTGCCTTATTCAGGTTGTAAGACTTGCACTACTTTGATTTTGTACTGTCATATTTTGGCCCTGTTTCATCCTGTGTTGCTGTATTGTGTTGCTGGCAAGTATTTGTTCATGTGGGCTGTTTGTTATTGATTACAAGGAGCATGTTGTCTGTGGCCTGTTTCCATTCGGGACAGTGCACTTTGTGACACTTTTGTCATGTGTTGTGCATTCATTTGTTTGGTTTCACATTGCCTGACATGCCATGGAGTGTTGGGTAGCTGAGATGGGGAGGGGTTGGGTGACACAGCACTTTTTTCATGTTGTATTTTGCAAGGGGGTTGTCATTCATGCAGCATAAATGTGTGCCTTTTTGTGACACAGCATTGGTTGTCTTTCAGTAGGTAGGGATGCACACAATGTGACACTTCCAGGTACCAATCTCAGGCTGGTATAGTTGTGACAGTTGACTGTCCCTTATGGCATCATCATTGATTGTCAGCTGGCATGTGCCAGGGCTGTGTGCACTACACAGGGGTGTGATTTTAGGCGAAGTAATTAGGCACCAGCTGCGTGCGGGCTGCCTCACCATGTGCCCTTTCCCCTTCCATGCGCAGTGGCCGTGCATGTGGTTGGGGATGTGGGGGCACCACCATGTCCACCCGCAGTCCCCGGCGTGTTGCAACACATGCTGCCACTATGATCCTGCACACTACTGGGGGCGCATATAGCGGCTGCCCACCAGAGCGGTCAAGGGAGCAAAAGCGTGACTTGAGCACTCCGAATGTACGCTCCACTATGCCCCAGGTTGCAATAGGGGTTGTGTTGTATCTTACCTCGGGTGGTGTGGTGGGGTTCTGAATTGGCGTCATCATGTGGGTGCTCAGAGGGAAGGCACTGTCCCTTGGGGAGGTGATGATGGGTATCATTAGTGGGGTTGTGACATTACTCAGTATCTGACATGCTTGCATGTGCAGAGGCATTTATACTCACCAAGCAGCTAGTATCGCCATACCGCCCAGCTTCTAGGTCCCGGTTTAGGGATGACATTCTGAAAATAAAACTGTCATGGGTGGACCCTGGATAGTTGGCATATACTGAGGTGATGATTCCCTTGGCATCACATACTACCTGTACGTTGATGGAATGCCAGTGATTGCGGTTTCTATAGATGTGCTCAGTTGCCCTGGGAGGACGTAGAGCCACATGGGTGCAATCAATGGCACCTAGCACTTTGGGGAAGTGTGCCACCCTGTAAAAGTCCCGGACGGCAGCCTGCCTTTCTGCAGGTGTTCTGGGCATGTATATGTACCTGCAGACTGAAGAGCGTGCAGTCATGATGGGCAACACCTGGTGTAGGCAGCGTGACTGCATGGCTTGTGACACCCCCCCTACTATGGCACATGTCCGCTGAAATGAACCAGTGGCCAAGAAGTGCAGTACATTGAGCACCTTTTCCGAGGGGCTCAGTGCTTGGGAGCACAAGGTGGGTGATGTGAGGTCATCCTCCCACTCACTCACCAGGTCGAGTATTATGTGTGGTGGGAACCTGTACCTCCCATACACCAGGTCATCAGACATCCCAAAAAGGCTGGTCCTGGGTGTAAAAATTCTGGGCCTGGCTATCCTCCTTCTGCGGTGTCCCATGACCACTGCTGCAAGGAATGGTATTTTCATTGTAGCGTCTGAGCTTGTTTGTTGTTTGTGTGCACTTTTATGATGCGCAGGGCTGCGTACGCCTGCTTCCTGCTGGCGTATGTGTTTCCGGATTAGCGTGTCTTTTTTGGCACACGCGTTTCCCCTGTTCAATTCCATGAATACGTGTTGTAGGCGTGCATGTGGGCGTTCCGCGCATTTGCCTCCTGTACTTCCCCCGTAACGCCCACATTTTCATGCGTTGTTCCCCATTCCATGTGTTACGCCCTGTGTTCTGCCTACTTTTGTTGTGTGCACCGCACTATGTGTGCTTTCGCTGTGCGCATAGTGCACGCCGTTTGATGACGCAATGCAGGATTTTAGCACACATCCCAGGATTTACACGCAGACTTTCATCAATCGATGTGCACGGCAGCGATTTTCGCACTGGTGCTGTGATTCGCACGCTTTCGCACACTTGTGCGGCGCACAATAATTCCATGAATCGGCCTCTTAGGCGGGAGACTCCCGATTTCATTAGCAAAAATGTTTCTGTTTTGTACTGCCTCCCTCGTAAATTAATTCTAATCCCAATACATTCTAATGGGGAAATTCAGTTCTCCCAATTGCTCGGAGAGAATCTCCCTCCCAGCTTCTACAAAATGTTGGCATGTATGTACATGTACAACTCTTATGAATGCATATAAACAGAGTAATGCCACTAAACCTGCATAACCTATAAAATGAATTTATTGAAATGTTTCCCATCTACTATAATCAACTGTCACTTCCAAACCTGTCTGCTATCTTCAACACACCTCAAAAAACCAAGTAAATTCTACTCATTTGCAAAGCATGTTGAACTAATATAGTGTAAATAAAATATAAAGGCTGCACATAGTCAAATGAAATGCATGCATACACTATGTTCAGATATCAAACAATAATACTACTACAAAAACATAAAAATCAACGTCTACGTTAACATCAGTGCTATAAACACACAAAATTACTAACTTCTTTCTTTTACAATTGCAGTGAAGACCACTCTCCTGAAAATCAGCAGCATCGTAATTACAAACAACATATCCGAAGAAACCTGCTCAATTCACAAAAAAGGAGTAAGTACAATACTACCTTAATATTCTTACTGTTCCTCAAACAGACTGTGTGGTTCAATCAATGTAATTTGCGCACCAAAAAAACTGAGATTGCTGAACCATTCTGCCCACAAATCCCCATTTATTAAACAGGGATTAACAGGCAGAATGGCACACAAATCCCTGTTTTTTTGGAACACAAATAACATACTCAACCCCTAGAATGTTATTATTACAAAACAAAGAACTGTTTTAATTTTATATCATTATGTTTACTATTAATGCTTCTCCTCACCTATAGCTCACTTTCTACTCTCATCTGAACCACAGTTTCGTAACACACAAATAGAAGAATAGCCTTTCCAACTAATTGTAGCTGCCCAATGCACAATCAATCGCTCTAAGAGCTGCCCTAAGCATACCAAAAAGAGATCACATCTCACATGCAAGAAAAGATGCACATTGGCTCCCAGTCAAAGACCGTATCACGTTTAAAATTCTTACCACTGCACACAAATGCATCAACCTCACCGCACCATCATACCTCTTGGACACCCTATCTAGACACACCTCAACTAGGCCTACTAGAACCTACTACACAAACCAACTGACCATCCCACGCATCCACAGAGCCAAAGCGGGAGGAATAGGCTTCCCATACTTGGCGCCCAAGTTATGGAATGCGCTTCCCTCTGCACTGAGGGCAGAAACGACCGTCTTTGCTTTTCGCAAAAAGCTCAAAACAGCTCTCTTTCACTAAACTCTTCCATCATTCGCGCTGTTAGGCAGAAACCTGTGCAGTTCCCTCTGGGACCACTGCAAAAAGTTTAAGTCTACAGGAGTTAGCAGTAAACCCAATTGGTAGCAGTTTGCACCACCCAGATTTACCTGGTAGTATTTGGAGTATACAAGATAGGGCAATTTACACAGTAGAACAAGCAGACACGGATCAGAGCTTGGGTGTAAAGATATATAATTATTTATTTAAAAACAGATCAATGAAAAACACACTGGCACTAATATGGCAAACAACTTCAATCACAATTACTATAAGTATCTATCCCCTCACACTATTTCGACAAGTCTAGGTTCAGCGGCACCACTTATTTGCAGACAGAGGTGAATGCTTTAACCTAGATGGCACTCTAATATTCGTTAGATAGGGAGAGAAAAGGCAGGGTATGAAACCAACTCAGTACCAACACTTTTACGAAGAAAATGCAAGGCAAGCAAGGCAGGGTCTACTGTAGATCACAAAGTTCAGAGGCCAGGCCCACTCGGAGAGAGGCAAGGCTGTATGTCCCAAAAGTACCACAGTGGAAATGCACTACAAGTCTTTGTAGCAAAATGTCACAGAAAGTTTGGACCAGTTTTAGAACGAAAGTTAAAAAAGTCTGGAGGCAACCCAATGGAAAGGTAAGGATTTAAGACACCTCACGCTAACCGTCACAAGGGAAGCCAAGCGGACACAGTACCTTGTAAGTGAAGAAACAGCTCCGGCGGGGGCAGTTGTTCCTGGTGGTGGATGCAAGTCGGGGCTTTGCCAGAAGATGAGAGGATCTCGTCGTCGAAGAAAAGTTGAAGATCATTGCACCACCAGGGAAGAGACCAGCTGCGGAGTGCTCCGTCACAAGGCACCACCTTTTGGTCGCGGTACAGTGGTTAGTGGCTATCCGGTTGCCAGGGTGCTCAGCACGGGCAATTCGACCACTACGTCCTGGAAGCGAAGAAAAAGCAAGGGACTGGTTGTTCTCACCAGTTAGGGGAAGAAGATTCTCTGGCAGGGAGATCTCCTCTGTCATTGGGAAGTAGTGAGTCGGTTCAGCAGGGCTCCATCGGAGGTGTCGTCGTTGCAGGTCGGCTCAGCTTTACCCTCGTCGGATTCTTAGGTCCTGTGGCGACTTCTGAAGATCCAGTTCCAAAAGCCCTGCTTTTATGCAGAAAACCTCCATTCATCCAGCCTAGATGTCAATCAAACACGCTAAGTGGTGAGCGGGGTGGCTCACCTCTTGGGCCAATCACACCACAGTGCAACTTGTGTTGGCAAGGCATCTCAGTCCAGGGTGCCTAAACCCCCTGCCACACCCCCTGTGGTACCCAGGCAGAATGGCACCACTCCGGAGGGCTTCTGTGCAGAAGCCCGCCAAAAGTGGAACAAAGGGCTCAACCTTTGGTTCGGAGTTACAGAGGCGAACACATTCGCCATTTTAAAAACTGAGTTCTGACAGAAAATACCAACTGGTGGATTTATTTAAGACAAATAAACCGGCGGTATTTTAGAGATTAATGTGAAAAAGTATTAGCCTCCAACAATGGGAAGAATCCCGTAGGAATATATTTGTGGTCGAATATACAAAAGTAGTATCCACTGCCACCAGCCAAAACTCAACGAGGGGGGACGGGACAGTGCCGCCTCGAACAACGGACCCAGGGGTAATCGAATTACCCCTACCAGTACGTCCACAATAGGGTGGTTGGTACTAGTTCTGTTAGTAAATTTAGGTCTAGTAAAGCCAATGGTGACTTTACATGCCCTGGGAAACAGTAGTCAGTCCCAGGGTATGGAGTCTATGGTGGGGATCCTCTAGGACACCCCCAGTGTTACGGCACGGAGGGTGCGGTGTAACACACATAGCAAAACACATGAGGCCCTATGGAGTAAAAGACCCCATAGCCCATAGAACACATTGACATTCAAAGGAATCAACCACATTCATGTCCAAGAGTGGGAGGAAAAGGAGGAAAAGAGTCTCACTCTTGGCAGGATGAAACAAACAAACTCCAGAAATCCAGCCAAGCTGCTGGGGGACTCACTAGGTTAGGAAATGCAGCCTAAACAGAGAATTCTCCCTAACACTCGCCCCCCCCCCAGACTAAGGGACAGGAGGATTTAATCCACCCTGGATGAATCTCATACCTCTAGTCGATGGTATACATCCTAGAGAGTCCATCAGCATTCTGGTGGTGACACCCTGACCTGTGCTCAATGGTGAAATCAAACCCTTGCAGGCAGATTGACCATCTCAGTAGTTTTGGGTTTTCCCCTTACATTTGTATTAACCATCTCAAGGGTTGGTGGTCAGTCTGAATGACAAAAGTAGAACCATACAAGTATGGCCTAAACTTCTTCAGAGCCCACACGATAGCAAAGCATTCTCTTTCGATTGTTGCCCACCTTGTTTCAGGATCCTTCAGCGTGCGGCTGATGAAGCAAATGGGGTGCTCCCTACCTTTCCCATCCAGTTGACTAAGTACGGCACCTATTCCTACATTTGAAGCATCTGTCTGCACATTGAAAGTTTGGTGGTAATCAGGAGCTCTGAGTACTGGGGCTTGGCAAAGAGCCTTTTTCGGGTTTTCAAAGGCCTGATTGCACTCCTCGTTCCATCTAAACTTTTTAGGGAATTTTGGAGAGGAGATGACATTCAGAGGAGAAGCTATGGTCCCATAGTTCTCAATGAAATTCCTGTAATACCCAGTGAGACCTAAGAAGGCTCTCACCTGGGTCTGAGTAGTAAGTGTTGTCCAATTTTGCACAGCTTCAATCTTACTGAGCAAAGGCCTTATTTCTCCACCTCCTACCTCATGTCCAAGATAGACTATCTTACTCTGTCCAATTTAAAATTTACTCGCCTTTATGGTCAGATTGGCTCGTCCAAGAGCCTGCAAAACATCTCTTAGGTGGGTTACATGTTCTTCCCAGGAATTGCTGAACACTGCTATGTCATCCAAGTATGCCATGCAGAAGTCCTCCATCCCATTCAGAACCTGGTTTACCATCCGTTGAAATGTAGCAGGTGCATTTTTCAATCCAAATGGCATTACCTTAAACTGGTATAAGCCAACTGGGGTAGAAAATGCAGTTTTCTCCTTGGCATGGTCTGTCAAGGCTATTCCCCAATAGCCTGACGTCAAGTCAAATGTGCTGAGGAACTTGGCGGAACCAAGTCTATCCACCAACTCATCTGTTCTTGGCAAAGGGTGGGCATCAGTCTTGGTGACTGCATTAAGAGCGCTATAATTCATGCAGAATCTAAGTTCTTTAGATCCTGCCTTTGGTACTAACACAACTGGGCTAGACCATGGACTAGTAGAGGGCTCTATTACCCCGAGATCAAGCATCGTGCTGACCTCACCTTTGATGTGGGTTCTTAAATTTTCTAACATTATGTAAGCTCTGCTTTTGACTGGCAGACATTCACCAGTGAGTATGTCATACTGGCCCCAAGGGGTCAAGCCTGGTGAAAGTGAGAACAGAGAGGCAAACTGATTCAACATAGATTTGCACTCTTCTTGTTGCTCAGGTGTCAGATTTGAAGAGAGATTTACTCCTTCAATCTTTTCATCTAAAGGTAAGCCTCTGAGGAGATCCGGAAGAGCTTCACTCTCTTCTTTTTCCTCTGATGATACTAGAAGCAACGCTCCTACATCAGGTCTCGAGACATACGCTTTGAGTCTGTTGGTGTGGAAGACTGTCGGAGCCTCCTTGGGTTTGCCCAAGTCCACCAGATAGTTGACCTCTCCAAGTTTACCCACAACTCTGAAGGGTCCCATCCATTTGTCTTGCAAGGCCCTCTGCCTTGTTGGGATCATAACGAGAACTAGCTGGTCTTGAGTGAACTCAACCATGTTAGCCTTTTGATCATGCCAGTGCTTGATCAATGCTTGTCCAGCTTTCAAGTTAGCACTTGCTTCTGTCATCATGTGCGACATTCTCCTCCGGAGACCTATCACGTAGTCAGTCACTCTGACTGGCTTGGGGAAGTAGCACTCTCCAACCTCTCCTTAATCAGGGCCAATGGACCTCTGACGGGATGACCATAGAGAAGCTCAAATGGAGAATAACCTACTCCCTCCTGAGGGACTTCTCTATAAGCAAAGAGCAGGCATGGCAGTAGAAGGTCCCACTTCCATTTAAGGGGTTCCTCTAAAGCACCTATCATGCTCTTCATTGTTTGGTTGAACCTTTCTACCAACCCATTGGTTTGTGGGTGGTAAGCTGTTGAGAACTTGTAAGTAACTCCACAGGTTTTCCACATTGCTTTCATGTAGTGGGACATAAAGTTTGACCCCCTGTCAGAGATTACTTCCTTAGGAAACCCGACCCTGGTAAAAATACCAAGGAGGGCCTTAGCCACAGCCGGAGCTGTAACAGTCCTCATAGGAATTGCCTCAGGATACCTAGTAGCATGGTCTACTACAACAAGTATAAACCTGTTGCCTGAGGAGGTTGGAGGATCAATGGGACCAACAATGTCAATCCCTACTCTCTCAAATGGGACTCCCACAACTGGAAGAGGAACTAAAAGTGCCATATTCTTGGCGCCAACCTTACCAGCGGTCTGGCAGGTGTGGCAGCTCCTGCAGTGTTTTTCTACTTCGGCCCCCATCTTTGGCCAATAAAAGTAGACAGAGAGCCTTTCCTTAGTCTTCTTGAAACTCAAGTGACCAGCCAAAGGAATCTCGTGGGCTAACTGCAAGAAAAGTTGTCTGTTCTCTTGGGGTACTACAAGTCGTTTGTAGTCTCTAGGTTCAAACTCGGTCAGTTCACTGTAGAAGAGGCCATCTTCCTAGTGCAACCTGTATTTCTCAGGCTCTTGCCCTTCAGCCTGAGCTTCTGCCTGGTGGCGAAGACCTTCCAGAGTTGGACATTCTCTCTGTCCCTTACTGAAGTCCGCCCTGTTGGGTCCACCTTCTGCCAGTAAAGACTGCAGCTCAGGATGGTCAACAGGATCCAGATCTCCAATGAGTTCCTGGTCTTCCATTAGCTCTTCTTCAGAGTCTAATTCTACCACACAGGGTTGTACCACCCTCTCAGCCTCAGCTGGAGGGGGAGTTACGGGTGTAACTTTGGACAACCGAGGGGAAGTCCTTGTTGGCTGCACTGAAGTGCTGGCTGCTGGTTTCGGTATAGAAGTTTTAGGTTTCCCTTTCGCTTCTGATTTCTTGGGGACAGCAGCTGACAAATCCAGTGGAGCAAGAGTGATATCCTTCTTCATCATCTCCTCGGGAGTACCTCTCATGGTTCTCTCCCTTGCAGGTCTGGTTAGCTCCTGTAACCGTTTACTAGGAGGTCTGGGGGTATGAGACACAACTCCAAGAGTTTTTAAATCGTTACCCAACAGAACTCGTCCTGGTACCTCACTCTGTATGCTGACAGGTATCTTCACAGTCATGTCGTTACACTGGATGAGAACTGGTAATTGGGGAAGCATCTGCACAGGCCCTCTAGCTAACTTGGTGAGGCGTTTGGGTGCCTTAGCAACATCCTCAGCCTGAAAAAAAGATTTATCCACCACAGTTAAGCTGGCCCCAGTGTCCCTAATGGCAGGAGTCTCCTGACCATTCACCTGGACACTGCCCTTATAATACTCTTTAGTATTATCTGGGATAGAATTATAGACATCTACATTCTGTTGTCCCACAAACCCAGAGACACTAAAGAAACACTGGCTGAGACTCCAATAGGTTCATCAGCCAGCAGTAGCAAGTTTCCACTTGCCATTTGGACTTCCTCCTCTGGAGCGAAGGCTAAGGAGACAAACTGGACCCCTGAAGGTTTACCCTTGCATCTGGGATCTCCTTTCACATGGTCAGTAGAGCCACAAACAAAGCATTTCCCAAATGCTTTCTGGAATGGTGGCTTGTTCTGACCTCCCTCTGGTTTGGCACCAGAAGGTACACTATTCTGCTGTGGTTTTCCTTGTGGCTTACCCTTATGGTTTTGTTTGGGGCCCTCATTGGAATTTGAGTTATTAGAATTCTCTTTTGAGTCTTTTTTAGGGTGTTTTCCCTCATCCTTTTTCTGAGTTGCCCCAGAATCCTTATGAGTAGCCCTGTTGGCAACCCACAAGTCAGCAGCCTTAGCTAGCTTCCTGGAATCCAACTCCTTCGAATCAGCCAAGTGCTGTCTGAGCTCAGGAGAACAGGCATCATAAATAGACTCCAACATAAAAAAGATTCTTCATACCCTCATAAGTGTTCACCTTGTAACCCTTAATCCATCCCCCTAAGTTTTTCAACCCTTCACTCACCCAGGTAGCCCAAGGGGTACCATCATGCTTTTTGAGGGTGCTAAACCTCTTAAAATACTGGGAAGGGGTCTTCCCAAATCTAGCTATCAAAGCTAGTTTCACACTTTCATACTCTTTCCTATCCTCCTCCCCCAACTCCATTACCACATCAGTTGCAACAGGGATGAGCCTAGAGAACAACCAGGTAAGTAGCTCATTACCTGTGATGTTCTGGAGCCCATTATTGTACTCAAACAAACTCAGCCAATCCAACACATCAAACTTTTGGGACTGGAACTTCTAGAGGAGCCATAGACAGAAGCAGTTTCGACAGACAACTTTTTAATTTCTAACTCATGCTTGAGCTCCATTTCTCTGAGCCTAAGAATTGGTTGCATTTCTTGGTGTTTCTGTTCAGTTTGAGCAGTAATCCCTCTGAATTCCAAGTCTTTTTTCATTTTTTCTAGTTCAAAGACTTGAGGACTTAGTGTGGGACCTGTTATAGGCCCAGTAGGTGCAGCTGGTAAGGCAGACAGGGGAGCAGGGGAAACAGTTTCATTAGCCTCTCCTTCCTCTTCAGCCTCTTCATCACTATCATCAAAACTTTGATTTAGATCAACACCATTACTGTTATCTACATTTGCTGGAGAAGTTGGTTCCTCTGAACCAGTACCCAGACTTTGGTTTTCCAGCAATCTCGCTATCAGTTCTATTTTCTTGCCTCTTACAGAAAGATTCTCTTGTCTACAGAGAGCTCTCAAACTCTCAGTATTTTCACCTGACAAGGACTCTTGACTGTAAACTTCCATAGTAGACATGTTTTTTTTAAAGTTGCTTTTTAGTGCTAAGCTTTGTGGTTAGTTATCCTAAAGTGCTGAAAAGCACTCTAAACTGTATACTCGATACAAATCCCACTGCTGTACACCAGTGTTAGGCAGAAACCTGTGCAGTTCCCTCTGAGACCACTGCAACAAGTTTAAGTCTACAGGAGTTAGCAGTAAACCCAATTGGTAGCAGTCTGCACCACCCAGATTTACCTGGTAGTTGTGGCTGAGCAGTCAGACCTCTCCTAAAATGAGTTCGGCAGTATTTGGAGTATACAAGATAGGGCAATTTACACAGTAGAACAAGCAGACACGGATCAGAGCTTGGGTGTAAAGATATATAATTATTTATTTAAAAACACATCTATGAAAAACACACTGGCACTAATACGGCAAACAACTTCAATCCCCTCACAATATTTCGACAAGTCTAGGTTCAACGGCACCACTTATTTGCAGACAGAGGTGAATGCTTTAACCTAGATGGCACTCTAATATTCGTTAGATAGGGAGAGAAAAGGCAGGGTATGAAACCAACTCAGTACCAACACTTTTACGAAGCAAATACAAGGCAAGCAAGGCAGGGTCTACTGTAGATCAAAAAGTTCAGAGGCCAGGCCCACTCGGAGAGCGGCAAGCCTGTATGTCCCAAAAGTACCACAGTGGAAATGCACTTCAAGTCTTTGTAGCAAAATGTAACAGAAAGGTTGGACCAGTTTTAGAACAAAAGTTAAGGTCTGAGGCGACCCAATGGAAAGGTAAGGATTTAAGACACCTCATGCTAACCGTCACAAGGGAAGCCAGGCGGACACGGTACCTTGTAAGTGAAGAAACAGCTCTGGCGGGGGCAGTTGTTCCTGGTGGTGGATGCAAGTCGGGGCTTTGCCAGAAGATGAGAGGATCTCGTCGTCGAAGAAAAGTTGAAGATCGTTGCACCACCAGGGAAGAGACCAGCCGCGGAGTGCTCCGTCACAAGGCACCACCTTTTGGTTGCAGTACAGTGGTTAGTGGCTATCCGGTTGCCGGGGTGCTCAGCACGGGAAATTCGACCACTACGTCCTGGAAGCGAAGAAAAAGCAAGGGACTGGTTGTTCCCACCAGTCAGGGGAAGAAGACTCTCCGGTAGGGAGATCTCCTCTGTCGTTGGCAAGTAGTGAGTCGGTTCAGCAGGGCTCCACCGGAGGTGTCGTCGTTGCAGGTCGGCTCAGCTCTACCCTCGTCGGATTCTTAGGTCCTGTGGCGACTTCTGAAGATCCAGTCCCAAAAGCCCTGCTTTTATGCAGAAAACCCCCATTCATCCAGCCTAGCTGTCAATCAAACAGGCTAAGTGGTGAGCGCGGCGGTTCACCACTTGGGCCAATCACACCAGAGTGTGACTTGAGTTGGCAAGGCAACTCAGTCCAGGGTGCCTAAACCCCCTCCCACACCCACTGTGGTACCCAGACAGAATGGCACCACTCCGGAGGGCTTCTGTGCAGAAGCCCCCCAAAAGTGGAACAAAGGGCTCAACCTTTGGTTCGGAGTTACCGAGGCGAACACATACACATTTTAAAAACTGAGTTCTGACAGAAAATACCAACCGGTGGATTTATTTAAGACAAATAAACCGGCGGTATGTTAGAGACTAATGTGAAAAAGTATTAGCCTCCAACAATGGGAAGAATCCCATAGGAATATATTCGTGGTCGAATATACAAAAGTAGTATCCACTGCCACCAGCCAAAACTCGTTGAGGGGGGACGGGACAGTGCCCCCTCGAAAACAGACCCAGGGGTAATCGAATTACCCCTACCAGTACGTCCACAATAGGGTGGTTGGTACTAGTTCTGTTAGTAAATTTAGGTCTAGCAAAGCCAATGGTGATTTTACATGCCCTGGGAGACAGTAGTCAGTCCCAGGGTATGGAGTCTATGGTGGGGATCCTCTAGGACACCCCCAGTGTTACGGCATGGAGGGTGCGGTGTAACACACATAGCAAAACACATGAGGCCCTATGGAGTAAAAGACCCCATAGCCCATAGAACACATTGACATTCAAAAGAATCAACCACATTCATGTCCAAGAGTGGGAGGAAAAGAGTCTCACTCTTGGCAGGATGAAAAAAACAAACTCCAGAAATCCAGCAAAGCTGCTGGGGGACTCACTAGGTTAGGAAATTCAGCCTAAACAGAGAATTCTCCCTAACACGCGGCAATGACTGTCTGATCCTCCTGGGTTCTCTTCCTGCTTACAACCACTGTAACTAAATCGTGTTTTATTGCTACTCATTGTAACTAAGTGTGACTTCTTTTTACTGATACCTGTGTAACTAAGTTGTTCACTCCTTCATGTAACCAGTGTCACGATGCTTCCGAGCTGCTGTGCGCTTTACAAATCCGAATAAATAAATAATAAATAAATCACATGCCGCCACATACATCTTTCCCATCATACTCAGACACTCATGCACACAGCACACAGCACACATACATTGCAGAACGGCCCAAACAATACCTTCTTTTTTTTTTTCAACAGACCCTAAAGAATGCCTACCAAAAAGCAAGTCCATAGAAAGCAACACAGAAGTAGAGCAAATCAAAATAAAAGTGTCCAAAATAAGCAACCATCTCTACCAAAGTGTGTACAAAAAGTTCAAACAAAACAGCTCATACAGTCATTTAGCGAAACAAAACAAGCTTCCAGTACAGAAACGTTGTCTCCTCTATCAAAATGTAAAATGAAACAGAAAATTATTAACAAGAATTCCGCTACCACTACTGCTAAAACTGCTCTTATAAATCTTGATATACTAGCAAGTAACCATACCAAAAAATTATTTTAGCAAAAATGTTCCGCCACAGAGTCCTTCAGAATTTTATACAGGAGACAAATCATCCACAACCCTTCAAACCTACCATACAAAATTAATCTTAGATGCTTTGATAGACAGTGCAATCCTTCTCAAAAGAAGGTTGTTCATTTTAGTGTTAAACAGAATTAAAGCACTAACAAAACTAACTACTAAATTAAAACAAAAAAACTTCTCAATAAACAGAATGTCAACAAAAATAACTTCTTAAATATCTATGGAGGTGAATGGAGTCACACCACGAGCACAGAACCATATTTTAATGAAGAAGCATACAAACAAAACCAAACAAACACAATCGCCATACATAACAGTGGACAAGGTTATGAAAAAATTAATAATACCATAATGGAACAAGAAATACTGCTTACAAAAATATCCCCAAAAAACTCAGAATTACCTCTCCATTCGACTGAACCAGAACTTCGAGTATACAAATGGCCATGCACATCAATGTGTAACATTCCCAAAAAATCTTTCAAGTCTTTACGCCAGTTCCTCAATCAGTATGTGAAAGGCAAAGACAAAATCAAAATGAAAGTGCTGCAAAATATGGATACCTGTCCAGTGCGCAAATACACTGGACTACAAGGACATTCATTATTTCAGGACCTATTTGCAAAAGCACCTTCGATCATATCAAAATGATATCAACACATCATTCAACTATAATAAATCTAGTCTATAAACTATGCTAAAAGTCCTGCTTTAGCACTAGCCAATTTAAATAGCACTCTTCTGCATGGTACACCCAAAGACCTACTCAAAGAAATCGACCATATCCAGAGAAAATATTTTGGAAGTGAAAGCCACTTACAAAATGCAATAGTTTTACAACAGACTAGCAACAGTTCTGCACATGGCAACTTTCTACTACACACATACAAAAAAGAAATACTAAAATGTAAACGTACATCCGCTGAAGTACCAAACCATGTGTGTGTGTGTTGCCGCAGAACTTTTTATAAAAGTAACATAAAAACTGTAGACATAACATACAAAATAGAAGACAATGATGATTCCAAATGGTTTGAATTAGCTCTCTACCTTATAGCAGAAAACAAATACGAAATAACTGAACCCTTAATACTTTGCAGTTACTGCACTACAAAACTTGACAACAACCAAACTCCTTCACGTGCTATCACAAACAACTTGAAATTATTCCCACTACCAAAAGCCCTGCAACAACTCAATTTATATGAGAGCATTATAATTCAAACAGTGCACCCATTTCAAGCAATAATATGCCTTCAACCAAAAACAGCAAAATTACCTCTGTCTGAATTGGTGAAAGTCATTTGTGGCAAAGTAGTTAATTTACCATTAGATCTGAAAGAAAATGTGGACACTCTCGGAGTGCAATGTCCAATAGAGCAATCTTTAATTGTCTTAGTAAATGGTGTACCAACAAAGACAAAAATAATTGGCAACAACTCGTAGACTTACATAAAGTTAGACAAGCCTTGCATTATCTAAAAGACAATAATGAATACTACAAAGAAATACATATTGAAGAAAACCTAAGGGAAACAACTGAAATAATTCAAGAGTCACCAGAAACTGGTCAATTTGAACTTCTAGATCGTGCTACAGTATCCAATATTTTAGACCATTATACAATTCATCCATTACACTCTAATGACACCATAGATGATGCACTAGAAACAAACCAAATGCGACAAACCAAAGGATCACCAATCAGCATATGGAAAGAAAGAATAGAAGCACATGCTTTTCCTCTACTCTTTTCTACTGGCAAAGGAGGAAGGTATGATCACAGGCCCACTCAGGTAACAGCATCAGAATACTGCTAGTTACAAATGTATTCTGAAGATCCCAGATTTAGACAAAATGTGGGATACATATTCCACCTACTCTTTCAAAGTGAACTAGCAACTCTATGTTACGGAGTTGCACACATATTGAAATCGGGAACCCACTTTCAAAATATGTCAGCTAAGCAATTAATACAAAAAGTGCAAGAAAAAGATGAGGTTTTACAATCAAGCATTACAAATCTGTTAGCAAACATGCATGGTACGAAAGAGTACTGGTTCCGACGTCATAGAGATGTACGTTGTATGATAAGAAACCTTGGCCCACCCACTTGGTTTGTAACATTAAGTTGTGCAGAATATGCATGGGAAGATTTACATGATTTCCTACGCATATCAAACAAAAATAAAACAAACATAGTTATACTAAGACCTGGAGAACTTTGCTCTCCAGATCCTGTTAATGTTTCAAGATATTTCCATCATTGTTTCATTGCTAAACTACAGTTTATTTGTAATAAAACAGTTCCTCCCCTCGGAGAAGTGCAACACTTCTTTTGGAGAAAGGAATTCCAAGCCAGAGGAGCACCACATATCCACATGCTTTTATGGATTAAAGATGCTCCTAAATTTGGTCAAGACAGTGATGCCACTGTTTTACAGTTTGTCGAAAAATATGTCACTTGTGAAATTTCATCGGAAATAACAAATAGTGATCTTCATGCACAAATTGTACAATTTCAAAGACACAAAAGTGGCAAATATTATTGTTGCAAATATAAAGACAAAGGGAAATACTACACCAAATGCTGCTTTGGTTTCCATAGACCAGTTACAGAGACAGGTGAAGTGAACAACTGCATGTCTTCAGTTAGACATAGTGTTAAAGGTAAACCACCTAAGAACACATATTACATAAAAAGAACAGACGAATCAAAATATATCAATGATTCCAATGCAATCATTGCTTTCTTATGGAATGCAAACATAGATGTGCAGTACATTGCAGACAATTCCACTGCACTTGCACGATATGTAACAGCCTACTTAACAAAAGCAGAAAAAAACAGAGCTTCAAGACCTCTGGAATGACCTAATATCGGACAAAACACTATCTCAGAAATGTTACACGTTAGGCATAAAAATGCTCTTTCATAGAGAATGTGGCTCCTATGAAGCTGCAGATCATTTAACCGGTACTGCTTTGTATGGAAAATCTGAAAATATAGTATGACTAAGTCTTGGTCCTGCTAAATCTAGAAAAAGAGTTCTCAAATCATACGACGACATAGAAACAATAGCCAAAAATGATGCCAACAGCCAAGACATTTTGAAAAACAATTTACTAGACACACTACCCGAACAGGAGTACCACTTTGGAAACCATATGTCTATACCACATAGCCCAAAACTTCACATACAAAAATAATATAAAACCTGATGAGAAAAAGGTAGATATAGAGTGACAGATTGTGAAGGCAGCTTAGTGAAACTTACCAAACGAAGCTTAATTAATCATATCAAATTGTCTTTAAAAACTCCTCAACATAAAGATCTATATTACATGTCCCTGCTACAACTTTTTAAACCATGGAGAAAAGAAGAAGAGAAACTAGAAAACTATGACTCCTATGAAGACGCTTTCAAAGCAAATGAAAGCACTATCACCGATATAAACTTTATGCAGTACAAAACAATGTTTCACAATGAACAGCAACACGAAGAAGAACTCCAGGCTCAACTAGATAAGGACATTCCCGACAATAGTCAACCTTCTGTAACAGGAAGTCAAGAACCACTGGGACAGCCACTAATAGCAAATGAGGCAGAATTAGCTATGACAGAAGTAGAGGACACCATGTGTCACTATGAAGAGAAGATACAGAAGACTTAACTGTACTACAATCAAAACTGAACAAAGAGCAGAGTACCATTTTTCAAGAAGTAACAAAAGAAATTGCACATGGTGTACAACATGAAAAGAATGAATGTTCCTGTCAAAATTACAAACGTATCAGTGGTGAAGCTGGTTCAGGCAAAACATTCTTAATCAAAATCATCAGCAAGTTCCTTCAACAATTGACAATTGACAAAAAACAAACTGTCAGCTGTTGTAACTGCCCCCACAGGTTTAGCTGCCTACAACATAGGCAGTGTCACTTTACACCGATTACTACTCCTTCCAGTAGAACACCAAAACAAATTAGAATATTACAAACTTTCTACAGAAGCTGCAATGGAACTACGCAGAGTGTTAAAACAAATGAAAATGCTACTAATAGATGAAGTGAGCATGGTCTCCAACCTAATGTTAGCTTTGATTCACCTCAGATTGCAAGAAGTACTTAAAACAAACTACGAAGAGCTCTTTGGAGGAAAGCACATTATTGTTTTCGGAGATCTTCTTCAATTGACACCAGTGAAAGGTGAACCTATTTTTAAAATCTTAGGACACAAACTCTGCTGTAAAACTGTTGGAGGCATATGAAATGTTAAACTTTGGCAACATTTCCAATACAGAGAATTAACAGAAAACATGAGCCAATCTGCAGACCTCACTTACGCCAACATTTTAAAAAGTACTAGAGTTGGTGTACTATCTCAAGAAGCACAAGCAATATTAGAAACCCAGCACATCCATGCACTTTATGCCATAACTCATGTGCTACAGATGTTATGGAACAATTAGCGCATAAACATGTCAATTGTATGTCCTTAATGCCAACTCTTGCAGGTTGTTCCAAATTCAATGAAACAATGTTGAAAAAAGAAATGCAACCGATAATTGAAATTTGCTCCACAGACAAACTGGTCGCACATGGTATGACACTACCCATGTGTCAACAAGCCACAACAAGACTAAACACCTTAGAAAATTATATCTCCAACACAGCTGGTTTGGAGAAAATATAAAATTATCCTTAAACTGTAGAGTAATGCTTAAACGTAACCTAGACATGGAGGAAGGACTAGTTAATGGAGCACTGGGTACAGTTGTTGGCTTTCAAACATACCCACGTGACAACAACATTCAGTTTGTCAATATTCTCTTTGACAAACTTTCAGAAGTTAAAAGGATAGGGCGCTCAACAGCTCGATTCTTTCTCTTCAAAGACATGTATGTACACAGAGAACAATTTTCTCTAACTCTAGCATATGCAGTCACCATTCACAAATCACAAGGTCTTACCCTAGACAAAGCATTGATAGATATTGGGAACACAGTCCTTAAAGAAGGCATGAGCTTCGTAGCACTATCACGCTTACGTACACTTGACAGTCTATTTCTAATCAACTTTAATGCAAGAAAAGTAAACACTGATGTTCCTTGCATTTTAGAATACAATAGACTATGTTCACTATACACCCCCATCTAAAAACATATCCTGTTCCACAAAAAGGAAAACTTTGTAAAAGAAAACTAATTCAAACAGTAATGCAACAGGATCTCACTGCAAATCCTCCAAAAAGAGTAAAAGAAGCGACTTCATCAATTACCACAACCAAAGAAGAACCTATTAATCAAAGTAGCTCAGGGACTTCTTCAAAGAAGCAACACACACCCCAAAAATGATTTGGACACAGAACTATCTGCTCCATTCAAATTTTCAAATAAAACTGGTTTGAGTTGCTACGCAAATGTAGCAATTCAATTACCACCAATTGTTGACTTACACAGTACAGACCAATTGTGTTTGCAAATGTTAGTCCTTCATAAAAATGCAACAAATAATCCTGACAACACGTATAGTGTTCATGGAATAAGACAAGAATTGGACTACTGTGCTGGAATGGTGAAATTATCTATAACCTCACAAGAAGGTCCAGAAGAATGTCTAATGTACTTACTACAAGTACTGGAAAACAAAAACATACCTATAAATTAAATCTTCCAGATTTCATACATTTGGAAACATACATGCAATCTCTGCAACAATGTGGCACAGGAACAAATCCCTAATGAGTGCTGCGTGTATGTATCCATAACTAATTGTGAATCCGTTCCATTTCTGCAACTTGTACAAAATGCAAACCATGGTAGATGATGTACTACCTGCAATTCAGATAATCGCTCCACCTTACTAATACAAACACATAGTAAATATGTAATACTAATGCTTCTACGTTACAATGCAGATGGTACCAAAAACAACTGCAAGCTGACTGGATTTACACATGGTCAAGTATCACTTGGTAAGAAAACCTTCACAACAATAGGTATAATCTACCACGCAGGAGTCACAAACAATGCAGGTCACTACACTGCATATGTAAAAAAGAAATGTGGATGGTTCAAATGTAATGAAAGTACCATTACTGTAAAGCAGAAATTACCAGCAAATCTTACAAACGCTTATTTAATCTTCTTAAAACCAAAATTTAATAACTAATCTGTACTTAAACATTAACAAAAAATCAATTAAAAAACTATAACCAGTTAGAATATGCCAACAGGTATCTAACTGCTTCAACAATCTGCAACAAGCCAACAGATAGAACATTAGCCAGAAACAACAAGTGATCACTGAAAACAAGCAAACACATAGACTGTAGCATAACAAAAAAGGTTTTTTTTAATCCAACATGGATTTTTTTTCCCACCGACCCAATGATTTGAAAAACAAACACAGAAACTGAGAACATTGCACAGTACACTGGTTTGTAAACTACTAAATATGAGTGTGGAAAAAAAGCTGAAATGTCTATTATGCAATGTAATAAGTCTTTATAAAATGCATACACTAACATGCTCTTTTCTTTTATCACAGAAATTGAAAAAGAATATGCCCCAGTTACCCAACTCATGAAAGAAATATATCCAATCTCAAAAAATGAAACAGTAAGTATATTCTAATACAACACATAAATACTGCTGCAACAGAACCATTGAAGCAAACATCTAACCACACACCACAATACAAAAAGTTTACTTCCATGGATATGTTATACTGAAGTGCTTGTTACCAAACTCTACAATCTTAATGACATGACAAAGCCAAAACTTCACATACAAACTATACAAATCAAACAGGACACAAACTGTAGATTTGCAAATATTTGATAGATATTTGATTCTATGTGTGTGATATGCTGCGGTGGTTGTGGCCAGGGCCTAGAGTCTTGGGTGTATGGCCTACAGCCTATGGCCTGCGGCCATGCACCCAAGACTCTAGGCCCTGGCCACAGCCACCGCAGCATATCACACACATAAAATCAACCATTTTAACTGTGGCATTTTGGCAATTTTTATGTCTGTGCACATCGTGCGTGTCCTTAGAACAGTTTCAACTTGCCTGCGGACAGCACAGACGTGAATACTGTCCATATGACACCCCTCATTTTCACTAATTACGGACATCCCAGACAGCGCATGAATGGCAAATACATCAGTAGCACCGGCCATCTAAACAAATACAGTATTTGACCCATCTCTTACTCCCCAAACCTCCCCAAGAACTCTTGCACACCAAAACACTCCCCAAAATGACATTTCGCCTCTGTTGGCCACTGCGCTGTTGGCGGATCCAAGATGGCAGGCACATCGGAACAATCTGACGCACTTCACGCTCTTCACCATCCAATCAGCGAACGCATCACATGTCCGTGGACATGACGTGAGCCGATTAGCCAATTGGTGTCCTGCCCGTGGAGCGAACAGGGAAGTATGTCCGCGGAGCGGACAAAGGTATCTATTTTTTAGACCTACTTTTTGATCATTTAAAAAAAAAACTACTGGACGGATTTTCACCAAATTTACAAAAGCACGCCTTTGGGACCAAGCCGCTGCTCCTGCCGCAGATTTGGTGAAAAGCCATCCAGCGGTTTGGGCTGTAGGCATGCACAAAGTTTTTTTTCCATTCAGTCTATGGGAAAAAAAGAAATTCTGGTATTCCCTATAACCTTGCCTCCCCTGGACCAAACCTCACCAAACTTTGCAGAGTGGGCCATATACTTGCTTTGCAAAGTTTGGTGAGGATTAGCCCAGGGAGAGTGAAGTTATAAGCCACCCAAAAAGTGCTCTTCCTATGGGATTAGCAATTTAACCATAACTACACAGCCACTGCTGTGGCTGTGTAATATTGATATCTTTGTGTATATGTTTGTATGTATTGGTGTTCTATTTGTTCATTATGTTGTCATTTGGCATGAATAAAAGGCCTATAATGTGCCATTTTTATAACCTAATATTATGTATGCATGTTTCTTCTGCTAATCTGAGTCCAATTACTTATTATTGCTAAGAGGGGCTAGGGAGACGTAAGTGTTTCTGTTCTTCCCCTAGGGCCAAATAGACGCAATACAATACCTCAGGGCTATGACAAACTAGTCAAAACTTTCCCCTTGTTCTTGGACATGAAGGCCGAATTTATACCTTTCCAAGAATTTACTTATTTTTGGATTAACGTGAATGTCCAACCTTCTCAGAGCACGGTCCAGTTCTGGCATGCTATCCCCTACACATTCTTCTGTGAGGGGCGGTAATGTGTCATATATATGTTGTCGCTCCTATCCAAAAAAATTGATTAATAGGGACACTTTCCTATCCATAGAGTAAGATTTCCCATATCCAGCTCTAATATAATGAATAAAACCCTTCTTCCATTGGGCCCATTTTCCTTTGGGAGGGCCAGGAAATGCCATAAAAAGGTGTGGTCCTGGTAACTCTGTTAATGCCATTCTGATGGTGACAGGATATGCCAAGTTGCAGTTAATTAACTTATATGCTAGACCGTAAGAATTCCTAAACAGTGTTTATTCAACTTGTACATCGCTTTTTATTCATCCGCCATTATTATCTCCTGTGCATGTGATCTGCAATCTGTTCCCCTTTTTATGCAGTCTGTATTGCCAGAGCGCACGTTGTGATTGCCTCTGTTAAATGTGTGTGGCGAGGTCGGCACGGCAAACTGCAGTCCATTAACTTTGTGTACTTCGAATATTGACTTTGCACATGCGCGTGAATAACCTGTCTCTTCTTGTAGTGACGCGTAAATCAGGCAAGTTTCCGTGCATGTGCACAATGTGAATGCTTTATTTGCTGAGATATATCGATTCAAATGTGGAACCCAACAAACAACGCATATTCATCACACATGAATGGGCTTCCTTATTGCTCTGAGTTCTCCTGACTTCACCGTTGCTTCTTCACTCACAATGGAGCTGGAACACCCCTGGACCATGCAACAGCTGCTTTCACTGTCAGGTAGCCATGGCGGCGAGAGTGCTCATGTTCAATATCTTGCTCCGTGTGACTTACACAGTTATCCTCGTTGGCCGATGCATACGCCTCAGCTGGTGGAGCAGCTTTTATTTTGTCGGCCGCTGCTATACTTCGTTTATTGTGGAGCGGCTTCCCATTACTTGATGGCCAGTCACCTTATCACTTTGTCCTTTGCCCGCCACCGTTGAGGTTCATCCGCAATGTATGGGGCTTCTGCTACCAGATTGCTTGGCACTTCTTCTTCTCCCTCACTGGCCTCTACGACGCTTCCTTCATAGCAGAGCGGCTTCCTGCTACCTGATTGCTGGGGGTCTCTATTGTCTTGGTAATCCCATCCTTCTCTTCAATGTAAAAATGGGCATCAACCCCTTCCAGATTCAGTATGATAATGTGTATTTAAGTACAGCTGCTAACAGACCCCCAGCACTTCCATCTTCCAGGCTGGAGAGGCACAACTGATCATAGAATTATATTCAAGTCTAAACATTCCTTATTACATAACATAGCACCAAGTTAGTATTAGACATGGAACCCCAACTACATCACACAGCATCATGAGCTAGTGATCTGCATGGAACCCCAACCACATCCTTGGCAACCTGGGCTACCACTGTGTACATAAGCTACAATATAACATGAACCATGTCATAAATATGCACAATACACCATCAAATAACATGAGTCACCCAGAATGCCCCACAATCTGAATAGCATCCACTGACACATGTATGTGTCTGCAACTTGAAATATGCCTGTTTACAGTGATATTGACCACAGACTCTGTGGCACCTGCACAGCCTTTTCACCTATAAAAATGTCTTCATATTTACATTTTTCCACTCACAAACCCTTCCTAGACACACTTTCAGCGACATAACCCCAAATGTATTTTCCAGAGGTTTTTCTCACCACGCTGTCCGTGGACAAAGGATGTGGTCGGGGAATCCAACATACCAACCGTTTCAAAAGATATGATGCAGCTAATGTTTTTCAACAGCATGCATGTTTCATGTCCGCAAATACAAAACCACCCCCTGATTGGCCAAGGGGCATCCGCACTGAACCGGGAAATAGGTCTGTGGACCGGACACAGATATCACTTATTTAAAATTTTGTCGACCTACTTTTTGGAAATTTTCTCAAAAACGACTGGATGCATTTAGACCAAAATTGCAAAAGCACGCTTTAGGGACCAAGCCGCCACTCCTCGCACAAGTTTGGTGCACATTTGTCCAGCGGTTTAGGCTATAAGCATGAGCACGTTTTTCTTTCAATATGTCTAAGAGGATTTCAAACGTTTTGGGACCATCCCCTATAACTTTGCCCCCTCCATGGACGAAACCACACCAAACTTTGCAAAATCATTTGGAGGTGACCATATACTTTTCTTGGTGAGAAAATAGTGCTTGTTGCCATTTTCAAATATGCTGCAATGAAATAGTTATTCATTATTTATTTTAAAGCATGGAATTATAAAATGACAACGTTAAAATTATTTTAAAAGGAAATACGTTTGTAAAGGGCACTTACTTTTCATCTGCACTGGTCACTGCTGAATGGACTCATCCCCCAACATAGATCCCAAATTCGGAAGAAATGGACAGTAGGCAATGAGACCCTGAGATACATTACAAAGTTTTATATCAGATAAAAGATGCACGCAGAGAACTCTGCTGTCCGAGAGCGCTCTGCCAAACATTACATGGGCAGCATATTCTAAGATTGAAACGTGTCACTGCTGACACTTCAATAAAGGTACATAATACTTGAATTTCATAGGCTCAACGTGCAGATACAGTTTAGATACATAGGAGACAGTTGCACCAGATTGGCTCAAGGCTTGGGTTTTCGTCGAGCAGCATGTGGGTCAGCTGGGCTCATCTGCGTGGGTTAAAGGTGAGACACACACGATGAAACATAGCTAACTAAGCTATCTTAGCAAAACAGGAACAGAAGGCATGCAACAAATAACAATTGGAAAAAGTGGACAGTCATAGGGATGCCGTGAACTTCATTTTATTTGATATCTGATTGATTTTGCTCTTTGAACCTTAAGGAATGTTAAACTCTGATGCCCGGGCGCAGGTGCCCACTTTGGACATTTTGCTCTCCTTGATGCCTCATAATATAAGCTAACGTGTTAGGTTTCCAGTGAAATACAATGGTAGAGGATTAGATATGGGCTGGGTGGTTGGCCTGTTAATAAAATGGGGGTCAGATGTGTATATGCATCAGGAGAGGTTGGGGGACTGTAGCTTCTCAAGGTGGGGGTCGAGTGGCAATAGACAGATTTGTAGAGATGGGTGGGCACACAGGCGGTGGCTCTGCTCCAGTCACACACAGGGCAGTGAGCTCAGAGAAAGAGAAAGAATAATTTATCTATTTGCAACAATTTGTTCTCCAACGCTATCCCGTATTTTGGTGACATAGCACTGCTGTGGGTCACCCGGGCCCTATTAACAAGATGCTTTGCACCGGTCCCCGGCCAGTATTACGCCTGGTTATCTCCACTTATCCACAGTCCCTTGCACTGGGTCCAGTTGCGTGTTATCTCGCCCTGAGGAAGGCAACTAAAATCATGTTTTGGAATCATTTGCCAAGACAGGTAGCTTTTTTGCTGAAACGTGTTCAAGATGTCTATTTAATTTGTTGATATCTATTATTACTACTTTCTGTCCCATACACCTAGTGATACCTTTTGGTACACAAACTAAATAATTCATTATGTAAGCAATTTTCAAATTGAATTTATAGCAGTATGGACCTTATTGGTTTTGCGCTGTGTGTGGCACTGGACAGTGGGAGAGATGACTTTTGGTAATCATTGTGCTGCCTAGTAAAAAGATGGAGTTTTGGGGTAGTATAAAATGGAGTCTTTATGTGTCATCCAATGGCTCCTGTCGTCTGTTGCCAGGGGACAGAACGTGGGGACGTCTCCCGCGATTGGATGAGCGTAAGATAATTTCCATACAGAATGTACAGGGGTGTCGAAAGGATCCTTCCTCCCTTACATTCCCCCCATTTGTTACTCCTAAAGAAACAAATACCCCTTATTATTTGTGTGTCTACATTCTTCTGCCTCCATCACTGCTTCATCCCACACTGGAGTCCCCTTTATTGGCATCCATACCCTCTACACGTACCTTAGACTTTTACCCCTTCTTGAGTATTCCTCAGGCGTGCAGGCCATGTGGATGCGCCCACCTTCCCCAGCCAGATCAACCCACACCTCCTTATACCACTCCAACTCCTGATGTTCTTTGATATGTCATGTGCCACAAGTTATCCATTCTATCCCCTGTGTTGTACACCGCTGTCATGCAGTATTTGGGGTCATGGTTGTCACCGGTTTGTACTTTTGCTGTATTGAACCACTATGCTCGATGCTGCTTTCTTTCTTCTTCCTTTGTCCGAGAACGTGCACTGCAGCAATTACATGTGATAGTGTCCCATTATCAGCGTCTTCATAAGGTATGAATGTGCAACATGTACACCCGATTTGTTAGCAAACAGTGCCCTCCATTGCTGTGAGCAGGTCCAAAACATAACGGTTCTGCATGGTCTTAAACCGCAGGGATCTGAGTTCTACTTTGATGACATTGAACCCCTCTTCAGTGTTGTGGGCCAACTGGATCAGCTACCACCTTACAATCTGCAACCGTTTAGCGTTTACTCGGGCCTGGATACTCGGTATAAATGATGCAAAAAATGTCTCTGCCGTGCTGAAAATCTTTAACTGGTCCGGTATCTGTGCTAAAAGAGTGGGGGAAACTTTGGAGATGTAGTTTGATGCTGTCTTACCCGACACTCTGTCTTGCAGCTTGTCCTCCGACAGCACATCATACATGGGGGGTTCTTCAGTTGTAGACTGGGGTGCCGAGGATCGTCTGGTGGGTACCCTCTCCCCCTGGACATGGCTCTCCGGAATTACCATTACCGCCGAATGCAGCATAGCCAGGGGTGCAAGTACCTTTCCATGATTGCAGGAGGTGCAAGTATGCCTGTTTGCCACATACCCACTAAGTGTCCATCAGTGCAGCTGTTCCTTTTAGCATGTCGGGGAGGACAAGTGTTTGGTTGCAGTATATGTTTGAACCCATGGCCACCTTCTTTTCTTCATGAAAACAAAGTTTGTATTCTACTTCACAGTGGCTCTTGATTGGCTTCTCGGGAGCTGTTACCCATGTTAGCTTAGCAATGTGCTGAGACCATGTTTGAGTGCAGGTTGTTTCTACCTATTGAAATGTTTCTTCTGACAGTCCTTTCAGTGCTTCTGATTTTCACATCACTGTTGCCTCTTGCCATTTGTTTTCTGCAAACATTGTCCCTTTGATGATAAAAAATTGTTCCTTGATGCAAATTACTCCTTGACACTTACTGTGGCAGTTCTTCTTGTTTTGAATTAGTTGTAACGTTACTGTGTGTGCCTGGAAGGTATTTTGAATTCTACAAAGTGCCAGTTGAAAGAGACACTGGGCATCCGCTATGGGGATTTCTTTTGGTATTAGAACTTTAGGGTTCCCTAATGCATGAGGTATCAGGGAACACACAAAGCAACTTTCATTTGTTGCCTGTTTACCCAAGGTGCTCATGTCAGTTTACTACTTGTTAGACTGATCTGGGTGGCAGGGATCTTCTACTGCATCCAGCCCTAGGCCATGGTATGTATCATATCTGTTTCTTTTAATTTCCCTTTTCCTTCTGTTATTCCCGCCTAGGCCATGCCATGTCTGTACAATTCTTTGATAAGGGATAGGAAAAATACCTGTATTACATTTTTCATTTTGTTCATAATTTTATTGCCAGTACTGTATGTTTGGAGGTGTATTTGGCGTGGTTGCCTGGGACATAATGTGCATATGCTCATTATTTGAGGTAGGATCAAAGGTTGTCTGAGAGTGAGTATGTAACAGCACTGAAACATTGGAGATTGGTTGATATTCAGTGTATACATATATTATACTTTCACTGACATTCATTGGTGTGGATCCAAGCTGAGAGTCTTTCATTGTGCGGTTTTTATACGAGGAGGTAAGATTTGCAGGAGTGTTATGGGCTCATATCAACTTTACTCCATCCCAAATTAGCTGTGTTCCTTCTTGCACCAGTTTTACCCCAGAACCCCCTTTTTTTTATATCCACAATAATAAAAGAAAAGATCCAATACAATCCTAAACATAGTAATATTGTTGAAAATACAATGGCCGTAAAATGAAGACCGCACTTGTAAGAGTTCGCCGTAGTGGCGCTAATATTGTACCTATTGATATCTAACTCTGTTGTGGTCCCTTGCAGGCGCCTTCTTTCCTCCATTGTTGCACTTACAGGGTGGAATACAATGGGTTACGCGCACTTTCATTTATACAAAAAAACATATCATTTAATTTTGTCAGTTTACTATAGAAGCTGGAGAGAGAGAAATATATATATATATACACATGCAGGCTTTGTTCTCGAGAAATATATATATATATATATATATATACATGCAGCCTTTGTTCTCGTATTTGTTTTTACTCTTATTGTTTCTTTTATCTTTGCTGTACTTTGTGTATCTCTCTATACCTTTAGGGCATTGCTATTTCTCGCTCATTTTGTTCCCCTTGTGTTATGCGGTCATGTGCCTTTATTACATCGGAGAGGTGGATCCAATATTTCAGGCCCTTTACTTTCACCACCGATGGAGTGCAATATATCACTTCATATTGGCCATGAAATCTTGGAGAGTTCCACCTTCTCACGAAGCTGCGTACGTACACCTGCTCCCCTGGCATTAATTGCCTCGCTGGGCTGTCGGTATCTACTGTAGTGCTGTCTGTTTCATTGACTTTGGTGAAGGGCGGGCCATTTGTTTTGCTATGCTTTGCACAGCCGTGTGAATTATGTCAGATACTCTTTGAATTCCTCACCTAATATTGTTGCTCTTCTGTGTGAATCAGGCATTCTTCTTGTTGTTGACAGGGGAGTCTGCATGCACCTTCCTCTACCTATCTTGGGTGGGGACAAGTGGTGGTCCTTGCTGGGTTGTGACACAATTTGAAGAGTCGGCTTTTTAGGAGGCCATTGATCTTTTTGACAATTCTGTTTGCTTGTGGATGGTAAATCGAGCAAATGTTGTGTCTAATCCATAGTAGGGTCATTACCTCCTTGAATAAGTCATTAACAAAATGTGTTCCGTTGTCACAGCATATGACAATGCATATTCCCTAAAGTGGGAACACTTCTCTCACTAAGACTTTGGCTGCGCATTTCATATCTGTGTGTGCACACAGTCCTGTATCGTGCTCCATTGTACCTTTCTCCCATGTCTGCATAATCAATATGCAACTCACGGAAAGGTCCGATGGGGTGGGCAGTGTTCCTCGTAAAGTTCAGAGGGTCATCCCTGAATTGTACATTTGACATGTGACACATTTGATGGCGAATTTCACAAAATGCTCATGAAGGTTTGGAACAAACAATTCCTCTTGGAAGTCTGCAGCTATATGTTATTTGGTGACATGGGTAGTGAAGCGCAATTGTTGGAACGCTGTTTGTAACAGCTCTATGGGCATTACTACTTTTCCTCTAGTGCCTGTCTCCATAAGAGGTCTGTTGCTGATTGTGTAAAACCCCTTTTTAACCATAGGTCTTGTTCTGTGGGGGGTCTCTCTTTTGTACTTCTATTATTTGAGCTATTGGTAGGGTATTGTACCCTTCATCCTTCTCTGTTCCTGTATTTGCTCTTTGCACACACCCTGTAGGCAATGGTTTTGAAAAATAAGGTGATTTTTGGCAGCAGCATCTGCTGCTGCATTTCCCAATGATATTTCATCACAGTTGTTTGTATGGGCCTGGCATTTCACTAAAGCCAGCACTGAAGGTGCTGCAAGAGCTTTTAAAAAGCTTGGCATGCTGCACGGGGGCACCATCTGCTCTCCTGAACCTCTGTCTCCTCCACCTTGACAATCCAGCATGCACCGTTGGGGTTGCATATGCTGAGTCGGAATAAATGGTAACTGCACATCCTTTTGCTGCATCCAATGCTTCAATCAGTGCTGCTAGTTCTGCAGCTTGTGCTGAATATTACTCTGGTAATCGTTTCTGTACAATGATCTCATATTCTCCATCCTCTAGTCTCACTACTGCTGCACCCACATATTTTTCTCCTGTCTCTGGACAAATAGATGCTGACCCATCTACAAAGTACACTTCGCCCTCCTCTAGGGCATTCTTACTTGCTTTCAGAATGTCGTCTCCTTCCCCCTCATATGTGGCACAATCATGGTTTTGCATGTCTTCTACGGTGCATGGCTCGGTGAGAAATGTGGCTGGGTTTACAATTTCACAAAGTACAATGTGGATGTTAGGTTTGGAGAGTATTATTCCGTAGGCTGTTGCTCTTTGTGTGGTGAGGGTAGATTTCGAGCGTTCAAGAATGGCAAACAAGGAGTGTTCAACAAATAATGTGACAGAGAATCCCATTACTATTGTTGCACTATTCTCAATTGCAAAGGCGGCTGCTGCAAGCGCCTGTTCACACATGAAGGGTCCTTGCATTACTGAGTCAAGGGTACTGCTGTAGTAAGCCAAGGGTTTGTGCCCAGAGATGTCTTTTGTGTTAATTCTGTGGTCATAAGTGACCCATTGCAATATAAAAACAGGTAAAATTCCCGTTCATAGTCTGGAGTGGCTAAAACGGCAGCTGAAGATTTCAGTTCCTTTAGCGTTGTGAAGGCTGTGTTCATGTCAGGTGTCCAAGTGATGGCTGTATTATCTTTTTGGGCTTCTTTTAGTGCTTGTAGCAAGGGCCATGTGTATGCTGCACAGTCCAGTATCCATGCTCGGCAGTAATTACAGATGCAAAGGAATGTTTGCATTTCTTTCAATGTGTGCAGTTTCGCTGCTGCACGCACTGTTGCTGCTCTGTCTGAGATTATCCTTTTACCATCTTTAGATATTAGTTGTCCCAAGTACAGCACCTCTGTCAGACAAGATTGTAGCTTTCCTTTATCTACCTTATACCCCTTTTGTGCTAGCAAATTCAGCAGTATTATTGAGTCTTTTCTGCACTGTTCCTCACTCTCACTGCAAATGAGGAGGTCATCTACATATTGTATCACCGTACTCTTGACATCAATATTGCCGAGATCTTCGTGCAATATTCTGTTGAAAATTCTTGGGCTTTCACAGTCCTCCTGGGACAATCTACAATGCTCATATCTCTTGCCTCCCAGGGTAAATGCAGTCAGATATTGGGAGTCGGGTTCAAGTGGTACTGAGAAAAAGGCATTTTTCAAGTCCACCACAGTGAAGTGTGTTGCTTTCTTTGGAATACTACATAGAATGGAGGCAGGGTTAGGGACGAGGGGAACTATTTTTGAATGACGTAATTAAGTGGGCAGAGGTCCTGCAACATCCTCCATGCCCCTACCTTGATTTTTTTAATCAGATAAATTGTGGTATTGCAAGGTGAGTTTGAGGGTACAATGATACCCTGTTGTAATAGTGTGTATATCGTTTCTTGTATCCCTTCCTCTGCTTAACTTGACAGGGGGGTTTGTTTTACCCGGGGCAGCGCGGTGCCAGGCTTCCGTTTAATTTTCACAGGGGTTACTTCTCGTAATAGCCCCGCATCATAGGGTTTGGTTGTCCATAGGTTAGCGGGTGCCTGCTGCATGACTTTGTCAAAAAATGATGGCAGTGCACTGATGATGGCCATGAGGGGGGTTGATCACTCATCTGTTTTGTACCAATATGTCACATGGCATACATATTTCCATTATTATCTCCCCATCACTGTCATTGTCAGCGAACAGCTCCTCATCTGTCAGTTTGTGCAGCACTGTGTTTGGGTCTATGCACAGTCCTGTTTGCCACTTGCATCCATGCGTGTCCAGCCCTATTGCCAAAATACGTTTAGCTGAACCATGTACTCCCTGTAGATCTAATGAGAGGATCGTGCCAGGCAATATTTCAGGGACTGTTTCTGGGCGGTAAACAAAATCAGAGGGTACTCTCCATTCTTTTTGCGTTAGTTCAGGTACAGCTTTTGTCAAAATTTGTATCCCATACACAAACATGTCTGCATTAATGGGCACCCCCCGCACTGCTACATCTTTCCTTATTGTGTTGATCAACAGCATGTCTCTGAGGGGGCATATCCCGAGGGTGAAACACACTGTACCCCTTTCTGTAAAGAAGATTGCCATATTGAGCTTACTGAGGAGATCCCTTCCCAGTAGATTGACTGGTGAGTTTTCATGATATAGTAGGGGGGCTCACACTGTCTTTCTCCCTACTTTTATGTCCACATCTTTAGTGTATGGAACTGTGACCACAGCCCCAGAGAATCCTTGCATTTCCACATTTCTTCTTCACATAGGCATGATTTCTCTGCTCCTGAGTCCACCATGAAGATGAACTGTGTGTCACCTATCTCTGCTCCCACCAGGGGTTCCTCGTCTGGACATAAGGTAGAGGATAGGGCTGGACACACATGTGCTCTCTGTGGGCTGTCCTAGTCTGGGTTGTGTGTTGGTCCCCAGGAAGGAGAATATGCTCTCTCCGACCAGAGCTGTTCCTCGGAATGGCACAGGCGCACCTTTTGAGGTGGTGGCGAAAGGGTTACCGTGCGTTTCTCCCATTTGGTTTTGCCGTGTTAATCATGTCTGCACCCCTTGAGGCGGCGCTCTGGGCCATTGCATGAACCTGTTGTCATGTTGCACCTCCTGTCCATAACCTCCCATGGTTAACCCATAAGGTGGGGATGGCAATATTGTGGTCCATTGTCATATCTTTGTGTGTTCTGATAATAAGCCACAGGACAAATATGACATACCCTAGCAAAATGACCTCACCTCCCATATGACCAACACGCTTCTTGTCCACCTCCTCTAGGTCCCGGTCCTCCGTACGCCCCTCATTGCCCTTGGTACCCACCTCTTCCTCTTCCTGGCCTTCCTTGCCACTGGGGCCCTCCATACCTTTCCTCTCCATCCCATTGTTCCTGTCCATTGGCTGTCAATGTGGCCTGTAATGCTATCCTATCCTTCTCCCTGTCATTCTGAGTGCGTTGCAGCTGTTACAGCCGTGACCTTCACTAACTTGCTCTGTATGTACAAGTTTGACCTCATCTGCCAATCTTTTTTGTGCAATTTCTTGTTCCCTCTCTTGCAATGGTGTACTATGATACTTTGTATTTCGGGTCAACCTTTGGCTTCTATCCCAGCAATTTTTATCAAGGGCCTTTTGTACCTCCTTCGGGAGCCCTCTCTTGATAATGAAGTAAAAGAGGGAGGTGGACTGATCCCACACTGTACCCGTCTACCCCCTTCACATATCCTTCACCCAAAGAATGAATTGCACAGGATCTTCCACATGCCTCATAGTGCATTGCATTACAGAGTGTAGATCGCAGTGTCGGGGAAGGTTCTCCGCTGTGCATCCGACCCCTGTACTCTTACGTTATTGAAGGATGATCCATCATGCCTATCATTGTCCATGGTTACTCCCGGGAACCCTGCCTTCACCCACACTCCATCAGCTTGGTCACACACTGCAGATACTAGAAGGCTTTTGATGTCCCCCATGGCCAGTGGGACCCCTGCAGTGTTTTTCTCAAAAGCATATATCCATTTCCCCACGCCCCCAGAGAGTGGAGGGAGCACCTTCAACAAAAAAATGTTATACTTCAATGCTCAGGGCACATAATGAGGTCTTCCCGTCCCCTTGTGAATGAGGGGCATCTGCAAATTGGTCTTCCCCCTGCTTTTAATTACCTTTGCTACTTTTTCCTTTGCCAATGCCATTCTTCTCAACCAATTTCAGAGCCTTCCCTGCCACCCTTCCTCCTCCCCTCCCACCTGTGGTGTTTGCCACTTCACATGTTGCCCCCCCCATGGCCCCATCCTCATTCTCATCAATGTCACTCCAAAATCCTTCTTCTCTATCAGATGCCACACTGTCATACCCTGTATTTACCGGGTCACCCTCTCGTTCCACCTGTACTGTTCTAATCGGAGTACTGTCTATACGGAAGAGGAAGTACCCGGACTTCCATTCATCCTCGGGTATCACAGAGTTTCTTGATGGGGGCAGCAAAATTGACTGCCCTCCCCCTGTTGACGATAGTGTATTTTTGCACAGTGTCCTTAATCAGGTTAATTGTGCTTGAATACTGGTCACTAGTGCTCCTAAATCCTGTGTTGTGGCTCTTATGGAGTTTGGGGGTGTCATTTTCGGTCCATATAGGCCCTTGGGATCATAGGGGGGGGGGGCTGCTGCCAAGGCAGTTGGTGCACTTGGCCGGGACAGAAATAATGGGTCACAATATCCTTCAGCAGGCTTTGTCAGTAATGGGTATAACCTTTTTGGTTCTCCTCCCTCCTTGCTCTTTTCTTCCCCCCCACCTCGGTTGTGATCATATCATTCGCTCCCTTCTCCTTACCTGCTGTGGGGGGGTTTCTTCAAACATCCTCCATAAGTCCAGCACCTCTCTTCTATTTTTTCAAGCTGTTTCCCCTTATATTTAGCCATTAAATATGTTGCTACAAGATCCAACACAGTCTTATAAAAAGACCCTTCTTCTGGCCAGATCTAGGACGACCCCTCACCTTTAATCTCTGTTAATCACTGCCATGGTTTTTCTTCATTTTTTCATTGTAGAGGGGGAGGTGTTTGCAAATCTGTAAGAGTGGTGTGTCTACCCCCATGATGCCTCTGTGTGTGTACTAACATCGTTAACACTTCAACCTGATGATAACTCAACAACAATCTTTTTGAATTACATTTCAAAACATTTAGCGTACTTCTTGCATTGTCTTAATTATTGCACAAAAAGAACAATCACATTGAGACATAAACCAATTGACAGCACTGCCTACCTGGCAACCCCCCGCACTTGGGGACTGTCTCTGTATCCCTACAGTCCCCCTCCCAGCCCTGACACCTGATGTCCGCACTTACGCATGCACTTGCTGGTAGCTACTTACTTATTGTTATCATCTTGCCATGTACTGCACTTTCCCTGCTCCCCTTCCCACACACTTGCGCAATCTGAATGACACCTAGTCTAGTAGGATCATTGTTCGTCCTCCCTTGCCTCGTTGCGCCTTGAAACACTTCTGTATAGGCGCGTTATAAATGCCATATCATATATCATATCATATCATATCAATATCATACATATCATATCATATCATAACAGGACACACCAATGCACCTTACTGACAACATAAAACATAAAACATGTCTTTTAAGAAAACCCTTCAAACCCTCAGCCCTGCTTCAGAGTGTATATTTCCTCTTCACTCACATTACTCATTCACCTCGCTCTGGCTCCTTTTGGGTTGTCCTTCAAAAAGATATAGAATACTAAAGAGAAATCAACACTACTATTTACCTGAGCCCACTAAATGTATATATGGCTCCTACTTTTTCCTCTTCCTCTTATTACTAGCACTGGTCAAGACAGTACTATGTGGTGCCGCCTTCCACCCTTCTTCGGAGCTGGGTTCCTGTATTTCCTCTTATTTCATCACCTTTACTCGTCAATATTAAAAAAAACTAATGACCATGGAAAAAGACGTGCTTTGTTTTGCACATTCACTCTATCTACCCATATTAATTTCATCCCTTCCATTTCCCCTTATTAACACTACTCCATACCTATCCCACTTTAATTCTTCCTGCAGTCAATTCTCACATATCCATGTTGTGCCGAGAGCCTCAGTTTGCGGTCTATTCACAATTGGAGTGCCTCCCCCAATCAAGCCGTGCCTGGCAAGCAGTTAGGTATTCGCAAAGGACCTGCGGCCACTGCTCAGGAGCGTACGCATTTTAATACTGGTCAGCCGTAGGTGGGGGTGGTCTTGATGGAGGTGCCCCAGATCTCCTGAAGTACGGGGACGTCTTGGAGTAATCAGATCACATCAAAGGGGTCACCAAATGAATGGACTCATCCCCAACATAGATCCCGAATTCGGAATAGATGGACACACCCCAGTAGGGAATGAGACCAGGAGATAGTTTACAAGTTGAACAAAGTTTTATATCAGATAAAAGATGCACGCAGAGAACTCTGCTGCCCGAGAGCGCTCTGCCAAACATTACACAGGCAGCACATTATATGATTTAAACATGTCACTTTTGACGCTTCGGTATAGGTACATAATACTTGAATGTCATAGGCTTGACATGCAGATACAGTATAGATACATAGGAGCTGAGCTGATCTCTGTGGGTTGAAGCTCAGACACACGATGAAACATAGCTAACTACTCTATTTTAGCAAAACAGAAACTAAAGGCATGCAGCAAATAACAATTGGACAAAGTGGACAGTCATGGGGATGCTGTGAAGTTCATTTTTTTGATATCTGATTGATTTTGATCTTTGAACCTTACGGACTGTTAAATTCTGATGCCCGGGCCCAGAAGCCCACCTTGGATGTTTTGCTCTGCTTGATGCCTCATGACATAAGCTGACATGTGTTATGTTTACCAGTGAAATACAACAGTAGGGGATTAGATCTGGGGTGGGTTGTGCTTGTTCATAAAATGGGGGTCAGATGTGTATCTGCATCAAGAGAGGTTGAGGGGCTGTGGCTTCTCAAGGTGGGGGTTGAGGAGGCATAGACAGGTTTGTGGATACGGATGGGCTCGCAGGCAGTGGTTCTGTTCCGATCAAACACAGGGCAGTGAGCTCAGAGGAAGAGAAAGAATGCTGTATCTGTTTGCAACAATTTGCGCATGAGCTTCCGTGGGAATAGAGCTTGTGCGATGCAGACAGAGGAGGAGGTGGTCGGGTGGCTGGGCTGGCTGTGTGTGGCACTGTACAGTGGGAGAGATGGCTTTTGGAAATCATTGTGCGGCCTAGTAAAACGATGGAGTTTTGGGGTAGTATAAAATGGAGTCTTTATGTGTCATCCAATGGCTCCTTTCCTCTGTCGTCAGGGGACAGAATGTGGGGATGTCTTCTGCAATTGGATGAGCATAAGATTCATTCCGTACAGAATGTACAGGGGGTTCTAAAGGACCCTTTCTCCCTTACATTTCCTTCAATTGAAGTGATGTATATTCATAATAGGTATGGTCAATTAAGTTGAGTTTGGGCAAAATGGCATGTGTGTTTGTTGTAACGTAAGTACGGTGGAGGGTTTCTGTATGTTGATCAGTTGACGTACATTACACATGCACAGTTGGTTATTATTTGCACATGCTGTTTGTTAAAGAAGAAGCTGTGCTTTTATTGAGAAATGTCATGATTAATTATCTGAAAATGGAATCCCAGGTAAATTAGTATGTATAATGTTGTGTATGTATCATGTGCGTTTGTAAATCTTGAGTTGTGAAAGTTTGGTATGTAAATATTTGTCAACATCCACAAAGTAAGTGTATTTAGCATTCTGCATGCATGTGTATTTGTCTTGTTGCTGCATTATTCAAGTCACATGATTATAAGTATTGGTGCAGCATTAGTACAGTGTACATGCGTACAATGTTTATAGTTGTACGTGTGTGCATTTTACGTTAGGCATGCCTCGACATATGTTGCTTTGTATTTAAGGCAAATAACTGTAGTTTACGTTTAGCATGCCTCTATGTATATATTTATGCAAATTATTATTGCATCATGTATGCATTTGTATATGTATTTTGGTTATTTCAAACTTTTTAAAAAACAAACATTGTTAATAGTTGGAGATATGTGGGTCCATTAGCTGGACCATTACATTTGGTGAGTGCTGACTGTTACACTGTTTGGTGATATCAAGGTTGAATGGCTTGCTTTTCGACATGGCAAACAGCAAGAAATTATGGATAAACCTTTTGTTTATTATGACAATGTTGTCAAGCTGCCTGATTTTATTTTAATACAAACTGCTGGTATCGATCTTCGGTACAAAAGAGGAACCAACATTTGTTTTAACATTAAAATGGATCTGCTATGCCTAGCAGGATTGTTTCAAGCAACAAAGATAATGTGTTCATGTTTGGCAACACGTAAAGTATGAATGCGGGGAAATGTGAATCACTGAAAAATAAAATTAATCATTAATCATGCTTGCAAAACTTTTCATAGGTGTACAGTTGAACAGGGACTACATTTGATTTTTCACAAAAACACTAAGAGTCAAATGGGCTATTTTTCGGATGGATGGAGTACATTTGACAGATGAGGGGGAATAGTTTTTATTTAGCCAATATTGTTGAAGGCCTCTGTTATGTTTCACAGTAATTTGCTATTTAACTTTTTTTTAACCAATATACTTTTTTGTCAATGCATTGTTATATGTTTTGTTGGCTAAATTATGCATGTCCTTGCATATCTGTATTTTGTTGCTTCGGTTTTTGTGTACGGTTTTGGGCTTGAGTCTATGTTGTAATGCCTACGCAGTTGGGGATTGTGCATATGCTGTGTGTGGTTATAATAATGTTGGCTGAATATTGTTCCTGTAATTACATTTTTTCCTGCTTAAGTTTATGTTGGAATGTGTATGCTGTGCGAGTTAAGAGTATATTTAGAATGTGTACACAGTGGGGGAGAGTGTGTATGCTGTGTGTGGCTATGCTAATGTTGACTGTATATTGCTCATTATGTGTTTTCTAGGCTAATTTATGTATTTTCTTATGCATGTTGTTCACTAATGTTATCTTGGTATTGCTCCTGGAATAATGTGTTTTCTTGCGTGAGTGTACATTGTGATGCATTCGCAAAGGGGATACGTGTGTATGCTGTGTGTGGTTATGGTAATGCTGGCTGGATAGTGTTACTGGAATATGTGCTATGTTGTTTAAATTTATATTGGAATGTGTATGCTGTGGGTGTTCAGTCTATATTGTAATGCATGTGTAGTGGGGGTAAGTGTGAATGGTTTGTGTGGTTATGCTAATGTTGGCTGAATATTGATCCTATAATAATTTATTTTCTTGCTTGAGTATATGTTGGACTGTGTACAAAGTGTGGATGGGTGTGTATGTTGTGTGTTTGTGTGTGTGTGTGAATGATGTTTTTGTTTCTTGAGTGTATGTTGGATTGTGTACACAGTGTGAATTGATGTGTGTGTGTGTGAGTGTTGTGCGTGAATTCTGGATTTCTTGCACCAGTGTATGATGGACTTTGTATGCAGTGTGGGTGCACTCCTTTCCAAACACACACAACATGCCCACAAACATAAAACACCTGAACCCTACACACACACAGCTGCAGACCATCCAACGCACCCAAGGACAAGTCAGCCCATACTCTGATGCACATCAGCACACACACATCATGATGCCACATGTCCCGATATAAATTCACACAGTGCCACTCCATGGCTGTGTGTGTGTGTGTGTTGTTTCAAATGTGCTGTATAAAGCCTGCATGAGATATGAGTATTCATTTAGCACATACAGCAAATACATATACATTTCAAACATTAATATCTGAAAATTGGCCAAATCGATTTTCAAAATTATTTTTCAGTGCACCAATTCAATGGAAAATATAGGTGCCTGCAAAAATGTGGAAAATTGAAGCTGCAAATCTGTACGCAGTGTGAGTGGGTGAATTCTGTATTTCTTGGTTAGGTGTATCTTGGACTGTGCACACAGTGTGGGCCTTTGTGTATGTTGAGTGTGTCTTGTTTCAAATGCGATGTGTAAAGTCTGTATGAAATTGGATTATTCATTTAGCACAAGCAGCATATAAACATACATTTCAAACGTTAATATCTGAAAATTGGCCAAGCAGATTTTCTAATTTATTTTTCAGTGCACCAATTCAAGGTAAAAGATAAGGAACTAGCCTTGACTCTGTTGGGGGCGATCAGAGAATTCTTTCAATTGAATGATAATGGCGAAGTTGGGATCCCGACCATTTGGAAAGCCTTCAAGTGAATGATTTGAGGGGTCTTGATAAGAATGGGAGCTAGAAGGAAAAGAGAGAGAGTGGACCAAGAATTGGAACTCTGGAGGGAAAATATAATCCCTACAACCGGGGTGGAAATTGGAATCCCAGTTCTTTCCAGGAGATATGAAAAGGCTCCAGCAGAAAAATAAAGCAAAACTGAAAGCCCATTTGATCCACCAAACAGAGTGAAAACGAGCATTTCTAAAACAAAAGTACATGGAGAAGGGGGAGCGAGCTGATAGAATTCTAGCTAGGAGGTTAAGGCAACAAAGAAACTCTAGAAGGGTTGTAGCAATACAAACAGCTGGAGGAATTAAACTTTTCAATGATGCTCGGATAGCAGAGGAATTTCTCACATATTATGGAACCCTCTACAAAACTCAATATGAAGAAGACGGATCTCATATTGACAAGTTCCTGGCCACTCTGCCTGTCCCACGTCTCCTGTGTGACAAACTAGCAGCAATGGAGGCCCCTATCACAGAGGAGGAAATAGCTGACATGATTGGTAATATGAAGGGGGGTATGGCACCTGGGAATAATGGATTCACTATTCGATTCTACAAAATGTTCCGGTACACTTTGGCTCCATTTATGACAAAACTGTTCAATAGCGCGCTGGGAACCAGGATGCTCCTGAGGTCTATGCTCTCGGCCCTAATTATAGTCATCCCCAAGGAAGGTAAAGATTCATTGCAATGCCAACCATACAGCCCTATTTCCCTGTTAAACACTGATGTTAAGATCCTGGCGAAAGTGCTAGCCAATGGACTCCACCCTCTTCTGCCCTCCTAAATTCATGGTGACCTGGTGGGATTCATCCCAGGGCATCAAGGCTCTGATAAGATAAGAAAAAAAATTGATTTAATGCACGAGGCGCAACATCGGGGCTTGAATGCATGTCTAGTTTCCATAGACTCCGAGAAAGCCTTTGACCGAGTGGAGTGGGCATATATGGGAAAGATTTAGCAAAATATGGGGTTTTGTCATAATTACAGGCAATGGATCTTTGCCCTATATAATGGCCCGATGGAGACGGTAGCTGTCAATGCGGTTGTTTTGGGTCCATTTCATTTCTCTTGAGGAACAAGGCAGTTTTGTCCAATTTCCCCTCTGATATACGCAATGACGATGGAACCACTGGCTATCGCAATTAGGGAAAATCCAGGAATTGGAGACATTCAGTGCAGGGTCGTCATCATCAAACTTTCCTTGTTGGCCAATGACATTCTATGTTACCTAACAGAGGTGGATAAATCCCTACAAGAACTTCTTAAGCAAATTAAGGTGTTTGGTCATTTCTCAGGTCTGAAAATAAATGTCTTGAAATCAAATGTAATGCCAGAAGGTTGTGACAACCTGGAATCCAGAGGTAAGAGATATATCTGAGGGATGAGAGTTGAGAACACAGCCACACCTTACTTAGGGATTACCCTACCCAGAAACCTTTCGACGCTGGTGGAAATAAATCTTAACCACATGTTGGAGAGAATTAGATCAGATCTCTTAAGATTGGGCCCCTTAACACTCTCATGGTTTGTCCTAATGGTGTCAGTGAAAATGAATGTGTTCCCCTGGTTACTCTATTTATTTGCAGCTCTCCTTACTGCTCTTGCAGAGGTTTTTTTCTTTTAATTGAATAGCATGATAAATGTATTTGGAAAGCGAAAAACCCTGAATTAAACAAAGCACCTTAACCCTACATAGAGTGTTTGGGGGTTTTGGACTCCCTGATTTTCAGTTATACCACAAAGCAACTCAGCTGCAGGTCATGCTGGAACACCTGAGGGATGATTTAGGTACATATTGTACATATATTGAAGATCTATATACCCACCCAAGAAAAGTCAGAGACTTACTGTGGTCCCAAATAAAAGCCATTCCAGACAACGTTAAGAGATATCCAATGCTTGCAGTGATTTGGAGGCTATGGAAAAAGGGTACATTTAATGACCTTCGCTCTTCCTGGCCTTCCCCACTGAGTTCAGAGTGGGGGGCTGCACTGCACATCGGGAGTAGGGACATCCACCATTCACAATCATGGTCTGATGGGGGGCTGGAAAGAGCAGGACAATTATATACAGAGGTTCAATTCATAGAATACTAACCCCTGACTAAGATGATGGTCGCGGGAACATTGAGTGTATTTGAGTACCTACGGTTGAAAGTTATTATGTCTGACTCAAAATGGTTATCCAAGATCTCACAACCCCTTACTCCCTTTGAACAAGTCATTCATGAAGCTGCCCCTAGAAATGGAGTGCTTTCAAAGTTATAAAAGGTGATGGTCACATCAGAGTTAGTGGGGCGGCAGAATTTCCGGGGTTTCTGGCTAGAGCAGACATGAGAGGAAATTTCAGATATCACCTCAAACAGGATATTCAAAGTCATGTTTAGTGGTAACCTATATATTTCTGCGATAGAACACATTTTCAAAATAATTCATGGACGACACCTCCTAACTCTGAGGTTGTCCAAAATGTTTGAGGGAGCTTTTCCCCTTTGCCCCAGGGAATGCGGCCCTCGGGCTTGTGGTACCATATGCGGTGGACATGCCCTAAAATACAAGTTCACTGGTACAAAATTCTAAGTTGGATCACATATACTGTATAGCCCCTGACCTAGAACCCCTGCATGTGCTACAAGGCATTCCAGGCGAAGATAGTAACAGAGCAAGATTCCCAAAACTAACTGAAGCAATGTTGAGAGCGGGGAGAGTGGCCATTGGCCAGACATGGAAGGGCAAATCACCTTCCAAAACCATGTGGATGAATATGCTATGGGACATATTCTTGTGTGATACATTGTCAGCTGTGATTAAGGATTGTGTTGAATCATTTCATGTAGATTGGGGAATTTTTCTCCTAAAGTGGGGGAGTGATGGCTCAGGACGTCGACCCTTGACGGGTTATTCTACATGAAGTCTAACTCTAGTATTTGTTTTGGAAGAAGGTGGTCCAAGGTACCCTTGCCGCTGTAAACGTTTGCGCTGTAACCATATGTACCTGATGTGTTGGCCCAACAAGTAGAATGTTCTGTGTTATTCGAATGGGGAGTGGTCGGGGGGTGGGCTAGCGGGGATATGTTAAGGAAACTACAAGTTGTTAAATTTGTATTCAAATGTGTATGTTTCCCAAAGAAAATGTTAATAAACACTAAACTTAAGTTAAAAAAAAATGTTTAGCTTGGGGTGGCCCTTGACAATCTTATTGTTTGGAAAATGTCATCCCAATCCTTTCAGCAAGTCAAACGTTATTAGCCTCGCTCAGCCTTTATGCTGCAAAGCACCAAGGCAGATATAATGGTTTTAAGGAGCAGGGGGCACTCCCTTCTCTTTTGAATATTTTAAAAACTCCTCGACAGATTACCCTAAGCCAGTCATGGGAAAATGAATGGGCTGAAAACAGTTTTTTTTGTTTACTTAATAACTTTTTCATTTTATAATGTCTTGTTACCCACATTTGCAGTTCGGGGCAGGGGTGGGTGCGGGTGCAGAACACATTTTCCCTTTCACAAATTCCATCCAAATCCATCCAGCCAGTCAAAATATATTAGCAGTCGAATTTTGGTGAAAAATGGCTGCTTTGTCATTTCTGAAGAGCCTTTCAGCCTGTCCTCTGCAAAGCACCAAAGCAGATATATATATACACATTATGGTTAAGATGCGCTACTAAAAACCTATCAAATTCAGTAAAAAAAACGTTGTTAAAGGGACATTTTGGTTCCAAGTAAAACCGAAAAACCCCTGAAATTCACTAGTTATGGTAAGGTAAAAAACCATAACTCGCGCCACCACTGTGCACTGCTAAGACTAACACCCAGGACATCAAAGATGACATCACAAATGTCATTGATGACATCACTGATGACATAATAAAACTAAAACAACGGTTTTATAAGAAAAGAGTGATTCATTAGTTTCAATGAAACAGAGAACTGGAAATCCAATTACTCAAACTCAAGGACAAGGGGGTAAGGGCCCTTTTATTTTTGCCTGTTTTTAAGTTTTTTTTTTACTTTTTGAACTCTAAGTATCTCCTACTTTCTGTGACCTACGGGAAGGATTAAAGATTGACACATGAAAAGGAATACGAACAGTTGACCTGTCTTCAGGTCATTTAAATTAAAACAAGACAGCTACGGAATCTAATCCACAGTTCTGGACAGCATTGTACTAACAAAAGTGGATATGCCGCACTCCCTTCTTCCACCCCACACCTCTCCCTTAGCCCCTTGTCCTCGAGTTTGAGTAATTAGATTTCCAGTTCTCTGTTTCGTTGAAACTAATGAATCACTCTTTTCCTATAAAACTGTTCTTTTTGTGTTATTACGCCTATCCTGTTAACGGTGCAAAGGAAATCAATGCCTTGCCTGTGCCCTTTTGCTTACAACAGTTAACCCTGTTTGTTGTTATTTTATCACTGATGACATCACATGTGAATTTTTCTTTTCATTAAAAGTCTGTGCAATGCATTCTTATTATAATGTTCACAAAAAAGTGTCAAGGATCATTTGAATAAATATCATGAGCAACTTAGTGCATTAATCAATACATTGATATAAATACATTCTATTATAAATTCTATCAAGTATACTAATGTACTCAGGTAGAAACATACGCATGGTGTGCAGCATACATGATGGAAGTGTAATATACATAATTTTGCGATATTCAATACTGAAATGATAACTACTTTCTAATTACAGTTTTGCATACTGTTACACATGTAATAAGTAGCTAATAAAACCTACTTACTACAGACAAAACACAAATAAATAACAACACATACAAATTTGAGTATATACGTGGAAAGCGAAATAAGCAAAAAAACAATAGCAGTAGCAGAAAGTGTTCATAACCTAACTAATTATCTTTTTGTAGAGAAATGATTATTCTGTTTCAAACATGTGAAATTCACTGAAAGTTTTTTACAAATGTGACATAATACAAAAGTCACATTATAGTTCAAAGTAAAACCGAAAAAACCCTGAAATTCGCAGTTATGGTACGCTAAGCATCCATAACTCCCCGCACCACTGTGCACTGATAATAGTAACACCCAGGACATCAAAGATGACATCACAAATGTAATTGATAACTATAACGTCCCCTTAACAACATTTCTTTTTCGTGTGAATTGTACAGGTTTTTAGTAGGACAATTGAAGTGTAAGGTCTTGCTAAGAAAGACATTTTGTACTGCATGTCACAGATTTTCAGTCGTGCAACGTAACCATAACGTCCCTTTACCAAGGGTCATTTGGTAAACGGTATACACCTTGCGAAGAATGCCATATGGAAGTATGCTGGCGTACAGCACCGTGACATGTCCCGGAATGAGTACACAATTAACTGTACCATCTATGCCTCGTGGGCAGTGTGGAAATAGATTTTATATTCATGTCGGAAGGTCCACCCTCAACATATTCCGTACACAGCACCAACACGTATTGGTATGCAGGGATTACCAATACACTACACATTATATATCGTTAGCAAAAGTTGTACTTATCTGAGAAAGACATCAGCTAAAAGCATCCTTCCTCCCTAAGAAACGGCAGCACTGGTGCTATGTGAAAGCATAAGAAACAGTGGCGCTACCTTGCACATAACAAACGGACAAAATGTATCGCCGTACATCTACCAACCCATATTACCGTTTATTGCCTTTTTACTCATTGCCGTTCGCAAATTCCCTTATTGCCTACTGTGCCAAAAAATAAACCCACCCGTAACCAAGGTTAATAATGCTTTAATAACAACCTTTCACAGTGTAAGGGAAACAAAATAAAAATTTGCATACACTCCAAATATTGCATATTTCTCAGTAAAGTACATAGACGCGATAATCTTTGCCAGTAATACTCTAAATTTGCAAAGCAGTAACATGTGCTACTGAAAAGGACGATTACTTGTTGTAATCCGGGGTGGCGTTCACAGTTCGGATTACAAAATGAAATCCTCTTTCCAGACAGCTTGCATAGAAAGGGAAGGTGGTTATTCCATACGTAGCCCCTCTTCCCTTTCCATGGTAGGCTGCAAAAAGCACAAGTACGTGACGTGACGCCGCACTTGTAAGCAAACATACAGCGACGTACAACCTAATAACTTACATTTGGAAATGATGCATTTGAATGTAAAAGAAAACGTCAAAATTTTACAGTTTGAAAAGTAGGTTTATTTAACAACAAAGTGGCAGAGACCATCGGAGTAAGGGCTTTTTCAGTACAATCATAACAATACTTCTAAGGGCGGCATTGCAAATGTCGAAGGTCACAAACACGTTGTTTTTTTGGCAGACAAAAATGTTGGGGTCTTCGTTGAAGCAGTCGCTTTGTTTCCACAGTGATTTCCCAAAAGTCGTCATGACCTTCAGCCTACAGCACCATAAATGAAGTGACGTTGCTCTGCATAGCGAGTTCAGCATACGGACAAAGCGGACTTAAAGTCTCATTTCACATAATTGTTATGGACAGGCAACCGCTCACCAGCAGCTGCATTTGCCGTCCGAGGAAGCCGTCACTCGGCAAGTGGAACCCATGACACGCACAATACAGCAAGATGTACCTAGGCGGGAAAGGTTACAGAAAATACGTGTCAATAACCAACCTGTACCAACACATTTCAAAAAAGATACACAAAATGTGCAAAGTACTACACAAATGTACGTGTTCAAACATGACATTTTAGTGAAATGTTACTAATGTCCATTTGTACCTATAGTGCCTAGCTGAGATTTTGCATTCGCCGTAAGAGAAAAAAAAATGCCAACTACACAGGACACAGGAAGAGGATAATTCAGTTATAAAATGAAAAAAATTACGTCGCGTGATTTCAAAGAACACTAAAAAAAGTGCAAAGGTTTACACAAAGCTATGTGGACAAAGTTAACGTTTCAAATAAGAAATAGTAATGCTAAAAAAGAATGAGTGCAGTCATACACTACAAATGTACAACCTGGGCACTCCCCAATATTACTGCACAAATGTAATAGCGCAGAAAGATAATATGACAATTATATTGGCACAATTAGATGTGCGGTAAGAGAACAATAAAGCGCGGTTCGCTGCAGAGTAGGCACAATTAAACGTACACAATATTTACTGCCTCCATTCTGTTTGTGCAAGTCCCACCAATGTATTTGCATTGAAGATTCTTCGTATACTGATATTCCATGTCCCTTACAAACTTTTAAAAACATAACATTATCAATTGCTATTTTTTTCGACCCTTTCATTCAGTGAATTGCCAGTAAGTTTCCCTTTTCACTCAAGGTCAAAAAACAATTGCCCCTTATACATTCACTCAGATGCCAAATACATTATTTCTTTGAAGCAACATATTGCAATCCAATTATGAGAACCGCTACTCTCATACACATCCCGAAGCGATGTTTCCAGCAAACACTGCAGATGGTTGCCATAGTTTACAAAATTGAGGACGCCAGTCTGACGGCAATTTTATTGCAAAAACATTTTAACCCACACGCAGTAATTGGTCGTGGAACAGTAAGCAGGAACTTCCATTTAAACGTATCACTTTGGTGATAAAAAAGCTCCACTTTTTCATTTTGCGCTTCCACATCCCATTCCGCCCCCCTGAAAGGTCACCTTCTGAAATACTGTTACATGAGTGTATCAAGTCCAAAGCAGTCTTGTTTTCAATGTATTACTGGCGATATCCGCGTACACTCAAACATGAATAAAACGTAAACATTAGAACTCACACGCAGTAATTGCTCGTGCAACAGTAAGCAGGAACTTCCATTTAAACATATAACTTTGGTGGCAAAAAAGCTCCACTTTTTCATTTTGTACTTCCACATCCCATTCTGGCCCCCTCAAAGGTCAACTTCCGAAATACTGTTACATGAGTGTGTCAAGTCCAATGAAGTCTTGGTTTCGATGTGTTACTAGCGATATCCGCGTACACTAAAACATAAATAAAACATAGGTGGGGCACCGAAAAAACCTCACTTACTTTACGCTATTGTACAACCTATCAAGGAAAGAATCACATGTTCGCACGCACAAACCTTTTCCCCAATTCAATCTAGAAAAGAGACGTTTTGAGAACTCCTGCCCCTTATAAATTGCGCCCGCCTGCACCAAACATCACCAAACTTTCCAAAGAAAGTCACAGTGTGTGATACATTTTTTTGTGCAAACTTTGGTGAAGATTCATCCAAGGGTAGCACAGTTATAAGGCAGTCAAAAAGTGTTCTTCCTATGGAAACAGCAACTCCACCATAACAACCCAGCCACTAACGTGCCTGTCTAATATGCTGTAGTGGTTGTTGGCTGGACCTAGAGATTTAGATGTATGTCCGCATATATTTGAATGTATACGTGTACATTGGCTTATAACTGCACTGCTTATAATGTTGTTTCTGGGTGCATGGCCGAAGACAGTACACCCTCCCCAGAACCATCTGACATGCTAACATATACTACAGGTGTATGCATTGCTCTAATATGATGCGGTGGATGTGGGCAGGGCCTAGGGTTTTAGGAGTATGGTGTATGGGCTACAGCCTGCAGCCATGCAACCAAAACTCTACATCCTGCCCACAACCACCTCAGTGATGTGCAGTAGTAGAGGTGCATTTATAGTTGTAGTTTGCTTCACTTGTTCTGGCCAGAGACTGCACTCCTAGCTGTATGTCCATAGATATTGCAATGTGTGTGTGTGTGCAGTGGCTTACACCTCCAGCGCTTATAACTTTGTTCTTGGGTGCTGTACACACTCCCCACAACCATGCAATCGTTAGTCAATACTACAGGTGTATCCATGGTTGTGACATGCTGCAGTGGTTGTGGCCAGGGCCTACAGTCTTGAAAGTATGGCCTTCGGCCTACAGCCTGCGGCCATGCATCCAAGACTCTAGGCCCTGGCCACAACCACCGCAGCATGTCATAACCATGGTGGCATACTAATCAATAACAGACCCATAGGAAAATGTAATGTAATAAAGCTATGTACTCAATTTGAATGGTCAGTAACACGACGCGTGTCCTTCGAACATTTTCAAGGTGCCTCTACACAGCACGGACAGAAATACTACCCTTATCGCACCCCTCATTTTCTGCATGTACAAATATCCTGAACAAGGCGGCAATGGAGAATACATCATTAACAGTTGCCGTCCAAACAAGTAATGTATTTCACTCATCTCTTACGCTCTGAACCGCTCCAAGCACTGTAGGTGATCAGAAGACTTTCCCAAACACCATTTCGCATGGCGAATACATCATTACCACCTGCCGCACAAACAAATACAGTATTTAACCCATCTCTTACTCTGTGATCCTCCCCACGCATTGTAGGAGAGCAAAACAGTTTCCGAAACAGCATTTCACCTCTGGTGGCGACCGCGCTGTCTTCGGATCCAAGATGTCGGGCGCATCCACACATTCTGACACACAGCACGGCTCGCTGTAGCCAATCGGCGAAGACGTCGTGTGTCCGCGATCATGACACCATTGATATCTTGTCCGCGCAGCGAACAGGGAAGTGTGACCACGGAGCGGACATAGATATCACTTATTATTTTAGACATATTTTTGGGTTGTTTTAAAGGAAACTACTGGACGGATTGGCACCAAATTTACAAATGATATGATATGGCATTTATAATGCGCCTATACACAGTGTTTCAAGGCACGACGAGGCAAGGGAGGGGAACAAAGGGAGGACGGACAACGATCCTACTAGGCCAGGTGTGATTCAGATCACGCAAGTGCGTGGGAAGGGGGTGGGGACAGTGCAGTACATGGAAATAGATAAACAATAAGTAAATGATGGCCAACAAGTGGCAAGTGCAAGGGTAAGTGCAGAAATCAGGTGTCAAGAGCTGGTAGAGGGGGACTGTAGGGATACAGAGACAGTCCCCAAGTGCGGGGGTTGGCAGGCGGGCAGTGCAGGTGTGTTGCGCGGCAGGAGAGGGTCCTGGGCTCCCGATCAGAGGGTGTCCAAGTAGCCAGTGAAGATCCGGTTACAGCCAGGAGTTCAGCAGAGGGGAGGAGGAGAAAAAGCAGAAGCAAATAGAAAGGTTTTGAGGTCCAAGCCCCTGCCACAAATTTGACGCTTTTGGGACCAAGCCCCTGCCCCTGCTGCAAATTTGATAACAATCCGTCCAGCGGGTTGGGCTGTAGGCATGCACAAAGTTTTTCCACCATTCAGTCTATGGGAAAAAAATACATTTTGGGACCCCCCCTATAACTTTTCTCCCCCTGGACTAAACAGCACCAAACTTTGCAAAAAATTTAGAGTGCCCAATATACTATTTTTGCAAAGTTTGGTGAGGATTCTTCCAGGGGGAGCGGAGTTATAAGCTGCCCAAAAAATGCTCTTTCTATGGAAACAGCAACTTAACCTTTTTAAGGGACAGGGGCCACCCCTGTGTCTCTGTCAAATATTTTAAAAACTACTAGATGGATTTACCCAAAACCAGTCAAGGAAATGAAGTCAATGCTTTGTGCCCAAATTGTTGCTTATTTGGTCTTGATCTGCTCAGCGATTTTCACACTATGGCTGTTCAAAAACTGCACTTTTTTTAAATTGTGTGTTTATGTTTTCTTAATGAAGTTTTCAATATTTAATAAATGGTTCCCAAAATGTTCAGCTTGGGAGAGCCCTTGACAACCTTTTTGTTTGGCAAATGTCATCCAAATCCTTCCTGCAAGTCAAACATAAGCATCGCTCAGCATCTCTGTTGCAAAGCACAAAGACTGATATAAATGTTTTAAGGAGCAGGGGGTACACCCTTCTCTGTTGAATATTTTAAAAACTCCTCGACGGATTTACCCCAAGCCACTCATCGGAAAATGAATGGGCTGAAAACTGTGTTTGTTTGTTTTCCTACTAACATTTTCATTTTCTAACATATTTTTCCCCAAATGTTCAGTTCAGGGGTGGGGGTGTGTGGGAGTACATGGCAAACTTTCCTTTTCACAAATTCCCTCCAAATCCATCCAGCAAGTCAAAAGTTATTAGCAGTAGAATTTTGAGGAAAAATGGCTGCTTTGTCATTCTGAAAACCTCTCTGCCTCTCTGCTGTAAAGCACTATGGAAGATATAGCTATCATTTTGGGAAAAGGGGGCACCCCCTTCCCCGCCCAATATTTTAAATGACTACTGGATAGAATAATGCCAGACCCCTCCCAAAAATCGAGTCAATGTTTCATGCCCAAGTTGTTTCTTATTTAGTCAAATTCTGCCAAGCGGGTTTTTCCCTGTGCTGCGCAGAAATTGTGACTTTTCATCTGTGGGCAAATGAATGGATATAAGCTGAAAACAACTTTTTTTGGTTACTTAGTAACATTTGAATTTTCTAACAAATCTTTCCCAGAATGTACAATCTGGAGGAGGCCCTTGACAAACCTTTTGTTTGCAAAATATTAGCCAAATCCGTCATGTAAGTCAAAAGTTATTACCAATTCAATTTTCGATCTTCCTCCGCACTGTTTTGTGGCAAGAGGCATACCTCTACGTGGTGTCACAGAGATCAACATATACACTGTAAAAGTTTCCAATTTTATTGGATTATTAAATGTTTTGCATTGTTTGGTATTGGTATATACATTATGCTAAATTATGGGAATTTACCAATTACCAAGAGGGCTGCACATTTTGGCTATTGACACCTACCTATAAAGATCCTGATCGAGGTATCGTTGAGGAATGAACACTTTGTATGTATGTGTTAGCTTATGAAGCCTCGGGGGTATAAAAGTGGTACATATTAACGACCATATGGACCAACTATAGACATTACAAATAAATAAATTATCATATCATATCATGAACGGGTAACACGCATTTAGCCAGAAATAAATCAGGTACGAAATGACCAAGATATAAAAGGGTTGTCAACTGAGAATGACAAGAGGCTACATTAAGCTTGAGATACAGATTAATTGGTAAGGTGTTCCACAGTTTAGGTTTCTGAGTTACCAGATTCCAGCCACCAGCAGAGCTGAGGTTGTCAAAGGGGACAGATAGTTGTGCATGTGAGGAGGGTCTAAGTGATCACCCAGCGGTGGCTTACTGCTACCATCAACAAGATACATGCCTGGAAGTTATGCCAATATGGTGTGAGTACCAAAAGGATATTTATTAATAATAAGAGCAACACTGTTCCGGACAGAGGCAGTCAATTAATAATGTTCTCTTTAGACCACTATTTTGCAAGGTTTTCCACCTGATTTTAAAGATGTTTAGCAGACACATAGACCTTTTGCTGAAGTGTTGAATATTTCCCTGCATTGTGGTCTCCTTATCACTTCCTATGCCCTTCTCTGTGCCTCACTACTGGTATTGGTATTGGTACCATCTTCTCCCCTTCACTCCCTTTCTCTCAGCAGTTTTCCTGCCTTCTAATCCCACCCCAGCCACCTCTGTAGTGTTTCATGCTTTTCTACTCCTACATCTTCACTCTATAGCTTCATTGCATTACTTTTAGATATATTGGGCCCCTCTTTCTGCAAATTGCCGAATCAGTCAAGCCGGCAGGTAAATGCCGCCTGCCTCCCAATGAGCCACATCTAAGGCCCTAACTGTCCCAGTGCAGGCTTTGCCGGGTGCCCACCTCTCCCTCTACTCTCCGTTGTTTCCCCTCAAACCATGTGGCTGCTGCTTGGTATACTCTGTTCCCGATTGATCTTGGCCCCCTGAACTTCAATTGGACTTCCATACACCTCTTTGGATCTTGTGAGTGACAACTGAACATTTCTTTTGCCTCCTTCACTAACACCTGAACCTAAACTGTTGTTTATTTCACTCTGCCTCTCTACCTCTCCTTCCTACTCTACTTCTCTCACTGCATTTGTGCTCTATTTAAAATCGTTTGTTGAGGTGTGCTTTTTACATCAATGCATCCATTTTTCATTGCATCTCGTACTCTGTTTAAAATTCAAATCTAGGTGTTTTGTGCTTTTACATTACTGCATCCATTTTGCATTTCATCCGTATTGCATCTATTTTTGCCTTGCACTGGTGCTCCATTTCAAATCGATTTTTGAAGTGTTCTTTTTACATCACTGCATCCCTCTTGCATTGCATCTCGTACTCTGTTGAAAATTCGAATGTAAGTGGTTTGGTGCTGCAATTGTGCCCACCTTAGCTCGTAGGCCTCCTTGAGTACTGGCCATGACTGTGCAGTGCAGCCCCCACCCTTTTCATTTTCCTTTTCATCTATCATTTGCCACTGTATTGGCACTCACCATCTCCTCTATCTTCGCCAACTGCTATACTTTCACCTAGTATCCGTCTCTCATGAAGTCTGTAAGAAAAAAACTCAAAAAAGACATCCTAAGTGCAGACCCCGGCATTCCCATCACAGACACCTATACCAGTGCATCTTCCAGAGAGGTCTTCACTGATGTCCTTTTCTCTGTCCCCTTACCATATCTATGGACTTCTCATCTCATCTCTACTCCCTCCCCTTTCACATCATCTCCCATTAATGGTGGCACCAAGTGGTAAGTCCTCCTGGCGGCGGCTTCTCATCATTACGTTCCAGCGTTATTGTCTACCACACAAGACCGGATTCTGCCATCCCTCATTAACTTCCTTTCTTCTCCTGCCTCTCCCCCTACCACTCTCTATGCCTCCCTCTGACTGGAGCACCACGCCCCTGTACTCCTGTATTCTACCTCACCTTTTCCATCTTACCAAACCAGCTCTACTCTTCCTTTGAGAGCTTGATATGAACGTTGGTCATCTCTCCCTCCTACACCCTGACCATTGCAACCAATTACCGGCCTTCAGGCATGACCACCATTTTCCTCTCTGAATGGGCCGACTTCTGTTCTTCTTTACTTTCAACCACCTCCAACCTCCTCCTCTTGGTTGATTTCAACATCCAATTGGACTCCCCTCTCGCAGCATCCACTCCTTTCATTGACATATGTGCCTCTTTATCCCTCTCCTTTCTCCCCTCTGGTCCTACCCACTCAGCTGGACACACTCTGGAGGCCTTCATCCACTGTGACATGGATCTGTCAACTGCTGCCTTTGCTTCCTCCTTCATCCCTCCTTGGTCCCCTACCCCATTCTCTACCACCGACTCTGCTCACAGCAACTTCCACTTGGCCATCACCAATACTCTTGACATTCTTGCCCCAGTCATGAGGATCTGCCTGAAATCTGCCTCTAAATGTAACACCTGGTATGACTCCGAAACTGCAGCCCTGAAACAAAAGTGCAGGGCTGTAGAAAGGAAGTGACAAACCTCAGTCTCACCCCCTGAATGGCCAGCCGTCTGCTCCAAAGGCAATACAGACTTTCCATCCATACCAAGAAAAGGGCCCACATTCAGGCACGGGTAGCTGATGCATCAATAACATGGCAGAACTTTTCAAAATCTGCAGAGAACTTGCCAACTCTTCCGCAGTCTCCTGCTCCCCTCGTCCTTCCCAGGTCCTCTGCAATGCACTGGCCACACACTTTGCCACCAAACCTCAGGACATCCTGAACACCCTTGTTACTCAAACATCTCGGTGCTGCCCTTGCCCCCCCTTCTCCACCTTCACCCCTGTCACACATGAAGAAGTCACCAGAGTTGCCTGCTCCATGAAGGTCTCTTCCAAACAGGTTTCCCCTTGCTCATCCAAAACCATCAAGGACAACTTTGGCTCTCTTGCCCCCTCACACGCTGATTTATGCAACCACTCTGTTGCCACTGGATCTTCCCCTCCTCTCTCATGCACTCCCTTGTGTGCCCCCTCTTGAAAAAACCTTCAGTAGACCCTAACTACCCAGCCAACTACCACCCTATTTATATTATCCCCTTCCTGGGGAAACTGCTTGGGAAGCTGGCCTTGCCCCAACTCAACTTGCACACTGAACTTGTTGGTTATCTTCACAACCATCAAGCTGGATTTTGAGCATCCAGAGGCAGGGAAACTGCTCTTCTGAACTCCCGTGAAGAATTGCTCGCATCTCATCTGCCTTAGAAACGATCAACCATGACAACCATGACATCCTCATACAAAGGCTCCACGATACCCTTGATATCTCGGAATGGGCACTAGATCGGCTGACCTCCTTCCTAACAGACCACTTTTCCCATGTCATCCTGGGCTACTTCTCCTCTCCTACCTCCTTCTCCACCTGTGGTAACCCCCAGGCTGCTATCCTACAACTACCTTGGTCAGCTGGCACTACTCATCCCCTCCTTCTGCTCCAACTTCCAATGTTATGCAGATTACACTCAACTCTTTTTAAAACTTCCTGCCAACCCTCTTGCACCTTCTATCATTCATGACTGCCTGTCTGCCATCCAGTCCTGCTGCACTTCCAACAATATCTGCCTCAATGCCAGCAAAACTGTGATCCTTCCCATTGGGACCCCTGCTCCCTCCTTCTTCCCTTCACTATTGCCTTCCTCCATGGTCTCTGCCCCCTCCCCCTCTTCTCTAGCCAGAAATCTTGGAGTCATCATTGACCCCTCTCTCTCCTTCCTCCCTCTTACTCAGGACATTGCAAAGAAGTACCACTTTCAGCTCTTCTTTCTCAAAGGAATTCTCCCTTTTCTCACTTTCCCCGAGAAGCTCAGTGTTACCCGAGCCCTGGTTCTCTCTAGGCTTGACTATTGCAATAGCATCCTTCTGAATCTACCTTCTTCCACTATGTGACCACTGCAGCTAATCCAGAATAGGGCAGCAAGAAGTATCCCTGGCCTTAAGCCCAATGGCAGAATCTCTCCCACCCTAAAAAGTCTACACTTGTTCTCGGTTACTGTACAGATTAAATTCAAATCCGTCTGCATCATCCAGAAGGCTGCCTGGAGCCGGGGACCACACTATTTGCATTTGTTAAGCATGCAGCAGCCCGGAGGCATTGTGGTGCCGGTTACAGACAGTTTACAGTTGTGATGAACAGTTGCAATCATATATACAGGCATGTAGCAGAGCGTACAGGGGTCAGATGAAGAGGAAGGTTTTGAGTTTTTTGCGGAAGGTGAGGAGTGGGTTTTTTGTTCTGATGTCTGTGGGTAGGGTGTTCCAGAGGTTGGTGGCTATGTAAGGGACACCTTTACCTCCCACTTTGGACCTACTGATGTGGGGAGTGTGTAATAGGTTAGTGTAGTCTGTCCTGATAGGTTTGGTGTGAGCAGGTTTGGATAAAGTTTGAGCAAGATATGAAGGTGCTGTGAATGTGAGGCATTTGTGGGTGAGGATTTTCAAGCTGGTGCGTTCTTTAACAGGGAGCCAATGAACTGCCTGTCTGGCCTTGGATAAGGCTGAATGCTGCTCTGACTGCATTATTTTGCGTGATTTGAAGTCTGTTTAGATTAGTTTTTGAGGTACCTGCTAGGAGGGCATTACAATAGTCCAATTTGGCACCAATGGTTGCTCTAGCTATTGTGAGACAGATGGGCTTGGATAAGTATGGTTTTAGTGCATTTATGAGTTTAGTGGTGTGTGCTGAAGCGGAGGTGATGGTGCTAACCTGCCTGGACATGGATAGCATTGAATCTAAGTAGATGCCTAGGCTCTTTACTGAGGTGGAGACAGGGATGATAGTGTTATAAATGGTGAAATTGGAGTACAAATTGTCCAGTTTGGCTAATGTTGTTCTTAGGCCTAGAATGAGAATTTTGGTCTTCTCCTCATTGAGGCAGATGCCTTTGGTGGCCATCTAAGCCTGGATGGTGGTGTATATTTTGTGTAGTGCTTGGGCGTGTAGGGTATTTTGTATAGATCTGGGGCCTAGCGGTATTAGTTGAGTGGGGAGAGCTGTCAGATTGTTTGGGCCCAGGAACGTGGGATAGGGCTTTGTCATGCCCCTGAATTATCTTGAAGGAGCTCGATTTTATTTAGCATGGCGGTTTGAATACAAGTGCACCAAGCTTCATCTTTGATAATCTCATCTGGTGTATTGGGGGAGAGATGAGTTCATTGAAAATGGCAAAGATCTCTGTAGATTGTGATTTGGCATTAGTGATATGTACATTGAAGGAATTAGCTTTGGCGTTGGTGATGGCATCTTTGTATAGGCCGGAGATTTGGTTAAAACCGTTTTTAGTATTCTCGCTAGGGTGTGCTAGCCAATTCTTTTGGGCCTCCCTTTTATGGGAGAATAGGGACTGTAGTTCATCAGTGAACCATGAGTTAGTGTGTAGAGTTTGTTTTACCTTTTTTGCTTTCAAGTGGAGCTATGGAGTTAATGTCTCTGAATCGAGCATCTTTGTAGATATCAGCTAGGGCATTTGGATGGTTAGAGAAAGGGGGGGCTAGAGCTGGGGTGTTAAGGTGTGAGCAAAGACTGGGTAAGGTAAACTCGATGCAATAGTGATCGGTCCAGGATGGTGCTGAGTTAGCGATGATGGGGGTATGGGAGTTGTGGTCAGCGACCCAATCGAGAGTGCAGCCTTTGGTGTGTGTGGGGCCAGAGACTTTCTGTGTAAATCCTAGTTTGTTAAGTTCTTTGGTGTGGGAAGTGGCAGCTTTATCTTTGGGGTCACTAGAGCCAAGTTTTAAATCTCCGAGAAGTAGAGTCTTAGTGGAACCTTTGATGTTGTTGCTTAGTAGATGCAGGAGGTGGCCCTGGAAGTCAGACAGAAGGCCAGGTGGGCGATAAAGTACGTGAATGTTGATGGTGCTATTAGGGGACAGAGCAAGCTTGGCAGATAGCATGTCTGAGTTGCTAGCCCAGGGGTGAGTGATGGGTCTGAGGGAGAGAGTTTCTTTGGAGATGAGAGCTACTCCGCCTCTTATACGTGCTGGTCTTTCCTGTCTAAAGATGGTATAACCTGGTGGGAGAGCCAGAGCAATGGAGGGACCAGATGCTTCATGCAGCCAGGTTTCAGTGATGGCCAGTAGGCCAATCTTGAGGCTGTCTAGGAGATCATACATTACTAGGGCATGCACAGGGTGGCGCATGCCCTAGTATTGGGCATGCCTTACTAGGGCATGCGCCACCCTGCACATGCCCTAGTAATGTATGATTGCAGAGAACAGCAATCAGCTGTTGAATAAGACAAATGAGGCCTGCATTGGCACCAAATACAGTGATCAGCTGTTTAAAGGGTACACCAACGGGCCTGCAGACAGGATGAGATGAGCATTGGGGTTGCCCGGGGCAGTAGCACACGAAATATAAGAACTCGGTGTGGATGGGTAGGCTTACCCTAGGCACCGGGTCAGAACCACAATGAACATCCTTGGCTGGCGTCGCAGTGAAGATCCTCGGTAGGCATCTGGGAAGGGCTCCTACGCATCCACAGAGAAGAAGTGGGAGAGTGAACTCTCTCTAACTAAATACTCTCCCGCAAGACCTCTAAATTCCTCTGGATCCAACTCTCTGTGTGTAAAGAGGTTCACTAAGCAGAGGGCCGGAGATCAATCACTTGCCTCAGCTGGCTCTTGCCTTTAGAACAGCTTCTCCCTCCCTCTGCTCCTTGAGCAGGACCTCCTTGAATTAGGGAAGCTCCTCAATACTTTCCTCTTTACCGCCTCTATCCCTTCTTCTCTCCTCTGCTAATCTCACAGTTGTTGTGATTGGTGTACAGGGCCCTTATGCATCTATGGGGACCTTGACCGCCCACACCTAATCGCTCTAGCATTTGTCTGCCTCAGCACTTGCCTCAGCACACCCCTCCATCCTGGAGGCTCGCACTTCTCCACCCAACATAGCTCCAGGCTGGGTATCACTTAGCATACCATCTGTGTGTCACCCATGAGCTCAGACACCCCGGCATTTACCCCCACTTCCCTCTACCTCGCTGCACTTGCACGTTCTGAATACTCACAAGACCTGGTAGGTTTTTCCATTTTTTTTCCTTTCACTATATTATATTTCTTTGAATTGTATTGTGTTTTCTTTCCTGTGTTCCATCCCTGTTGATCTGTGGGCGCATTGAAACAGTATTTACTTCCTGTATAAGCGCCTAACAAGTGAACAATAAATAAAATAAATAAATACAACTTTTTTCACTATCTCTTTCCACTCATTTCCTTTTGCAGATTTGTTATACTTTCCTATCCCCAGCAAAGCTCTAATTCTGTACACTTTGGAAAGCTTCCACTGCTTTCCTGCTAACCTTACTCTGCCATTTTCTCATGCTTGAACTGTTTTATAGCTCCCGAGGCCCTACCTTTCTCTTCTGCCTGTACCTCTCTTCTGCTCTCTCTTTCCTCTCCTCCACCTGCTCCCACTGTCTGGCTTCAAATTCATATGACAACAAACTGACACTCCAACCATATTTTATTTGGCCACAGTCCTACCCGTTGTCCCACAAATTAAATTTCTCGCTCACAATTGGTGCTTGGTGCAGTCCATGCCGGCATTGGCTCCAAACATTTAAATGGAAATCCTCTGTTAATTTCAGTGGTGATTCATTTGGCAGCACAAAGTTGTGTGTTGAAACATCAAGTGGGGTGTCTACCATCATGCCATTAAAAATGTTCTGGTAGCTTCTTCTGCAGCACACTGAACTGCATGAGCACTACTGTTTGCCTGTATTGGGCTATCAGGCTCTGCCGACTGTTCGCCTGAGCTTCTATCTGCGATCTCACTGATTTATGTGATGTTTCTCTCACATGAAACTACTGAACAATTCTGAGCGGCTGCACAAAGTAGGACCTGGCAGCCATCATCATTTTCTTGAGTTCTGCTTCCTCTAGTCCATTTCCTGATACATCTGCTTGCTGGTTTAAAAAGTTAAACAAGATTTGTCGGAATACAGGCCTTGAGTCTTGTAACCTTTGTTCCTCAATGGGAGTTTTTGGGAAACATAATTTTTGTATGGCAGGTTTGTAATACGTTCCAAGGGTTGGTTCCAATCAATACAACAAGAAATAGCTACTGGGTTATTGTGATGTTTTTAGTTGACAATTCTGCTTTTCTTGGATTCCATGGATTTCAGCCCATTTACATGAGGAAAGATACAAACCCAGGTAGTGTTTTAAGTTTCTACTTCCCTACGATTTCTTGCCAGGTCTCTGAGGAAACAAATTTCCCTTAAAATTGGTCTGGAATTCCCAGATTTTGCTCTGGATCCTTTCTGCCTAAGTCTCATTCCCTATCTGAGCTCTCCACTCATGAGCCTTCGGATCACCTATGCTTTGCACCACCATGTCATGTCCCTATTTTCTGATTGGCTGGAGAACCTGGTGATGGCCCCCGTCCCCACATACAGGATCTACATAAGTATTTTCTCAGTTTATATGAAAAGAACACAACCACAACGAACCTGATTTCATCTTCAGATACACACATTAAAGCTAGTAATTTAACGGCATTCTCCACACCAAGCAAATACACTGTTATCAATATGTATACCTAGAACATCACACATGCACCACCTCAAAATGAAATTGAATGATAAAAGTTAGTTTCACAGTAAATACAACAAAAACACACAGATGATAGGGGATTCCTCATATCCAGCCCCTAGCACCTCTTAACATCCCACTCAAACACAACATTGCACACAAACATTAGATGTATTTATTTATTTAATGTGATATACTTAAAAAAAAACTTTAGACATAATCAAAATGTATTTCTAAAAGTATTCATAGAATAATACATACTCACTTTGATTCAAAATTCATATTATGTTATGAACAAGATTGAATACAATAATCAAAAACAGGAAGCCATAAAACTGTACTCTCCAATACATAAGAATAATGCTGACAGACGTATTCAGATGATCAGAAAACTGTTAACAAACAAAATAAGAGTAAAAGTAAGAATATTAAGAATAAGAAAAATTATGAACATCATACATCTTATTTCTTTTCCATTTGCATTTCCATTTACATATTTCCATGGCTTAACATTCTCCTATTATTTAAAGGTAGACCCCCACCATTGATGAGATTCATTATAAAGGATCAAATTTACCAACAAACTCATAGTACAGATGTCAATACAGATAATACGCATGTGCATATTTCAGTAGGGAGAGAACCCTATAGGGGATAGATGATAAGCAAAGGATAGGAGAAGGGGTAAACAAAAGATGTGATAGAACATAGACCCTTGAGACTAAGCCCTAATATCCCTAAACCGGGTAGTTTATGGCATGATGTGCCCAAGATGTCATACAGCAAGATAATTGCAGTAAATATCTGGAACAATCAAAGAAGCAACATCATGGGATTATCATAACCCACATAGTCATGTGGTGCAGATTTTATTCCACCACAGACATGCACTTTTCTGCTACCTTCCATATGCTATATAATGACATATGGAGACCTAAATTGTTTGTATTAATACATTGTTTCCAGAATAAATGATCCTTAATAGTATGAAGCTGATGCACAAATCTGCCTAGGTGTACTATATACATTTTACCCAGACATGGACATTTGGGCAGGGCATGCTTCGCCGTCTCAAGATGATCTTTGTTGAGACACATACGGCAAAAGCGTCCCTATTCCACGACTGAACGTGCCACACCAACAACGGCCAACACTGGTAGATGATTAATACGCAGAAGGAGAATGAATCTTCTGAGACAGAGAGAGGGACATAAATTCAAATATGGTTGGGCTTTTTTAAACGTTTACAGAACATCAGATACAAATGGATAACTCTTTTTCAGAGAGGCGCTTCAAGTAAGTCGCTTCAGAAGTCACTGTTGCACTGCGATTACTGGGTACTATGATTTCCTCGATCTGACAACGCGGTACAGGACATGCTTTTACTCCTTTGATTTAGTACCGCTTAAAGGACATATTAGACACTAAAACATACTGTTTATTAACTTTTTTGGTAAACTCTGCCCATTTTGTCCCAGAAATCCTCAAAAGCGACGAGCGCGCGCTTCTGCCCTTGAACATTATTGACAAAAAGACTGTAACTGGTGATATCCGTGAGTTTTACTTTCCTTGAATTTCTACTGATTCCTTTTCGGATGCTAACAGTCATAATAATGTATTTGCTAACGAAATTGTAATTAAGAATACACCTGAGCTGGGTGTGGATGCTCAAGCGTCTGACTTAACTATTTCTGACACACACATTATGGCTTCTATTACAAATGTACCTACTAATGCTATAGTAGTTGATCTAACAACTCAAGGAAATGAACATAGTGAGCAACTAAGGTCTTCCATTTGTTCTAGATCCCTGTGTGACACCAAAAAAAATAATTGCTTGTCTGAAATTAATGTTTCTGTAGTTAGTGTATGTCAAAATCCCGAACTTGACGATGAAATCCCGCCAAGTAACCTTGAAGAACTGCAAGCTATTAAACCACTATCTATGCCCATTTACCTATCTTCTCAGGCAGCTGAAATAAGTCTATATCAATCACCAAGTTTATTTAATCACTCAAATGCTTCCTCACCTGATAACCGGTCTTCCTCTGCACAGCCTACACTAAGGAAAAAACTTGCAAGTTGCACTCCTCAAATGTCCCCCAAGTTGAAAGCTGTGTTAGATAAACAAAACCCTTTGATGGAAATAACTTTAAATTCTATGAATTCAACAATTTCATCCTTGATAAAATCATTTGAATCTCTAGACATTACAATCCCTCAGCAGTCTAAAAAAATAGACAAGATTGTTAAGTGGAAGCATGTCTGGGACAAAAAAATCAAGGACAAGGTCAAAATTGACACTGATGTTGATTCAAAAAGTAGCTGTGTGGGCCTTGATGATAATGAACATATGATATTATAATTTCCCACATTTGAGAAAAAATCCCAAGAACCAAATATCCAATCTGGAAATTGTCCACTTCCGACTTTTGAAAAAATCATATGCCCAAGTAATTGTGATGAGGCGACCAATACTTGTCTGTTCAACCTACTGTGCAACAAACGATAGAATCTGCTGTTAGACCCGGTCCGGTTTACAACCTGTTTAACATCAATGTAAAAATAATAAAAGACTCAAATAAAATTACTACGGTAAATAGCTCTATGAAAAAAACAAAGAACCAAAAAAATTTGAGACCAAACAGGAGTTCGAATGTCAAACAGTTTGTAAAACACCTGACCTCTGTAAAGACTTCAAATTCCAGTATAAGGAAAGTGTTACGGAACAAATATAAATATTTAAATAAAAAAGATCAGACAAAAAAAAATGTGGTGATTAATAAGGAATATGCCCCATTAAATTATCTTATTACAATGATAGAAACTCTGTTCATGCCTAGGAATAGTGATATACAACTAAACCAATCTGTGGCTATTTGTACTTCTTGTGTTACATGTGGTTCTGATGATGGGAAAAACTCATTAAAGAAAGCAACTAGTGACCCCGTTACTACACAATGCTCTGAGAATTAAAGAAAATCATCCGACAAGACACCTATGCCACAGCCCGGTACTTTAAATGTGTATACAGTTGGGTAATAACAAATTTCTTTTACCTGATGACATTTTGAAAGATGTTCAAGCTGAAATTCGACGGTCGTTGGATGAATACAAACAATTCAAACAATCCAACATAACCTCCCACTGTCTGAAACCTGTCGTATCCTTACATCAAGATACACAAATCGAGACTATAATACCTCGACAAGATGAATCTTTAAGCTGCTTGGACAGTGTGCAACACTTAGAGCCTCATATACCCTCAAAACCTCCAACAGTTGAAATTACCCCTCATTTTACTGTGAGAGAAGAGACGAAATGTAATTCAACTGCAAACTTATCGATTAAAATTAGGGCTGAAATTTGTCATGCGATGGACGAATATTTTTTAAAAAAAAGAGTCCTACTCTAACAAAAGCGAGACAAAAGTCGCTGTTGCAAACACACATCAAAAAGAAAATTCTAGCACCTTCTTATCAGAAAATCCTCTTGATAAAAAAAAGCTACAACCACAATATCCCATTGCGAATAATAAATTGTCAAGACACATGTTCAACCAAAATGAAAATCATTGGTTTATATTAAAGTGCTGAGATGCTTCGTTCGAAGCATACGATCTATGTCGAGCAAGTATCATGGACATTTTTGAAGAATACCTGCACTGAGTGATATCACCTCAAATGATATTACACAGGGTGAATTCATAAGTGACTCAACACTTTCTATAGTTAGACTATGGATAAGTTCAAATGTTGTTCGTAATGTCCTATGGCAGGCTTCCATGGATGTGTTTGTTATGGGATTTATTTTAGCGATTGATCCCACAATTTATGAAAACAAAAAAAACAAACGCATTGCGAATACCTCTTTAACATCAAAATGAGAGCTTAAGTTATATAACTCAAATGAGAATTATAACTCTAATAAAGCAGTTCAAGGAAATTCACAATCTTAATGCCAAAATACCTACCATGCTTCATAACTAGATTCTGAGAAAAAGTCCTTGGTCTTCTCGATTGTAAGTTGGAACACCTGTGGCCACTGTCATTTGTTAAAAGACAGTTCACACTTACTAACATACAATATCATAGCCCTCCAAGAAACATGGTTTACGGCTACTCCGGTTTGGAAATTTTACTCTGTCCTGCAATTAACGGGTCAAAAGGTAGACCAACGTCTGGATTTATGGTAAGTGCCAGTATAGAGGCTGGCTTTAGAATCTTCCCATGCGCTCAACCAAACTCCTATTTGCAATTGGTTAAAATAACATTCCAAGGCTATACACTGGCTTTAATAAATATCTATTGTAATCCTATAGGCTTATCAGATAAGATATTCTTTGTAGAAATGGAGAAACTCCTTAATATTATATCACAAACACCCGAGGTCACAAATACCTTCATTGTGGGTGATTTGAATCTCCATTGTTTAGCAAATTCATCAGATAAGAAACAACTCTTGTAGCAAATGGTTTATAGGAAACCATGGGAGGAAACCATGAACATTTGTAACTTGCTAATGATCAATGGCTCAATGAAAAGCAATATTCCAGCACATTATACTTGGCAGCGAGGTACAAGTAACTCACTTATTGATTATATATAAGTTGACAGCATTTCCTTCGGTCTGATGTCTAAATTCGAAGTGGTTCATTGTCTGGATAGCGATCATGAAAAGCTAACCGCATACTGGCACTCTAAAAAACAAAATCTCTAGAATTGTGAGATATACACCACAATTTACAGTACACAACACTCAAATTAGATTTCACTGGAATGGAAATATGCTCAAAAATGTTCATAAGGATCTTCTGAAAATAAAAACAGACTCAAATTGGGAAGATCACATATATAGATCAGTGCTACACTTTTATAAACAAAAACATGATTGCAACACCCAAGGACATTTTGTTTGGAGATATAATTTTAATGAGGAAATGCAACAAAAAAAAACACATTTCCGGAAAGATAAATGATTTGCCTTACAACTTCCCACTCATCAAAGACACGATGCTCTTCAAGTTACGTTATAAGAAATAGATATAGGAACGGGACAAGATGCACAAGAATTGGCTATACCTACAAAATGGAGAAATTATGCTAGCTGTCATAAATTCTAAGAAATCAGCAGAGATTTGGAGTCTTCTGAATGTAGCAAACAATCAAACCCAGTACCCAGTTCAAATAAATGGTGTCCTGGAAGGTGATTGGATATGACATTTTACAACTCTATATTCTAACACTCATACAAACGAATTTGTGATACAAGATCAAATCCAAAGTTTACACCAAATGCAGATTTTAGAAGAAGATGTACTATATTTCATTAATCAATCAAGTAATTCAAGAGCACCTGGTCCTGACGGCCATAGTAATTACGCACTTAAGCAACATCCATTGCTATTGCTATGGGCGAAGATCCTGTATAATATCTTTTCACAAATATTAGAAACCAACATCATACCTGATTCTTGGCGAAAGTCGGTAATTTTCCCGATATTCAAGAAGGGCGGTCGGTCAAATCCATCAAATTATAGGCCGATCGCCCTTCTGGATATCCCAGGCAGAATCTTCGCCCGTTTTACTTTGCGAGAATTTAATGATTGGCTGAATTCTCGCTCTTTACGTGACCCCTGTCAGACAGGATTCATAGCAGGACTGGGAACATTGGTAAATGTATCAACTCTGACAGCAATCATAAAACATCACCAAGCCAATAAACAATCGTTATATATTGTTTTTGTTGACCTGCGAGCCACTTTTGACTCGGTCTCGAGAGAATTACTGCTAAGGAAATTGGTGAAAGAGAACTGCCCATCTCACATTGTATCACTTATCCATGCTCCTCACAGTCAAACTAGTATTAGTGTGAGACTGAATCTTGAAGGCTTGCTGTCGACAGCGATTAACACCTATAGAGGGTTGCGTCAGGGCTGCATTTTAGCTGCAGCTCTGTTTAGTTTATTTATAGCAGACATATGTAAGACCTTCAATGCAACTCAATCCGATGCACCAAAACTAGATCAGAAAAAAATACTTGCACTTTTATATGCAGATGATCTGGTTTTGATGTCGAAAACACCAATTGGATTGTAAAAGCTTCTTGATTCACTCTCTGCATATGTCGATAAAAACCTACTAACCATCAATCTGGATAAAACTAAGGTAATGCTATGTAATGCATCAACAAAATCCAACTGCAAACATTATAAATGGTTTATACAGGGGAAACATCTAGATGTTGTTAATGAATATGTATACTTGGGGGTTACTATCTCCGGCACTTCGAATATATCGCAAATGTTGAAATGGAAAATAAATCTGGGTACTATGATCTGCCAATCAATAATAATCCAAGCTAAATTTGGAAAATTCTCAATTATCCCAATTTTAACCTATTACAGACAAAAAGCCACCCCCATTCCATTGTATGGTTCAGAAACTTTACCAATTCTGTCTGAATCTATATGGGAAAAATTCAATGCAAAATTTTGGAGACAAATCCTTAGACTTCCAAATTGTACACCAATAGCGCTTATTCGCAGTGAACTGGGGCTGACCTCCTTGTATGCCCATTATTTATGGCAAATAACAAGCTTGTTTCGAAAGTGTCTGTTGGCTTATGACTCTAGCATGTTGTTGGGCTCTTTAGCCTGATATTTGTTGCAATCGAATGACAAATTCGCGAAACATTGGTGTCAAGAAGCTATTAATGCCATTTCCTATGCTAATGTGACAATTGAAGTGCTGCTACAAAAACCAATTTGAGTGAAGACAAAATTAGTTCAGTGGGATTGGTCGAGAAACCGATCAACTTGTCTTCGGTACCAAGGCTTCGATAGTAATACTTTCCCCCATACAAAATACAGCTTCCCAGAACCTTATATGATCAAATCCCCTTCCATACAACATAGATTTGACTTTTTAAGATTAAGATTAAATCTATGGACCACCCAGGAAGTGAGAGTAAAACGTAAAATCATTCCACCAGAGGAAAAATTCTGTCGATTATGTAAAAATGATAAAGATGTGGAAACCTTACGTCATATACTGGTTTAATGCAGTGCTGAACGTAAGGAAAGACTTCTACATTTAAAACCACCACTAAAAGAACACAGTGATGTAAATGCAGATACCTTGTGGTTAATGATCATATCTGGCTTATCTTTATCTCTGAGAATTGGTGCTATCCGATTATTGAAAAGTATTCCTCTGTTAAACAACCCGTTAGAATGAATCTTAAAAAACTATATTTGATGTAAACAATTTTAAATTGCTTTCCTTTTTATATAACTACCCTGGGTGTAGAAAAGCACTTATTTTATCTTGACTTTGAAACTACTGTATTTTGTTTTCTGTTTTAGTTGTAATCGCTTTTGGTTTTTCTTCCTTTTACTTCTTTTTTTATTATAGAAATTGTTTAAAAATTGTAAAGTTGACTTGTTTCAGCTAAAACAATAAAAAAAAATGTTTAACTTTTCAATCGGCCCCAAGGAAAAACCTCATGCTGGTATAATCAGCCCCCCAATTGGGGGTCCAACCCATATCACAGAAAAGGTTATTCATGCTCTGACTGAAGAGGGATTTCTCCTTTTGTCTACATTCTTCCATGCCCATGCTTATCAAAAGCGAGTTCGAAGGTGCATACCACTCATCATCTTGACATATAATGGGATTTGGGGTTGTTTTACTGAAGCGGAAATGTTTGAGGGAGAAAAGACCGAAGATTATTTTTTCCGAAATAATCTTAGCTCTTTTCTCCCCTGAACATTACAGACTTGCCCAAACCCCTACCCACACCCCCACCCACACCCCCACCCCTACCCACACTCCCAACCCCCTACTTACCTTGCATTCCATCTCAATCTGTCCCTGTGACGCCAGTTCCCTTTCACTTCCGTGATCGGGAACCGGTGCCGCAGGGTACTTTCCATTTTTTCAGGTCAGCTGCAGGGGGTCCCCCGCAACCCCTGCTCACTATACTGTAAAAAAGAGAACCTTTTTTTTTGTTGAGGGGCTGTTCGACAGCTGTGGGGGATACCCCTGCGACCACCGCTCACAGTATAGTGTGCAGGGCGTTGCGGGGGACACCCCGTGGCCCCCGCAGTACTTTCTTTCGTTTTTGTTTTTCTTGATTTTTTGGGACTGCAGGACAGCTGCGGGGGACACCCCCACAGACCCCACAGTCCTAGACTGAATCCAAATAACCTACCCTCCAAAAGTCAATCTATTAGAAGGTCGAACATTTGTTGGAACCTTCTTTCAGATTTTTGGTTGTTTAGGTCATTTGGATTCTGTCTTTTTGGATGAAACCTATAATTGCGCTCTCTCTTTCAACACCTGAGATTTCAGCGACATAATACACAGTTATAACCTAGTTATTGCCATGGGCACACAATTGGGAAGCCCCAGTAACTTCATCCAGAACCTTCCCTCAACTTGTTGTAACCATTTCAGATCAATCTCAATCAGGGATTCAAGCCCGCATATCAATGTAGATACCAGAGTTTGCATATACAATTGTCTGGCACTCAACAGTGTATGCCCTCCTCTTTTTTTTAGAGAATTGGAACATTAATGCAGTCAACTGTGCCACCTTCCTAGTACGCATCCCAAAACAGGTACTATAGCCTCCACAGGAATCAAATTCAACACTTAGATATTTATAGTGTGGGGCATATGTAATTTCAATGGCCTGAAGAGAAAGACGATGTTGAGCAATCTTTTCACCAGCAAATAACATCAATAGGTTTTTATCCCTATTGATAATCAGGCTGTTGATATCTGCATAAGCACAAAGTGCCTGCGCCGATCGCTGTATGCCGCTAAAGGTGTGATCCAACATCACTAGATAGTCAGCATAGGGCAGAACTGTGCAATGCGTGGTACCAATATTAGGAGGGTAATTCCGAACTGATGCTAAGAAAACAGGAAGCTCAGATACAAATAGATTGTACAGCAAAGGCACTGTGACACATCCCTGTTTTACCCCACAATTCTGACTGATGGACTCCAGAAGGACTACCCATGAGTTCTAATTTGTTCCAGAGGCACTTCCTACACACTGTATCAAAAGCTGCTTTAAAATCTATAAATAAAGCATACAGCGGGGGACTATTGGAACAAAGCACTCTAGTAACCAGAGTATTCAGTAATAGTAAATTATGGGCTTTGGAATAGTCTGCCTGGAATCCACTTTGGAATCTGTCTAGGATACCTTCTTGGTCCAGCCAAACCTGCAATTATTGCAGGAGTAGTGCAGTCCAGAATGGAAAGGAGCTGATAATTACCAGGCTCGATCTTATTGCCCTTTTTTAACACTGGAATTAAGATTGCCATTTGCCATGAGACTGGTAACTTCCCCTCCAAAACCACCTTGTCAAAGAGGATTTTGAGCAAACCTGACCAAAAACAGGGATTGTTCTTAAGAATCGCATTGACCAGTCTGTTAGACTCAGGAGCCCTTGAAGATTTATGGTTCTTAATTTTTATTGCTAAATCTTCAATGTTTACTGTAAAAGGAGAACAGGCAGGCTTAGGGTCAGCCAGTGCAGACCGATGGGGGAGCTCAGGGATATTACATTTGATCAAGAATGACACCCATGTATGCGCACTAATGGGATTAATAAGAGACTGCTCCCTACTTCCCTTTACCTCTCCCAGAAGAGACCAAATACTGCGAGAATTACCTTTACAAAGTGTCATTACCATCTTTGCCAGAGTGTTTCCACTGTTTAAGCCATTTATGATCATATTTTTTTGCTTTCTGGCTTCCTGACAATAGGTTGCATAATATTGAGATGCTAACTGAGCTTTCTGGAGATCACCCCGTAATTTGCGTTTGACATCCCTAATTTTTTTATCATAAACAATGCTAGCCTTATGTTCTCTTGATGCGAGTTTGGCTTTCATTGTAGGATGGAACCCCGAAAGGATGTTATCCACCTCTCAATATAATCTAGAGGAATTTCCTCAAATATCTTAAAATTTAAGGCAGTCAGATGGTGTGTAGTTCTCTTAGAATTACGGATATTTCTCTCAGACCAAATTATTTGATTAGCTGAATGGTTAGTCACCAAGTCTCCTACTGGTTAAACCAAGCAGAGCCTCTGAGGCTAGGAATAAGAGCATCATGATCGCTCCAGGCATTTTGGCTAATAAACAGGTCCGCCACTTTCAAAGCCACTTCATAGCTTACACATATATAATCTAAAGTGGTATGAGTATTGCCCCTTCTCCAAGTAAAGTTAAGCGGGGTATCACAGATTTGCAAGTGTGCAATTTTAAAACAGATCCTTCAGTGTTGCACAGTGCATAATAAAACACACTAAAACCTTCTGCACATGTTACCTGATGTCTCACAGCCACCCTCAGCACTCGCTCACACCACGACAAAACACTATAAACAAAAATGACAAATGAAATAGTTACCACTGTTTATTGACTTTAATTGAATACCCTAGAACTGACACACCGTGTTTGAAACACACATATTTTAGAGTTTCAATGCACATCAAAACACAAACTAACACAGTGACAGGTAATTCTCATAGCCACTCCCTAACCACTCACCAAAACATAACCTTCTGTAAATATATTTTATTTGAATCATGTGCAAAGAGTCATTGAGAATTCCATGCCTAGAACAAAATAAAAAACAAATACATCACAATCTACCAACACCTAAGCACGCTCCACTAAAACACAATATTGCATAATGACATGAAAAACATAATTTCTTGCACATCTTTCTCCCCTGGAAGCCTTAAATACCTGGTTAAACTTTTCAACACGAACATTGCTATTGTCATGATAGCCTGTGATATGATATGATATGATAGTTTACTTATACAGCGCCTTTACACAATGTGTTTCAAAGTGCTTCAAGGCAAGGGAGGGAACAAGGGAAAATACAATGACATTCTTACAGGCCATTAACAGTAAGGATGTGAAATTAACTATCGTACTCGGCCTGATGACATTTCAGATAGTGCAAGAGCTAAGACATAGATAAGGAAGGGAGGGGGCGAGTGGGAAGGAAATGGAAACAAACAGGCGACTAAGGTACTAAGCCTGACAACATTTCTGGTAGAACTGGAGAAAAACAAAAGGTGAGGGAGAGAGGTGCAGAGAGGGAGGGGTGATCAAAACAAGCGACTATCGTACTAGGCCTGACGACATTTCAGATAGTTATGGGGGGGGGCAAATAAGAGGAGTTGGAGGAGACAGACGAGGTTGCTATCATACTAAGTCCAGGGACTTTTCTGATAAAGTGCCTAGAAGAAAGTAAGAGGAGGAGGAGAGAACAGAGAGTAAGCAGTCAAAAAGAGTGGAGAAGCAAGAGGGGAGAACGAATACAATATCAGAAGTCAGTAGTAACACATAATGTTGCAATCCAGGATACAAGCTGATGATGAGATGATGAGAACAGCATGATTCAGGGCCACCATGAGTACAGGATGCAATGGAAGTCCAGCATGAGAGTTGAGAAAGGGTGACTCACCGTGAATCAATGAAGTCCATAAAAGTCAAATCCAGCATGGGCCACAAGACGGTGATGGTGAAACCAGATGTATCAGGACAGACTCCTGCAGAAGGAGGCTGGAGGGGGAGCAAGGGGCTAGGGGGAGCAGGGTAGAAGAATCAAGCAAAACAGGTAGCGGGTGATACTACAGCTCTCCAGTAAAGTCCAGAACAGTGTATGTTCCCTAGAACAAAACAAACCAACATTGTCTGCTTCTATGATATTAGCAGAACCTCCCCTCTTGATTATAGCAAGGATGGAATCTAGGTTGACTCTGGAGGGTGTGTCTATTGAGCAAACCTCTGGCAATTTCCTGAAATAATAAATAACAACTATTGTATACTCTCTGTGTATGGGCAATTCGATCATGGGTCTCCCATGACCGCAGGTTACAAAGGATGGACCATGGTACTTAAAATGTTATCACTCCCATGGCATGCTGAGCATTGCCTCATTACTTTGTCAGCTTTAATGTCCTTACCTGGAACGTACCTTCTAAGTAATCTCTTGGTTGCCTAAATTCCATTGTGTCCACCTTTAGCCACAGTGATTCATTTCGCTCTTAGAGGTTCTGGAGAAACTATACCCTGGTTACGGGGAACAAGCTTGCTTCTATCATCAATTGATTCTGTTTAGACACCTCTTCAAGAGACTTAGCAGATGACCAGCCACCGAGAACACTCCTCTGAACCTTGCTTGAGGCGGGATTTGTCCCTTCCATTTGAATCTACTTCTGCTTTAAATAAATCCCAGAACATGTCTGTACCAGTTTGCTATTTCATGCAATGACCAGCTACATTGATCATAGCCACCCTAGTTATGTCATCACGCAAGTGTAGCCAAGATAAGCAGTCAGGATTCACATTGCTCTTGTCAGTCAGGTATACCTCTCCTGAAAGTGTACTCCTGTAAACTTGAAACCAACTTTGTCATGCGTGGTGACAGTTTCTTTGAAAGAGGTTTCTTCAGTACATCCACAAAGGGTGTAGGGAGTCAAAGGAATTTTAAATCCCAATGTTTACACCACCCACTTGCATGCAAGCATTTCCTTCTTCATGAATAGTTTGCATTAGGCATCTTTTAGATCCCTAGAGTCAATAAGTAAATCTATTTCCTGGAGCTTACTCTTTTGAGTGAGTCCCTCACACATACCCTTAAGGCAGTATCATCAACCGTCCAAATGTTCACCCATTTGGTTTTGTATGGTTGCAAGACAAGGTAATGCGCAATTATATCCCTGACAATAATGAAGCTATACTCTTGATCAGGGCCTCATTCATAATTGGCTCCCTTTCCACAAATACTATGAGGGGCCTCATGATTAAGCCTGAGATGAATGTATTCATCTGAATCCTATATCACCTGAATTTTTACCATAATTGAGGTGCCTCAATTTGAAGAGATTTCAATATATGAGTAAGGACAGGTAGATTCTCCTGACTGTATATAGAAGTACATGCTCAGCCTCTTCAAAAGTCACTGTCAATGTTTCAGAGAGGGAGGGGGTTGTATGGACTGGTGTCTGTTGCTGTTTCAGAGCTGGAACATCTTGCATTCTTTTCCAGATAGGGCGTTTTGCGGTTGTAAGCAAAACATCATTGTAGTATGCTGTACATTAACTATGTTTACAGGGAGAGAAGGACAATTTAATAGGACATTAAGCTTTTGCTGTTTGAGAGCTGGAGATTTTTAATTTCATTTGTAGGCAGGGATTTTTGGGCTTTCAAACAAAATACCATTGCATGTCCTGCATGCAACATTATGGAAGAGAAATGGGGTAGGGTTATTTTAGGCAGTACTCAGCAGAACGTAGGTATATATTTTTATCTCTTTGCAAACAACATCTAAAAGCAATCTGTTTGGGATGTCTTAAAGATGTTTCACTTTCTCGCCCAAGCACCTCAACAATTGTCCTTGCATATATACAGCTTAATTGAACACAAGCTCACACACAACCATTTGAATTGAATTCACCTGCCGCAGCTTAGGGGAACAGAAAGCATGTGTGGGTTGCTTGAAACATTGAGGTGGCGGTGGGCATCGGTGGCATATTGATTGGATGGATGGTATGATGCAACACACCACCTGTTTGAGGAGTAGGACAAAGGAGGAATTTTCTGAGTGCCAGCTTGTTTGAATGGGTACACCCAAACACAACACAAGCAGCTGTTACTTTGGGGGAACAGAAATATATGTGTGGGTTCTGGAAAAATTGTCGGAGGTGCTGAACAAAGGTGATGGGCAGGGTGATTGGCTGTGTGACACAACACACCACCAGCTTGAGTGCTGAGCAGGATGACAGGAGGGATGTGTGCTGGGCCGCCTGTTTGAACAGGTGCCCTCACACGCAACACAAGCAGTTGAAGTGCTTTGCGGAAAAAGAAAACCTATTTGGGCATGCTAGAAAAATTGTTGGGGTGCTCATCAAAGGCTGAGTGAATTAGTGGCTGGTTGATTGGCTGTGTGATTCCACATACCACCTATTTGGGCACTCTGTAAGAGAACCAGAGGCCAACATGTTTGAATGGGCACACTCACACACAACACAAGCAGGTGAATTGCTTTGGGGGAAAAGAAGAAATTGTGGGGCTGCGAGAAAAGGTGTTTGAAGGGATGACCACCTGCTTGAGCATTGAGCAGTAGGACAGAAGAAGAGTATGTGCTAAAACAGACTGCTTGAACTTGTGCACTTACAACGCAAGCTGGTGGAGAGTATAGTAGCAGGCTGCTTTGAAGTGTTACACATCATTTTCTTGAGCAGTAGCACATACGACACATTTGTGCTAGGCTAACCTGATGAAATGTTGCATTCAAACACCACAGAAGTAGCTGAACCTCTTTGTTCAACCAGAAAAAAATGTTGGGGAGCTGGAAAAGTGAGTGGAGGTTGTGATCACCACTAGTGGGCATTAGTGGTAGGTTGCCTTGTTATGTATGGCTGGTTATGTAATACAACACACTCTTGTTTGAGCAGTAGAGGAGAGTAGAGATTTGCTCTAGGCCAGCTTGGTTGAAAGGACACACTCACAGACAACACAAGCAGTTGAATTGCTGTGAGAGAATTGAAAGGAATAAGGGGTGCTGGATGGAAAAAGTGTTAGACATGGCATCACAGGCAGTATGCATTAGTGGCAGGTTGATTGGCTACATGACGCAACACACCACCTGATCGAGCACGGATGACTAGGAGGGAGTTCGAATTGGTGCTGGGCCAGGTTGTTTGAATGGGTGAACTGACACACAACATAAGCAGTTCAATTGCTTTGGGGAAAGAAACAAATGGGTATTCTGTAAAAATGTTTGGAGCTGTTGATCGCGAGCGATATACATAAGTGACATTTTGGCTGTGTGACACAGACACACCCTTTGCTGGAGAACCTAGAATTTAAGACAAACTTCATTTAAAACGTGTGAACATGTCAGCTACTTTCAGTAGTTCAGTTGAGCTCAAGTGCTAAAGCATGCAATACTACCTCCTTTTGAAAAAGGCTCCTCTAGGGTTGCAAGTGTCTGTGGTGTTGAAGGGAAAATGAAACACCAAGTAAAATGTCTTCAGATCCAGCAGCCAAAAGTGTGTGATGGAGAGGAATATACCATAAAAGTGTTGCACAATTCTCTGCAGAAGCAATACCTGCTGTCATTGCGGGGAATGCACACATTTTAAGTAGTAAGATAGCAGATCGTCAGTCAATAACATGTCGCACATGAGCCAATGCTACGACTACTGCAAAGATTCAAACTCTGGTCATTATGGTGACACAGTGGGGATGTTCTCCTTGGACCCTTGTTGCAAAAGACCAATGTACATGTTTAAGTTCTGCATGGTCTATTGAGGTGTCAGGTGAAGGGCCTACCACTGAATCCGTGCCAGAAGCAAGAGATGTTGTTTTATGGAGGTTTGGATTTACAGCTCTCAACAGTAGGACTGTGGCAACTAAGCCATGCCTAAGTGTTCATCTTAGAGGAGCATATTTTTTTTAATTCAAGGTTTATTTCTGAACATACCATTTACCAATAAATACAAAAAGAAGACAGTTGTTAAAAAAACACAAGTATTAAAATACATTTCATATGCATACAATTCATATTCAATTAACTTTCAATTATCAACTGTAGTAAAATTACAAAAAGAAAACTGCATAATTACTTCAATCAACAATTTTAAGATACTTTTTCATAGTCAACTGGCAAATATATTATGTCATATAATTCAGTTTTAGGTTTGTACCCGAGTAGAGTTGTGCCCATAATCGATCAGTTCGTAAATCTTTAAGTCAACGGCCATACTAGTAAAGCCTTCACTGTACACCTCTACCTCGGAACAACACACCCTATGATGTGTACCCTACCCCGCTGCTTTACAAGACAGGATTAGAGAAATGTTAAGAAAGCAATTAGATGATTACAGAGGTCAATGGTTATCAATAAGGGGATATCAACCCTAAAATGTAGGTTTAGATTCAGGATATATTATTTCCTTTTCTTTTGGAGAATGATGTTATCAACTTTGCAGCACTTTACAGCTCACAATTGAATATTATAAGTAGAGTGGTAAGATAGTATCTTTTTCTTTTACATCTATGGATGTGTGTCCCTATTTGGAATGGGACCCACAAACGTACATCGACATACGTGGGTTACATATTTTATATCCAGCTCGTTGGTTACACCAGTCGTATGATACTTGAACATTGGCAATTGGCTACTTACACTACCAGAATATTTCAGAATGTGTTATTTAAAAGGTGATTCATCAAGCTTAAGGTGACTTAAATATTATTTGTATCTATAGAACGTATGTATGCAAGCGTTTTGAGGATTTACATTGGCCCTTTTGTTTGTTAAATTGCAGCAATGTTCACAGTGCAGTACCCCTAATGAAGAGTGTTATTCTCAAAATGAGTTGATTTCATATTAAACCAGAACCTGTCAAGATAAGAGATTGTTGAGAATTCTTTTCACGAAGATCATCTGCCTGAAAATGGACTTAATTGAGATTCATTGTAAATGTACTCAAACAAGATGTTTAAATGAACATAGTAATGTTTTGTCAAATTGTTGGCCATTGATAGTGTGCAGGGGATGGGAGCTCCCACATCATTGGGAACTTGCTCTATTGTGTTGCAGATTTGTACAGTCCGTGTGCCAGGACTAAGTTATCTCCCCTGCACCTTAAGTGTCACTTCATACCATTGATTCGTCATAACCTACAAGTCGAACTTCATAAGTAGAACATCCAAGCATAGGCCTGTGTTGCATAAATCCTTTGTTAATCCTTGAGTAGTATATTTGTGAAAGATAGATTTATTTGACACGTGTTCTATATTGTTCATTCCATCCCATTCTTCTGCTTTCTTCTTGACCTGCTTAATATCCAGACCAATATTACTAGGATATTCTGTCATGGACCAGATGACTTCATGTAACATTTTGATGTCTAATGGCCATTTTCGCACTAGACCAGATGGAGCATCGAGACTCAATATTTTATCAAAGCAGCATAGATGTTATTTTGATTGTTTGTTCCACAATCTGAAAAACGAATATACTTCAACGAGTTTTACAGCAAGTGTGCATGGTATTGAGGCCCAATTCATAATATTAGGCCTCAACAGGTGCACTTGGTAATAGTCCCAAAGTATTACACCATAATTTGCCTTTAACCCCTCTTGGCCATTCTAGCTATTTATCTCACAGTATATCAAGGCCATATAGAGTATTTGGGATAATTCAAGTGATCTTAGATCTTAAGCAGGATCTCCATAGAGAAGCCAGCATTATGCGTATAAATGATCTGATGGCATTACATTTCTTAGTCACTTTCATCTCAATGTTATTTACCAAAGATTTGTAGTTCAATGTATCATAAATAGGCATACCCAGATACATATAACATTTTACAATGTCAATGGTGTTGCCATCTATTCTCTATACCGAGTTTTTGGATCTGTTTCCTTCCTACCATTGACAATCATAATTTTGCTTTTCTTCAAATTGATGACTAAATCATGTGTTTTGGAGTAACCATAAAGATGACCGTATCGTCTGCATGTGTCAGCCATTCCACTGATTGAGGTCCCTTCTTGGGAGGGAAATGTTGTGGCAATAAGATCCGAGGCGGTGGGCCAATAGTGCCCCAGGTAATGCCCCCGGGGTTGTAGTTACAGGCCCGAGTGTAGAGAGGGCCTTAACGAAGCCCTGGGGGCATTACCGTGGGCAGTATTGGCCCCCCGCTGAGGGTCTTATAGCCATTAGTACCCTGGCCCGTTAGACCGGGGTACTAATGTCATTTTCTTCTGTTTTGAAACGCTGCTGCATTCTGAAACAGAAAAAAAGGTGGAAAAAATGGCCGCTGGCAAAAAGGGAGTCCGTTTTCCCTTTCCATGGCGACCATCAAGAGCGGATGCGCTGGGTACAGAAGTGTTTCCAGCGCGTTCGCTCCCAAGAAAAGAAGAAAAAAGAAGGTAAGTGGGGTTGGGAGGGCAGGGAGGGGATAGTTTGGGGGGTGGAGCAAAATAAAAACTTACCTGAGTCCCCGGCAGAGGACAAAGGAAGCCTGCAGCCATGGGGAGGCTCGGAGCCGAGATTACCCCGTTTCAAGCCTCCTCATTGGCTAAGGGGCTGCCACGCCCCTCGCCAGGAACAGAGTACCCGGCATGTGTGGGACGCAGCAGCGTACACGGGAATACTGTGTGGTATGGCTCGGAAAAGAGACAATCCATATGTTGTATTCCTGGTGCGCAGCGCTTGCCAGGTACTATTGATAGTTATGTAAGGTATCATCTAAATCTGACAAATGGAAATTAAAAAGTACCAGAACTAGAGTACATCCCTGATTCAGGCCTTAGATTGTATTTGGCGAATCACGCATTTTGCCATCCTGGTTAGCTCTAACTTGTGCTGAAGTATCAGAGGAAACAGCCCCAATAAAGTGAATGATTGTGGGATCCAACCCCATGCATTGTAATTTCCACCAAAGTCTGTCTTTTTACAGTGTCAAACACTTTTAAGTAATCCATGAAACAAATATATAAAGATTCTCCTTCGTTAATAAGAGCGGAGCAAATTAAATATGTCAAGCTCCACAAATTAGCTAGCGTATTCATGTCTTAGCCTAAATCCTGTTTGTTGTTTCTATCCAGGTGTTAATCTTCTTTAATAAGAATTGACAGAAAATCGTGCCCAGCAAATCAACCATTGGCTAAAGTCCATAGTTTTCAGTTTGATTCCCTAGGTCCATTTTTGTGGATTGGCTCTAGGATTAATTTCTTCCAGCGATTGGGGATGGATATTGTAGTAATTACCTGTCTGAAGATTTTCTCAATCACTATTGTCCAACCCCTAGGATTTCCTTTATAGATTATGTTTGCTACTTGATCTGGGCCAGGGGCTCTTCATGATTTTAGTTTTATTATAATATCTTCAATTTCTTCTGCAGTAATGATTAAACCTTCTCCTGTAAATGATCGATCCAGTTCTAATGTAATTTCTTTAGAGGGAAGTGTTCACGTATAAAAGCCACACACATATTTCCCCCAATCTTCATTAGCGATTGAATTGATCTCATTCTTTTTAACCAGATCTAAGGTGTGTTGTTTGTATATGGCCTAACACTTGTGCAAGACGGAATTGCACAGAGCATTGGACATTATTTGCCATTGTACCATGGCTGTAGATTGGTTATCTTGTCTGACCCAGTTCCTGTAGTCAGCATTTAAGTTGGCTAAGGCCTTGCATGTCGCAATGTTTCAGATCCTATGTCTCTTTATGGTTGAGATATTAGTTCTAAGCTCTTTCTTCTTATATGCAATCGCTATAACGTGTATTCTGCCAGATCTATTGCTGTAGTGGCTACTTCTTTTTTGCTTTTTCTCAGATAACCTCAACAATAGTTTCAATCCGATCATAATAAGTGTTAAAATCAAAAATGTCTGTATTGTCAATATGCATAATTAGTTTCTTTGCTTCACTGTTACATTTTTCTCACCTTATTTTAAGACCAGATTATTATGTTGGCACCAATATGATCAATATAATGTTCATGCATTTGTATCATTTTCCTAATTACAATTGGGCACATTTGCAATCGAGTTGCAGCATGATCACAAGGATTATTCAAAATAAAATCAAAAAGTTCAATGTCGTTAAAGAATTTGCCTTATATGCGAACATAGTCGATCCATTAATTGTATAAGCCATTAGACCAGGTGGATTGCTGAGGGCCGCTTGAATCACTATCTAAATACAATTGCAGAGATTAAAATGTGAGATTAAATACTTCCTATTGATTCAAACTACCCGGCTCCTTGCTCCTCACCCAGTCTAATATCCAATGTTACAACATTGTGACTATTCTTATTAAAACAGAAACAGTCATCTTTACCCAAGTCTATTAGCCTGGATGGATACCATTGGAAATTGAGATCACCAGTTACAATCTATATGCCTCTACGGTTAGCGAGAAGCCATTAATTTAGAATTAAATCTATGTAAGATATTATTTTAGCCGTTTCTATGTTACCCGGCGCGTCATACATATTAATTGCCAGAATTTTCCGAATTTTGACCTTTGACACGTTCGTTATATTTCCTGATAGTACATATTGATTAATGATTGTGGGCATGAATTCCACCATTTTCAGACAATTTATCGGCACCTAGGATAAGGCCTCCTGAGGGTCTACCACCCAAATTGGTTCATGCCAATCTCTGTATAATATGGTATCAGTCCAGACCATAACTATGAGTAAGCCAGGTCTCCTGGAGAGTAAACACTTCCAACTCCATCAAGAACAAATGACCCATAATATTTCTGATGAATTAAAAGAAACACCTAGTGTTCCAAGAGGCTATAACTTGGAACCCCAAATAACCACTTTCTGGTCACATTACATCATCTAACCCTTCTCTGTAATTGTTTTTGGGTTTCCTAGATGATCCACTATAAAACTCTAGAACCTGAGCTAGTTTACCAATTATTCCTTCTAGTTCCTTGCTTTTATCACTTTCTTGTAACTTTGCAGTTGCCACTTTCTTGTTGTTGCATTATTGGACCAGACATTTCATATTTGAGTAAAGGCGAAACCCATTTGTAAACGATTTTTGGGTCATTTGAAGTGACAGGTAGTTCAACCTGTATAAGGTCCTTTGTAGAGATACGATGTAGTTGTGGTAGACTATGGAGGATCTGCAGAATTCAAATAACGATTTCATTACACAAAAAGCTTTGAGACAAGTCAGTTCTTATTGTAAATGGAGTCAGGTTGGTTTGGTCCAGGTTCACACATTCTTTAGGGCAGTGGTTCATAGGAAGAGCTTCCATATTATTTATTTCATTAACTTGGCGTTCCCTGTTATTTTGTGATGGCTCTACCATTAGGCATTCAGATCGTGTTAGCTCATCATTACGCAATATCCAAGCGTCCAATGTACCCTTTTGACATTAAGGGGTGGGTTGCTTGTAATTAGCACTGTTTTACTCTTTAGCTAGGACTTGGAATCGGTTCACCAGCTCGATACCTGCAGTATTAGAGTCTTTTATCCTAGGCAAGGTTTAGATCGTATCTCTACTACGTTGACATTCAAGGCGGCTTTAGAATGTATCTCACTAGCTCATACTTGCCTGAGTTTGACTTTTCTACGTTTCTTATGCAATCTTCTTTATTGACCCTGCTTAGCCATGACAACATGTTTAGGACCATCAGCTGAAAGATTAGTAGCATTAATGGATGCAGCGGAACTATTATCAGTTTGCATGTAAGTGCCTCTGTTATCTGAGTGAACTTTTTGTGAGATGATATCTGTTGACAATGTTAGAACAGCATTATATGGACCATTCTCAAATACAGTGGCATTTATATATTCAAGCATTGCATGCCTGCTAACAGGTCGGACAGATTCACTATGGTGAACTGATCGCAACACATCAACCAATTTGGGTAAGCCGGCCTTCAAAATCTGATTCTCCTGGTGAAGATTATTACATAAAGAAAGCAATGCTCCTAATATAATCAGCGACTCAGCATCGGGTTGATCTTCCACTATGGAAGAATCCAATGATCTTAAGAAGAAGACATTCCATATGTCGCTGATGATGCATATAGACTTTCAGATATGTGCACAAGCTCTGGTGATTTAGACAAATTAGAGCTGTTTGATGATGCTAAACCAATATTATTATCTGACGGATTCAAATTGAAAGAATTAGTCGGTTGTAAATGTTCACGGATAGAATCACGCTGGAGACTTAAAGAGAGGATGAGCAAAGAATTGCTATCAAATGGGTCAGACATGGAATATTCCGCCTGTGTCAGTGCTTCGCATATGACTGATGATTCTGCTACAGGGCAGGGATGGCACAGACACCAATAATGTTGGTTTCAGAAATTAGGTAATTTTACTCTGATTGCCTTGCTGTTGATTCAGCGTTCTTTTCTCTTCCAGTGCTGTAACTATGCCTTGGGCGGTGGCATTCGCGTGTAATTTACTGTGCACATGTTTGTTCAAGTACCGGTTATCATCTGTTACACGCTTGCACGTAGTGTTATTTCCACTGGACATTTGGTACGTTTTTTGTGCTGTCGGCATAATGGAATAATGTGAAAAATAAGCATGCTGAGTAACTCACCACTCCGCAATACAGCAAGCTGCCAAACTGCCTGTAGAAGACACTTTCCTGCGACTTTTCTGTGCACGCACGCATGCATGATCTTGATACCATTCGTTTTTATAATATTCACAGGGAGCAGGTGTGCTCATCAATCAAGGCTCTCCAAAGCACGGGAAATGAAGGAATCAGGGAGGCTCCTGCCAAACTGCCGTACAAGAGACTTGCCCGTGACTTGCTCTGAGGACACCAACGATTTCTCAGCAGTATGTCGGGGCAGCACAGTCATGCTCAATGTCCCATGTGAGAGGAGCAGAATAATTCCCAGCCTAGCACAGTCCCTGAGTCATACATTCTGTCCACTCCCTTGACTTCTGATTTTGGCAGTGGTGTTGATGAGGAGAGTGACAGAAACTATGCTACCTCTTCTTGTAAGACAACACTGGAAGAGCTTTTGTTGGGCTCAGAGCACAGATACAGAGCCCAACTCCAGCAGCGGCCCAGAGGGATGGCTGGAGGAAACAAACACAAATTAAAAGGGCATCTACTACCACCACAACCCAACACGTGTTCAGATTATAGAAATACCACCACAAAGCACACATTCTAAGTAAACCTTCTGTGCAAAAACTCAGATATCCCAAGGTGGCAGTAATGTGCATAAATAATGATAGCACCTATCAAAGCACCTCTTGCAGAGGACCATGTTCCTTCCTCTTTTGACTCTACTCAATTACTCAACAGCCAATGACACCTACTGGAAGTCCACAGTGAATATCTATGGTGTGGATTGTCGTTGTAAACGTTAAGAGCAGCATCTTGCATGTGAATTCTGTGCAGAAGCATTGTGTCCCATGGGAAGGCAGCAGCCATTACTTGGCCATATAAAGCACCATCCTGCACAAGAGTGGGGCCAACATATTACTCAGCATACAACTGGGAGCCAGAAAATACTGCTGTGTATGCAGAACTGGAAAGTGTGTAAGTTCTGCAGCAGTGTGTCTGCCATTACCATCATCAGCACACAAAACAAGTTAGTGGGTGGGTCATTTGAGCACATTCTGAAAAATTGCAACCACCCATGACTGCAGCTGTTCAATACTAATTTGGTGATAATCATAACATAAGCCCACACTTTTGTTTACAATGCAGGATTCTGAGACCTGATGATAACTGATGATGCGTACTGGCAAATTCCCAGTTGGACTTACATTTCCCCCCAGACTGTACCTGCATTGTATGATGCAATAGTTATTGTGTGTGGTGGGAAAGGCCATGGACAGGTCAGAGATTGGGGAAGTCCACTTTTCTATGGATGTTTGTACAAGTGGGCAAAACACTGATTACATGTCTGTAACAGTGCATTGAACCACCTTCCCTTCTAGTGGGTAGCAAGGAACGTCATCAGGGCACCTGCATGCTGACCACCAACAATCACATTTGTATATGCAAGACCTTGATGATAGGAGCCAACTAGGTGCAGACATTTGGGATAAAGTGTAGCAGGTGGTGACAGTGTGGCTAAATACCCAGCAAGTATTGTGTTTTGTGGCAGCAAATAATGGCTGCACTAAAGTTGGGGAACCCAAATGCATGTACCCTGCTTTCCACATGTTCTTTACATTGTGGTGATAAGTCATGTCAGTGATTGTTCCCTCTCTGTGATATGATTGCTGTGGCACATAATAACTGCTGATTTAAGCCCTTCATACAAGGCCAGACATGGTTTCAGTGTGTTGCAGGTGCAGCACTAACTCCAACACCACCAACTAACAATCTCTGTTCAAACTCGCTGGAATTCAAGATTGCATATGCTTGACTGGTGTGTGGGGAAAGCAATGCTGTAAGTGACTACAGCTACAGTCATAGTCGTGCATGGAATGGGACCTTCTTCACCCACACTCATTGGCAGCACCTGTGGAATGTCTCGGGGTTAGCTACAGCCCTTTGAGGTGGCCTGTTTAGCCTATTATAGCTTGTGAGTCGAAGCCCTGTGTCACCGCATGAAGTACCTCCACCGATCTATGTGTTCCAAATGAACTTGTCCAAAAGCAATGGGACATGATAACATGGATGAGTAAGACAGTGTGCAGCTGTTGATTGAAATGCTGGCAATCTTTCAGAAGGACGGACATAAAATACACGAAAGAAAAGATTGAATATTTTTTGGTGTCCTTCATTGACCCCCGTTTTAAGGTTAAAGTGGCTGCCTTTCAAATGGTGGTCTGTAGGATGACACATGCAGAAGCCATTGTGAAATATGAAAAACTGCACTTGAGAGGCATTTGCAAAATCACTTGATTGCAGAGCAGAGGTTTGAAGGACAAGCAAAACAACAGTGCATCCCGACTAGCTACTAAGAAGTTTGTATTTATCTGGTACGCCTTCTCCACTGCAAATGTGTCACGTGCAGGGCCATCCCATGTTGGTTGTGCAACTCTCACATATACAACCTGGTGGTACTTGCTTTCAGATTCTGCATTAAACAATTTATATATTTATTCACTGCATTTATATAGCGCTTTTATCCAAATGTGTCTGATCTTGGGAGAAAAACAGTTAGTAAGTAGCCCTACAGTGATTGAAGCGTATTTGAGAGACACATGCACATTTGCAGTGTCCCTGAGCGACTGCAGTACTGCGTCTCAAAGCAATCTGTGTGGCCAGCAGGACTGGTCTGTGTAGCCATTAACATACTAAGCTGCACTATAGTCAGAGTGAAGTTTTAGTGCTGCTGGCACTATTGCCTCTGGCCACATGAGAAGCCTCTATGTAGCTCATGTAGAAGAAATGACAGTCATTAAAATGAAAGAGCACTATATCCTGGTCGACTATGGCAAGATACCATTTATTTTGCGAGCACAGCAACAGAATCTTCAAAGTCAGTAGCAGATCATAGTTGTGTCAGAGGGCGCCCTGTTTCCCTGTGGACAGTTTAGGCTGGGCAGGGGACTGATGGCTACGATGTTTCCAATGATACTAATATCCCAGGCTCTGAAGATGATATCGTATTGTGTGGTGGTAATGGATGGTGGCAGAGGTGATGATGAAGAGCAATTTTGATGACATTGCCGCCCATAGAGTGAAGTACCAAGTGTGCTGTTTTTTTATGTCTACTATCAGAGCAAAGCTAAGTTGTTTGGAATCATTTTGCCTTAAATTATCCTAATATTGAACCTTAACATACCGTTTGGTGAAGGAGTGGGGGCACACTGAATTTGTACATCTCTCTCTCCCTCCACGGTGGGTGCACTCACTACATTTGTATGTCTCTCCTGTCCTATAGAATTGGGGCACACAGCTAATTTGTATCTCTCTCTTCTGATGCAGGAGTGGGCACAAAACATGCATTTTTATAGATCTCCTGTCTCGCAACTATGGGGGTCATACATTGAATTGTATGACTCTGCAGACTTAAATGGTTGGGGCACACACTTACGTTTTACACCTCTTCTCTCTAGCAGGGATCAGCGCACACACTCAAGTTTTACAATTCCCCTGTTGGGGTGGACACGTACCCTGAGTTTTTACATCCCTCCTCTCTGACAGGAGTGGAAGACACATCAAATGTGTCCTTCTGTTCTCTCTGACAGGGCTGGGCACACACACTGAAGTTTTTCACCTCATGTGGGTGTAAACACTGAATTCTGGAGTGCACATGCTGGATTTATACATGTTCCATCTCTCACATGGCTGGGCGTTCACACTTGATTTTTAGGTCTCTCCTCTTTCACAGGAGTGGGCGCACCCCTCTCTTAGGAGACATAAGCCTGAATCAAATGGATGTGCTCAATAAACCACTTTCAAGTCTGGGTTGAATACTTTCACATGGCGGGACTTGTTGCAAAACATCATTACGAAATCACAGCACGACATACTACACTGTTGCCACATGGTATGCTCAAAAGCATCCTTACTTACAAGTGTTTGTTGTGTTAGGAAAATAAATGTCCCTATTTGCCAGCTCCCGCCCATTCTCCCAGGATGTCTCACCTCATCTGTTCCCCTTTTCTACTGCACAACACCTGGTCCTCTTACCTACCCCCTAATACTCTTTCACTTGGTGTCTGGGATGCACAAACCCTCTGCAACAAGCATCCCAACATCACTGACCACTTTGAAACGTGTCACCCTCAACTTTCACGTCTTGCTATCACAAACAAACTGTATCTCCCCTCATGACTCTGCTACACTACCAGCTCTCCACTCTGCTATCTTCTCCTAGTCTCCCGACCTGTTTGGAAAGATGGGCGTGGTGTGGGGCTCCTTAGCCATAAGGTCTGAAAGAGAGCCCCTCTACCCCTGTCTGACATCAAATCTTCCTCTTGTGAATATGCCGCTATTCACCTCTTCTCTCTTCATTGCTCACTGTTCTGGCTCTCTGTCGACACTCTGGTCCTCTCAACTCCTTCTTACCTGATTTGGCCCTTCTCCTTGAGTGCCTTTTTGCCAACAATACAAATTGTAATTCATTAAAACTCCCCAAGCCTTCTGCAGCCATCTGCCACGAGCCTAACTCCCTCATATTTGAACACCCCCTCCACTCCCTCCACGACCAGCATACCCATTCTGGTGGCAACTCTGATGCCCTTGTATTTTTCTATAATTGACTCTCTTCCTCTGACCTCCCCAATGACCCCTCACAAGACTTATGTCCTCTGTCATCTTCAATATCTACATGGAACCTCTGAGGGGACTCCTCACCAACACTGTCATCAAGATACACCAATTTGCAGATGATACCAGCTTTGCCGAAATGTGATTTGCTGCAATGCCGTTCGTTGACTGAAGCGCAGCATTTCCATGATCTAAGCTTGGATGTTAAGCACCAACCTAAATCACAACCTGATAAAGACTGAACTCACTCTCCTACGAAACTCCAACAGACATGCCCAAGTCAAGCATTTTCTTACTGACATGAGGCTTGATGGACTCATGTCCCAACTCTCACACATAGCAACATCTCTCAGCTTTACTTTTAACTGTGATATTTGATTAAAAAGTGACATCACCATGAAGACCCAAACAGCATGGTACCAGCTTGCAGTCCTTCACACATTCAAATCTTTTATATGTAACACATGCTTAAGAACAGTTATGCAAGCCTTTGTCATCTCTCATTTGGACAGAGGCAATGCCTACTCACAGAAGTTCCTGATGCAACCTTAGTCCCTTTACAAACTATCCAGCACCCTTCTGCATGCCTCATAATAGGACTAACAAAACACATCTACCCCATAGGCAAGAAGCTGCACTGGCTACCCTTTCAAGTGTGCATCATGTTCAAGCAAGCCTGAATAACCCAGAAAGCAGTCACAAACAAGCAACTACTCAACCTAGCCTCAAAAACTCATCATCTCCATTGTGGTCTTCAGGTCGCACTTTCTGCACCACCTTTAAAAGAGACCACACCGGAAATATCACCGTTAGAAGAACACAATGGCGAGGGAGGGTTGCTGGGCCCAGAAGATGGAAATCAGGAACCCAAGAGCAGGTAGGTATTTCTTGGGGCTGGGGCACTGGGGGATCACGGTGAGGGTGCTGCATGGAGGTGGAGGGTGGCGCAACATGGTTGGTATGGGTGGGCAGTGTGGAGGTGCAGGGAGGACACGGGTCAGAAGCGGAATGCACAGGGCATGTGGTTGTCAGGGGTGAATGGTCACTTTGAGGCAGCCACAAAAAGGCAGTTGCTGGAGGATGATGTACCACACTGGAAACTAAGAATTCCAAGAGTGAAAAAGTAAGACACATATTTTACTATTATGCACCCTATCTCTGGAAGAAGTTACCAATGCAAATACAACTGCCTCACTCCATCCTACACTTCTGGAAAGATCAGTTGACTTTACTCCAAGTACCTCTCGCGGATCACTTAACTAAACACCATTTCTCCCCCTCAGGAACTTTCCACCTCACCTGCTACCCATAAACATTACAGCTACCTCTGCTAATCCAGAACCCTGCCTGTAACCCCCTGTGTGCAATGCCTATGTACAGTACTCAGTAGGATCCCAACTTACCTGCAAAAATAAGGTATGCCATAAACTATTCCCTATTCAAAATATATTTAGGAACCACAAGACAAATGCTTTGTGTGTACATATTCAAAACATCTTAATAATGAAGAAAGAGGTAAAACGTAACAACATTTTCAATTTCAGTCTCTATCAAAGTAAGACACACTTTTCAGTTGATTTGTCAAAAGGATAAGTGTCTCAAGTGTAGACGCTCCATCATATATGGAAGCCTCTGCTTTAAGGCTACTCTAATTTTCATAAATCGATTAGAGTTATGAAAAGAAACTCTTTAGGCTGTGCACTCATTTGAAAAGGATGAATGGAATTAGGAATAACACACTAAAACAACTAAATAAACAATCAAACACGTATAAAAATGAACAGAATGCAATATACCGGCTAACAAAAATCATCAATCACTATGCTAAATAGGGGTGATTTTTCCATCTATTTTCCTACTGGAAAACAATACCAGCCTAAACAAAAGTGCAAGCCAAAACAAGAAAAGTGTTCCGTAGTCAACAAAGGAAGCCGTCCACATAAAAGTGAAACACATTGCAAGCCAGAAAATCTTCCATTATCAAACCATAGCAAATTCAACAATGTTACACTTATGTTTAGTAATGTTTATTAAGAGATAAGTAATCATACCAGTATATGCAAGCAACACATTAAACAACATATAACTGAGAACAATATAATACATGTAATAATGAATACAGTATGGTAAGATTCAAGCTACCATATATTGAAAAAGAAAGACCAACGGGGTACAAACAGGACAGAGAATGAGATATTAGAGAAGATAGAGCTGTAATGAAAAATACGATTATTAGGATTAATACAAAATTGGTTAACTACAGTTAAGGTACACCATAAATACTTCCCATGTTTTATAAAACAGTATAAACATTGTTACAGGTATGAGCATGGCATTTTTTTAAATTCTGCGAATGGAGCAAATGAAATTCCACCATAATAAAAACAACAATTTGTGCAGGTTTCTCCAATGAGAATAAATGAGGCAAAAGCCAAAAGACATAAAGAGAGTAAATAACATTGGAGAAGGAATAGTAATCATATTAGCGTTAACTAGTTTTCCAATCATTAAATTGCATAAGGTTAGGGAGGGGTTCATGAAATTTGAAAAAAGTGTGTGAACAATCCCACACCTTTTCCCAAAATGGCAAAACAAACTTGCAATTAAAAATGAAGAAATTCTACTGGAGGGTAAGGTAGGCACACTGTAATATGAAGAAATTGGTTAGAGTAATGTTGGCTGCAGCAGAGATAGTGTGAAATTGTCTACATATATTTTCCCAAATATCCTGTGAAATATGTAGATTCCAATTTTCTTCCGACTCTCTGAAATTTTTGAATTTAAGAGGTTCCTGTTGCATTCTTCATTTATTAGTGTGTTTAATTTAGCAGCGTTTGCAGATGAATTGTTATGTTATTGGGAATTTGTATAGTGCCTTTCACCATTGGTATGATCTCAATTCGCTGTGGTTTCAATGCCCATGGGCACAGTAGTTCCTTGTCAGTTGCGAAAGTAGGATACTAAGTTGTGTATGTGTGCACTCTGTATGCGTGCAGCGAAGTCACATTTTTGGTGTGGGTAGCTGCATTCTAACGCTGGGAGTAGTGTGAAGGGTGTGAGACCAGTAGTATGTGTGCAGCTAAGCCGAATTGTCTTGGGGTAGCTGCATTCTAGCAGAGGTGGTGCTCGTATATATGAGATTATGTGCGCAGCTAGGCCAATTTTTCCGTGGGGGATGGTGTGCATGGTAGTGTATATGTGTGCAGCTAGGCTGATTTAATAGTGGGGATAACTGCATTCTAACTTGTTTATGGCACAGAGATGAGAGTCAGCATATATATCTGTGCAGTTCGAAGAGGCCCCCTGTTTCTGATTGCCTACCTTTGCTTGCTGAATTAACTTTTGCTCCCTTTTATGGAGGTTTGGTGCTTTAGTTCTCCAGGAACCTCTCGGTCTAGTGTGGACTCACTTCTGTTTTGCCAAGCAAGGCTGCACCTCTCTCTGTCTTAACAATATAATCAATGTTAGGTTTAGCTGTTTCCCATCTGCTGTACCAGGCTATTAGCTTCCCTATGGTATGGATTTTTGGGTGTATAGGTCTAGGCATCGCAAGGGCTGCAGAGGGTAGTGGCAATTCCAGTGGAATCCGTCCTGGTGCACTACTGGGCCAAGCAGTTGCAGATCTACAGTCAACCATCCCTGCATCTACCTGAACGGGCAATTGCTAGTTGGTTAACACCTTCTCGATAAGCAGTTACATCCAGTTCTGTGGGAATTACGAGTACTTCCTAACTACGTGGTTGGGTACTCTGTGAACCCCCAGGGTCCAGCATCAAAAACCAGCCCATGCTATGAGTGGTGTTCTTGTCTGACATTGTTAGGTGCAGTAGAAGGTTGAGTATTCCCGTGTATGGTGTGTGTTGTAAGCAACAGTTTCTTGTCACTTAAAAGAGCTAGCCTCACTAGCGTCCTCACCTAATTTAAAATGCGAGATGTAGTTGACTAACAGAAATGGACTAATGCAATGTATGGCTGACTAACACAAATGACAAAAGCAAGCTAAGGCTACATTGCACAATTTAGCCTAAATGTGAGATGAAGCTTACTAACACAAACAGGGTTAATGTGAGATATAGCTGACTAACACAAATGTGCTAAATGCGAGATATGGCTGAATAACACAAATGCGCTAAATGTGAGATATGTCTGATTAACACAAATGGGCTAAATGCAAGATATGACTGACTAACACCAATGGCTAAAGCAAGCGTCTTTCTTCAAAGTGCATAGATATGAAGAAACCTTGGACGCTGAAGGGCAATCATTCACAGACAGTCAGCTAATCTGGCTCTTTACGGCCCTTTATTCACAAAAAGCATACATGAATGATAAGAAATGCAATACAAGTAATAAATGAATGTCTTAAACAAAGAACATCATTGTTGAAGCAACTGCAAGACACATCCTCATCTCGCCAGTGTCACTGATAATCTCCTAAACAGCCAGACAGAGAGATCTTGGCATCAACATGCATGGAAGCAGTGCGTCCACTCTTCAAACAAAGCTTTCTGTCTGACTGCTCTGGTGCCCCTCATTTTAAACCATCCACAAATGTGGGAGGGCATTTTCCAGAACTTTCTGGCTTTCAAATTTGTTACCTTTTGACAGTTCTCATGGGTTGCTGGCTGGAGTGACTCATGGTAACCTCAAGAGGCAAAGCTCTTCCCTTTCTGTTGGAAGCAGAACAAACAACTGCATAACTTCTCTTTGGCTTTAGCAAATTCCATAACAATGTGATCAGGTACCAGCTGGCACTGACTCGTTCTAGCCTATGCGTGTTTTTTCTTTCCAACATGTCCTTGGAGCAAGGCAGAAAAACATAAGCAATAGACAGCGCTAAAAACATGTTAACCAATAGCATAAAGGCCTGGAGAAAATTTGCAGATTTCACTGGGGCATGAAGAAAATGTCCATTATGGCTCTGGGAACACCCAAAATGCACTGCACACAGGCACCGTGTTTTAGTCAAAAGCATTACAGCTAGGTAAGGCTACCTTGCACAAATAGGCTCAATGTGAGATATAGCCAACACAAATGGGCTAAGTGCGAGATATGGATGACTAGCACAAATGGTTAACACAAGGTAGGACTACCATGCACAACTAGGCTAAATGCAAGAAATATATGACTAACATAAATGGGCAAAATGGGAGATATGGCTCACTAACACAAATGGCTAAACCAAGGTAAGGCTAAATGCATAGGTATATGATATAATGTAATAAGAGTGATGGGGTTTTACTGGAATATGATAATGACCGTACTCTCCATCCAGACCCGACTTACCTTATCAGTTGGTGCCGGTTGACTGCGGCAGGTTTTCCAGGTGAACACAGGCAAACACGGAGTGGACTTGCTTCTTTGGGAGCTGCCCTTTGCCTTGTGGCCCTTAGCCGATAGGTTTTCGGGTATAAGCTGTCCTTGGTGGGTGTCTTAGAATGGATGGACACTTCTGTGAAATTCTAGGAAGGGTTTTAGATACAGAATTAATAAAAGTAGTATACAAATGTAAATCTGAAGGTAATAATGTAAATCTTAAACAAAGTAGTAGAAAGTTTATGGAAACACAAATATTAAATAAATGGCCTACTTGAAATATGCTGTTGAAGTACCATCCATGTATAATGGGAATATGCAATTTAAAAGAGATGCGTGTTATACCAAATATTTATATTATTAATACCAATGGAGTCAAAAGATTAATCTTCAAATGTATTTCAGGTTATCTTAAATAGATGCAACAATTGGAATGACTTAATATTTGGCTAGGCATAGTTTGGAGAAAGTATAATAAGGAAAACAGTCAATTGGCTTTCATAGTGCTGAAAAACATCTATATGTCTGAAAATAAAAGCTCTATGTTAAGTACGAAAGTCTGGGAATAGAATACCAGCAAATTCTTAGGAAGTTTACGTTTTTTTAATGCAATTCTTGGAGCTTTGTTCTTCCAAAGAAATTTAGACAGAAGAGAGTCAAGTTTGTTAAAAAATGACGAGGGAAAAGCAACAGGGATCATAGATAATAAGTACAAAATTAGAGGAGTAAGGGTCATTATAACAGAGTCCAATCAGACCCACCAAGTAAAACATAACGGTGTCCATCTAGTAATCAAATCTATGATATTATCTAGAATGAAGGAGCTGTTCGATTAAATTGTCATGGCAATGTCTTGGAGATTTGAATGCCAAGGTATTTATTAAAAGTGGGGCACCAAATTATCCCATGTAATGGTATATTAGTTAGAAAGCTGCCATTAGATAATGAAATAATTTCAGATTTATCAATATTTTGTTTACAATTTGAGGACAAAGAAAAGTCATTAATCCTTAATAATAAGTTAGGAATAGATTGGGTCGGATTTGAAAAATAAAGTAAGGTGTCATTGGCATAAGCCAAATGCTTGACAGAATAATTACCAATCAAGATACCCGAGATGTTCAGATTTATTCTGATACTTTGGAAACAAGGTTGCACATAGCATGGGGGATACAAGGAAAAGATTGTGATACAGAGTTATTAATGGGGAGAGAAATAAAAAATGTTGATAAATCTTGAAAAGGTGGGGCTAAAACTATGACACTTAAGAGAATCAAACATCCAATCCCACTAAAGACAACCACACACTTTTACAGTATCTAAAGTGAGAAGAACCATATGATCAAGTGATCTTTTAACATGAGATGAAATATTGAAGAGTGTCTGGAGTTGGAGGAAGAGTTACAACTTTTAATAAATCCAGTTTGATCAACATAGATAAGAAAGACTTGTTCTAATCTGCTGGCAATCATTTTAGCAAGTTGATGAGTACAATTGGTTGAACATTCTTAATAAGTGAGGGGGCTTTGTCAGATTTGGGGAAAGGAATTAGATTAGCTTCCCCGAAAGTACCAAGACTATTATTCTGAATACAAAAATAATCATATCATTTAAGGGATAAAGCGATTGAGAACGATTTGAAAAAGTCAATAGAAAAGCCATCAGGACCAGGAGCTTTTCCACTATTAAAATCAGCTATCACTTTTAGTATCTCCTGAAGATCAATAGGTTTATCTAAAGGAGACAGATCCAAAATTTGAGTTGGGATTTTAGTATTTTTAGAAAGCAATTGATTGATTTGAAAGGAGTTAATATTAGAATATTAGAATTGGTACATAGAGTACAGATCAGAATACAAATCAAAGAAAGCTTTGGTAATCACATCTTTTTTTGAAATTCTTCTACCAGAAGAGTCAACAATGTAGGAGATAATACATTTTTCTTTTTAAGTTTTAAATAATAGGCTAATAATGTACACGCTTTGTTCGAGCCAACATCGAATTTAGCTTTAATCTGAAGTAAAGAATTGTCTTTTCCATTGAAATGTTATTAAATTCAATATGGTTAGACATTAATTCTTTCATGGTACTCTATGAGGGGTGATTGTGATATTTTGACTATAGAGGTTTGATAGTATGAAGAAAGTTGTTAGATGCTTTTCCAGCTTATTTATTTTTATGGGCTACATAGTCTTTGATAAAACCTCTGAGAGTAGCTTTAAAGGAGACACAGTTATAGTGAATAGATGTATCTTCAAGGCGATTATTGATGAATACACTGTTATAACATAATTTGTTTTCTGAATAAATGAAGAGTCTTAAAGGGAAATAATTAAATTTCCACCTGGATACATAGTTACAAAGGGGTTCCCATGCACGAGGGAAAAGTACAAGAGCATGATCAGAAATTGCGCGAGGACCTATTACAAAGTGTTGTAAAGATGGGACTGACAGTGTATTGACGAAAATATAGTCTAATTTGGAAAACGATTAATGAGGAGATTAAAAGAACATGTACTCTTTCGAATCAGGGTGATAGAATCTCCATGGGTCATATATATTTAAGTTATCTTTTAAGTTAATAAAACTCTTGTGGGATTTAGAATTGACAAACTTGGCATTTGATTTATGATGTAGGGTAACATTACAAATCTGATTACAATCCCTACAATTGGTCAGATGTTGAAGGTAAGGATTCAATAGTCTTTGCAACAATTAATTCCAAAATAAAGGGTCTGTAGCAGTAAGGCCATAAATATTAACTATAGTAGTTGATAAGTTATTAACATCGGCATCAATCACAATCCAACAACCACAAGTGTATTTTTCCTCTCTGATAAACTGAAAATTAACCTTCTTGTTTATGAGAATGGCAACTTCTCTATTTTTTTAAAGGCGAGGGAGAAAAATATCTATCCAACCCAGAGTTTTTTTAGATTATTTTCTCGATCCCATTGTAAGTGGGTTTCTTTGATGCACGCAATATCCATTTTGAATTTAGACATGTGAGATAAAGATTTTTGCCACTTCAGGGGGTAGTTAAGCCCCTTAACATTCCATGTTAAAATTGAAATATTAATGATCTGTAAATAAAGAAGAACAACAGAAAACCTAAGAATAAACAAAGCAATAGATATACCAATACATGAATTATAATAAGTAACATATGCATCATGAGATGTTTAATGTTTGAGACCTCCAAACATTGAAAAAGACTATAACATCCTTTGTAACAAACAAGGGAATAACAAAAAAAAGACATTAAAGCATGAGATTTTAAATGTAGAGAAGTCAGAATGAGAAGTTGGTAAGAAGGAAAATTTATCAAGGAGAAGAAACATTCCTCGGGACATACAGGAGTAGGACAAGGAAAGCCAAAAAAACCCCAGCAGACTCTGGCGAAGTGGTAAAAAAAAGACAACAAAGGTGAAATATTAAGAAAAACATGGGCAAACGGTTTCAAAAGTGAGCATGGCCATTATGATGGAATAATACAAAGTTAAACATCATGGAGGTGATATGACTGTGTGACAGAAAACAAGTGGCATTTATGCTTGAAGTGATGATGGGGTGGAATCTCCAGTTTTGATTGGGATCTTGATTTGTCTCTAGCTCTATCCTGAAAACTGAGGTTTCATACTGTAAGTCTCTTTATTGCTCCAACTTAGGGACCCAATTAATGCCCAAAGCTTTAGTGAGCCAGTCTTGAAGGAATTGAGATGGGTCATTGAGCTCTGAAATTTTCAGGAATTCAATGAAAGTGGATGATGTCTCTTCTATTTCTGCCTTCAAGCTCAACGGTATTAACTTCTATCTGCACCAATATTTGTTGCAGACTTTCTATATGTTCCATGCTGTCTTCCAAGCTTGAAATGTGTCCCTCAGCATCCCATAATCTTCCTGAAACAATTTATATTTTATTTTTAAAGGACTTTAAAACCTCTCGAATAGACAATGTATGATGGTCAAGTAAAACAATGAATAACGCATATTGTAAGGTTCAAATACGATCTTTTCCATCCCCCTTGTTTAAAGAGGAAACTTCATTAGGGGGTAGTTCAAATGATCATCTTTGGATTCAGCCATTGTATGAATAAGATAAAGTGCCACTGTGTATATAAGTAATTCACTGAAAAAACGTTGTTAAAGGGATGTTATGGTTACAAGTAAAACCAAAAAAACTCAGAAATTCACCAGTTATGGTAAGCTAAGCAACCATAACCCCTGCCACCACTGTGCACTGCTGAGACTAACACCCAGGACATGAAAGATGACATCACAAATGACAAATGTCATTGATTAGGCATGTTTTGTGTTTTTACTGAAAATGAGAATTTCCAAAATTCAAAAACATTAACCTTTTAATACGTTCTTAAAGTACTTTCCTTAACATTTAATAATAATAATAATACAACTCTATTGTGATATAATACTAGAATTAGGATTTTACACAAAATTCAATTCTTAATTCTTAATATACAAAATCATATAGTGATAGCATTATACAAAGTGCATTTAAAATGAATTTACAATTCAGCAATGCCGCATATAAAATAGATCATTTCAGTTTCAATTTCAATTTCAACTTCAACTTCAATTTCAAAATTCCAAAATTACAGACTTCAACTTCCCAGACCTCCGGCAAGTACATCAGGCAATATAATTCATTATATAACTCAAATTCTTAGGGAGGGTAATGCAGAATGAAGGTGAAGTATGATTTTGACATTCAAATACAATCTCAGGACTGCAATCAGGATGAAAAAAGAAAAGAAAAGAAAAAGAAAGAGAGGGAAGGTTTAAGATAAAGGATGAAGAAATAGATGAAAATAAGTTCTCAATCACCACCATCTTAGTTTCATCAGTCAGGCAATCAGCCTTTAACTTGATGCCAAACTCTAAAGAGAGCAAGTTGGACTGAGATGGAATGAGTATTCAAACAATAGTCCCAAAGGGAGGCTGAGGTGATTGCATCATAGGAGTAAACCAAACTGCCCCGCATGCACATATAAATGGGCCCCAATTCCTTGCAATGAGTTAGGACATGCCGAACCGATTCCGCCTCATCCGGCTGAGCACATATTCGTCAGAACCTAAGTTGAAGGGGTACCTTTAGGTGGGGATCCAACACGGCCATCACAGGGAGTGGAATTATGCGAAGACTCAGAATTAACTATCTAACTTGAGGGGCTGGGCAAAGCAGTAAATAGAGTTGAATCTCACGATAGCGGTGCACAACATGAGCTACCGCCTGGTATCCTTTTAACTTTGCTAGATGTCTAAAACTTGCGCTCCAATCCCACCCGTTAAATTTATGCTCAAAGGATTTTCTTAAGTGGACAAAACGATAGTCTCTCTTTTTAGCGAAAGGCCAATCGATCTTTATAAATAAGGCTTCATTTAAGGTCTAATTGAAACCATACTGGGTCCTCTCTGAGTCATAACTGGCCCCCACCATGGCCAAAAACTTGCAGGTGGGATCAGAGCAGGACTTAAAATAGAATGCCCCCTAGCACGCAATGCCATACCTCTTATAGATGTTAGGCCTAATTCAAGGCAGAGATATTCCATAGAGCATGTTGGGTTCAATCCTAACACTGTGCACCAATAGTGGCCCTCAAGTTTGTTAAGGCATGTCAGATCCTGAATGGCGAGAGCTTCAAGGCCATAAAGGATAGCTGGGGCAAAGCATTGGCGGTACAACTTAATGATCCGGCCATACTATACCCCGCTGTGCCTTTAGCAACCTTGCAGGCTTGGAGCATGAGTGTTTTAGCTTGTCGTTTTTTATTGCTAATGATCAGATCATAATTGGGATGAGCCTCAAACTTAAAGCCCAAATATGGGTAGGACTGGGTGTATTCTATGGTGCCCAAAGAGGTATCAATTCCAGTCCGCATTATCTTATTGCCTGCGATCACCAAGCTATTGGTTTTAGCTAAATCAGACACAACTGAGACGCATAGCAGGCCAGCTCATCGAGCATACTTTTTATCCCTGACATGGTCCAGTCAAACAGCATCAGGTCATCCGCATAAAGCATGCCCACCATAGGATATTTCCCTGACTTGGGGGGACAGTTAGATTTTGCCGATTTAGCGTTTAATCTGAGCTCATAATGCACATACACATGGCAATAAGCATGCCTCAAACACACAATTAGTTTGCGTACATGATGATTAACTATAATGTTAATGGCATTTTTTGGTGCTGTTGTTTCTTTGTTCCTTACTTTAGTTTCCCTTCATGAGCCTCTAATTTGCATGCATTGTACGTTTTTGTTTGTATTCTTTCTACTGACATAGTGTGTAGTAAGTTTTCAATTGTTACCTATTTATTCCAGGTTTAACATTATTCAAAACTCTCATAAGGTAGCTTTCATTATTTTACTATCAGAAATTACCAGATTAAAATATGTTACTTATATGGTGCATGCTGCAACCATTGCCTATATGTATGTATGATTAGGTTCCTCTACTAACAACAATAGTAGAATATAATGATTTGTTTAAAAGAGAATAGCCTGACATCCGTGCAGAGCCTGCTAACACAGGTTCGAATCCCGGCAGGGCCAAACTCAGCCTTTCATCCTTTCGAGGTCGATAAATGAGCCCCACACACCATGGGTAATAATAATTAGCGCTATTTAAGTGCCAAATTATTATTATTAAATTATTATATTCTTTAATACATTGAGTAGTTCATGATAGATCTCCCATTCACTCCTAACATCAACATTAGGGACTGTTCATTAAAATTAATTTCATATGTGATGTCATCAATGACATTTGTGATGCCATCTTTCTTGTTCTATTTGTTAGTCTTAGCAGTGCACAGTATTGGTGCGAGTCATGGTTGCGTAGCTTAACATAACTGGCGAATAACTGGTGAATTTCAGAGGTCATTCGGTTTTACTTGTAAGCATAACGTCCCTTTAACAACGTTTTTTCAGTGAATGGGCCTCATTACAAGTTTGCCGGACCGGTAGTAACGGCGCTAGTAAGCTACCAGCGCCGTTACTGCCGGTCCGGCAAACTACGAGTTGTGCTCGCTGGTGCCTGTGTGCCCGCCAGGTCTGACCTGGCGGGCGGACCGGCACCTGCGAGCACAACATGTCGGATGCACCAGCTTCCCCATTCACATTGAGCCTCATGGGGCTCAAATGGGAATGGGGAAGAATATTTTCTGGCGTCCGGGAATGGGCAATTACCGGATCTGGCAAGGCCGTAATTGCCCATTCCGGGAAACATTTGCAAGTTTGGCGGCAGCCTGCCGGTTTACCGACAAGGCTACCGTCAAACTTGTAATGTGGCCCAATGTCTTGATATGATATGATAGGTTATTTATAACACACTTAATACCCAGAGGTTTCTAAGCACAGACCCGGGGATCGAACGTATGGTGCTCCATGACGTCTTGCTTCCAAGGCATGCACGTTGCCCCTGAGCTATCTTCCTGAGACAAGGTCTTGGGTTTTTACCTGTGCACGCTAATTTCCTACAACTTACTAATATCAAACTTACCCTAATATAGCAACATTTCTATCCAATTTACAAAGTTACACCTTAAAACTCTGCCATTCCCCACCTTCTAGCATCATTTTTAACACGTCTATACAATGTTTGCAACTTTTTCCATTGTTTTGTGTTCATTGAAATACGTGAACGTCTGACGTCAATGCTGACTTTCCGGACAGTGTCATGTGACCACACGAACACGCGCAGCATGATGATGTGTCCGCAAATGCATCTGCACTTCGCGAATGGATCCGTGCTTTGCGGGCCGTTCAGACCTGCATTTTCTGCTGATGTAGGAACTTGCAAACTCAAAATGTACCCTTGCTCAGCTCCTACACCTATTATTACTCATTATCCATTAAAAATCTAGCACAGAACACATACTTGGAAGAATATTAGCAAAACTGCTATTTATCTTAAAAATGGCATCAGGTATTGACATCCCTCCTCCCCAAGAGCCACCACCACCACCAGCTTGAGGACCTACACAACAAACAAACATAGTACTTCCAAAGATAAGGAAGAGGACCAAGATGATGAGCTAAAGGATGTGCCTACCTCTAGCACCCACAGAGAATCATGGGTGTGGCAGTTCTTTACCACTGTTGGGAATGTACCAAAAGCTAAAGCTACCAAAGTGAAATGCACTGAGTGCAACACTGTACTCAGTCACGGACTACCTGGAAAGTGCTCGTACGGGACCACCTCCATGCGATGCCACACCAAATCCAACCACTGCAATGCTCTCAGAAAGGTTGTTACTTTCTTAGCAAGTGTTAAGCTGTCTTCCTCCACCTCATCTTCCTCAACCAATACTGTAATCACACAGCCTACTACTGTGGAACACAAAATCCCACCAGCTACCTTGCAAGCGATAAAAGAGACATTGATTCATATATTTCGAAGAAAACAGTACTCTGTATATACTGCAACACACCACTCTACAGGGGGGAGCAATTCGAAGTGCTTTTGAAGCTTTAATCAAGGAGCATGAGAAACACTACCCCTGCCTTTTACTAGATGTAAAACATGGGCAACATCTTCCCCTGCCCACATGCCCCTTCATGTGAATGGTTGGTGCATCTTCCCTCTTTTCCCTCCCCACCATACTTTCTCACATCTCCTGCAAATAAAAACAAACAAATGGTTCCTTCGGGAACCACCTTTCACAGTAAAAAAATAGAACTAAACAAAATAATCTTATAGACTCCATCTACATTACATTTCTCAATAAAGTCCATATACCCAATAAGATTCTTTAACATTCCAGTTAACATTTTGTGTTATGCTAATGGTAATAATGTGGCATTAATCCCCCTTTCCAGAGACTGGAATGGGGGATAACTGCCCAGCAGGCCAAGTTATCGGCCCAAGTGAAACGAGGGCAGATAAAGAGGGCTCTGGGCCATTATCCCCGCATTCCAGCCCCTGCAATGGGGGATGAAGGCCATTAGCACCCTGGGTTGCCAAAGCAGTAATCCGGGGTGCAAAAGAAAAATGATTTTCCTTCCTCCAGAGGGACGGATGGTTGGAGGGAAATGGTGGCAGGGAGTGCCAGCGATCAGGCAGCTTGTAACGTGGGATTGTACTGGCGGTTCATGCCCATGTCCCTAGCTGCCTGAATGTCTGACTCCCCCACCCACAGTGCTAATGGACAATTGTATAATAGAGAAAAATATAAAAGGACAGAATTAATTTTCCCTCTCAAATACTTTTCTCTAGCATACAATAAGGACCATAATAGATTGACCTTTATAACTCTCCACATTCTCCACAGTCCCCTTTCCAGGCCATGGGTCCTTAAAAGACCCGGATAGCACATGCACACCATCGCACAGGTCATCCCTAATACCCTTTTTAATTTTATATTTACAATACTCCCTCAATGCCTGCTTTGTAGCAGTCACACATCCATCCACCAATCACTTCCAAAAACTGTACATATAACCCTATGACCATTTTAAGTTTCCACACACCAACTGCCACTTAACAATCTTCTACAAATATTTTGGATCTGCATTTCGGATGCCAAGCTGGGACACCACTGGACAACTACTGGAGGAGGGGAGTCCCAAGGGTGTTATGCATCTTAACTGCAACATCCCTTTAACAAAGTTTTTTTTCTATTCATTTAATAGGTTTTTATAAGTGAAAATGTTTTGTGGTGTTACATCGCTGTATATAAGTTATTAATAATTCCTCTTTGCATATATTTAAAAGTACTATAAACCTCCTTTAAGTAACATATTTTTTGCAACACATACTTATTTATGTCTGTTGTTATCTCGTTATCAGCAGCACATGCTGCGGATGGAAATCATTGTTCAATTGTCTATGGCATAAGGATCCACCATGATAGCAGCCAAACCAAACCACCCCTATTATTCACTGCACCTACCCTGCATCCATGCTCTGTGTCCACTATACACTAATAATATAACCAATGGACAATGCTCATGGCTTGCAGCCATGGCCAGTCTCAAAATCCATGGGGCATAGGCTTCGGCCATGCCGCATTTCCCAATAAGCAAATCAGAGTACACATTTGCATTTGCCAAGGGCCAGGCCCACTACCGAGACACGAAATGTATATCACTAGTTTTTTCTACTTACATTCTTACACTTCAAAAAAAAAAACACAAGACATAATCCCAAAAACATGCTTTCTGGTCCTTACTAATGCTTGTTGCGCATGTATGTTGTAATCTAGTCAACCACTTCAGGCTGTAACCGCAAGCAGAATATGTTTTCCCATTTAACCTACCGCTTCGGCCATGCCACATGCCCCAATAAGCAAATTACAGTACACATTTCTCCTTGCTGATGGCCAGGCCCATTGCCCAGACACTTATGTTATATCACGGTGCTGTGTACTTATATTTTACACTTTTGATTGATTGATTGATTGATTGATTTATTCGTAGCGTGTGCCTGGCCCAAACGCATCTGGGCAAATAGCTTATGTTACAGATACAGAGATCAACAAGGTACAATGAACACGGTACAGATATACATATTTACAAGCATCAAGAGCACATATCTTATGTTACAATTTACAGATGAACAGCGAGGTACATATATATATGGTCATAGTTTACACGATGAGTAGCGTATGACGGCTTACACATCAAGGGACACCAGCTAACTCTTGGCTTTGTGTTTAAAGGAGTGGAAAGAAGGCTCATTCTTAATGATGTTAGGCAGTGAGTTACATAGTTTAGCAGCAAAAACAGGGAAGCTAACACCGTCCGCTTTTTGGTGTTTGTATCTTGGTATGTGGAGGCAATGCATTTGGGCAGATCTCAAAGGGCGTGTTGAGGATTGATGAGTAAATCGGTTTGCCAAGTAGGCCGGGGCCTGGTTGTTCACACATTTGTGTGTGAGGGCAAGCGTTTTAAAAGATATTCTCTTAAAATTCTCTATATTGAAACAAATATAACTCAGGGCATATTTGCAAAACCATGCTTTCAAGTTCTTGCTGACCCTCCTCATGCATATTTGCTGCAATACCTTCAAGCACTTCAACCTGTTCCCACAAGCAGATTTTCTTTTGCCATTCAAATCTATGCCAATTTTGAAAAACGTTATCACATACTTTCCAAAAAATAAAACACAGACACATTTGTAAAACCTTGTTTTCAGTGCCTTGCCAATGCTCCTTACATGCCTTGGCTTCAAATCCACCCATTTTTTTTTTTTTCAAAAGTGTCAAAATTTTTAGTAAATACAATAGTCATATAACTTAGCCCCCACTTGACAAAATCCATTCAGACTTTGTACAAACATTCAAGGTTGGGTCTGTAATCTTTGTGAAAACCCTTGTCAACATTTGTCAAACTGCAACAAAGTTATAAGCCATCAAACATGTTGACACCTCCCTCTAATCATACCCACTCTTGACAAAATCCCAAGAAACATTGCAGAAATACTCATATCTAGGTCTACAATCTTTTCGCAAACGTTTGTGCAGATTTGTAAAATGGCACCACATTTATAAGCCTTTAAAATATTTTGGGACCCCCCTCGAATTTTGTTCCCTCTTGACAAAACAGCACCACACTTTGCAGAAGCATTCAGTGCAGGTCCTTAATGTAAATAACAGTACTTAAAGCAGGTTCATTGACTGCTGTCAAAGTTATAAGCCATCCAAAAACTGCATTTCACAAACCTTGTAATTCAGAAATAAGCATGCATGGCCCTGAACATTTCAGATATTCACGAAACTCCTCGGACTGCCCCGATATCCAGACTGTTTGCAGAAAAATGAAAAACTGCCTGTTTTTGGCTTTTTATGTTGATATCCCATCCTCATAACCCCTCACCTCTCCAGAGATTCTTTCATTAGTTAGACCAGTGCAATGTTGTGTTTTTTAATATGTTTTCACAGCGATGTTCGTTGGCTACGGGCGCAGTCGCAAATACAACATGGTGGCTGTTTCCAAAAATCTGAAGCACCTCACGCTTTTCACCATCCAATTTGGACCAGGAGCAGCAGCTTGGTCCCGAAATCTGGTGAAAATCCATCCAGTGTTTTTTTTTTTTTTTAAATGACCAACAAGTAGGTCACAAAAAATTAGTGATATCTATGTTCGGTCCGCGGACACACTTCCCTGTTCGGTCTGCGGACGGTGTCCTCATTGGCCAATCGGCTTGCGTCCATGCAACGTGTTCGTTGACTGGACGGTGAAGAGAGTGAAATGCGTCCGATTTTCGGGAACGCCCGCCATCTTGTATTCGCGGACGTCTGCGGACAGCACGGTGAAACTTTGTTGAAAAATACTATTTAGTACAGTGTGTTAATAAAGTGTTTGGGGAGGTTGGGGGAGTGCAATGGGTTCAATGTTTTATTTATTTAGGTGGTAGACCCCCCTGTTGTGTTCGCTTTGTCCGCGGACAACGCAGATGTTTTAAATGTTCCAAATAAACGAAATGGGGGTGTTCTGAGGACACTACTCCTGTCCTTATTGTTTGCAAGCAAGCTGAAAGTGTTCTAAGAACAAATCATGTGTCCTGGGATGTACGTCAATAAATAAAATGGGGGTGTCCTGAGGACGGTATGCCTGTCCGTTCTGTTCGCAAGTAATTTCAAATTGTTCTAAGAACACATGTTCACAAGCATGTTCAAAGTGTTCTTAGAACACATTATGGGGGTAATTCATAGAATTCAGTGCACAAGTGGTGCACACGGCTGGCGCACAGTGTGCACGTGTGACTTTCTGCGCCAGCCGCATGCGCTAAAATCCATTTCCGGGTACAGCGTATTCATGGATTTTAACATCCAAAACCAGCCGTGGCGCAGAGTGGCGCAGCGACCCTGCAGCAGCGCCAGTTGAGCCCCCAACGCTTCCCCGTGCACCATGTACAGCACACAAATCCTTTACATGGCGCACAGGCTCACAACCATGAAAATGCCTGTAAAACTCCCTGCGCACCCCTCTGAATACACGTACCCCACTGCGCGGGTAGTCTCACAAGCGATTGGGCCTGTGCGAGCGGGGTACGAGGATTACTGGGGTGCGCGGGAAGGTTCACATGCGATTGGCCCTGTGTGTGCGGGGTACGTGGATTTGGGGGGTGCACAGGAAGTTTTACACGCGGCAGGCCCTGTGCATGTGGGTTACATGGATTACTGGGGTGCGCGGGGCGTTTCACGCGCGATTGGGCCTTTGCGTGCGGGGTACGTGGATTACTGGGGTGCACGGGAAGTTTCACACATGGAAGGCCCTGTGCGTGGGGGCTAAGTGGATTACTGGGGTGTGCTGGAAGTTTCACATGCGATTGGGCCTGTGCGAGCAGGGTACGTGGATTACTGGGGTGGGCGGGAAGTTTCACACGCGATTGGCCTTGTGCGTGCGGGGTACGTGGATTACTGGGGTGCGCGGGAAGTTTCAAATTCAATTGGCCCTGTGCGAGCGGGGTACGTGGATTACTGGGGTGCACAGGAAGTTTCACATGCAGCAGGCCCTGTGCGTGCGGGCTACGTGGATGACTGGGGTGCGTGGGAAGTTTCACATGCGATTGGCCCAGTGCGTGCGTGGTACGTGGATCACTGGGGTGCACGGGTAGTCTCACATGCGATTGGGCCTGTGCGAGCAGGGTACGAGGATTACTGGGGTGTGCGGGAAGTTTCACACGCGATTGGCCCTGTGCGAGCGGGGTACGTGAATTACTGGGGTGCACGGGAAGTTTCACACACGATCAGCCCTGTGCGAGCGGGGTACATGGATTACTGGGGTGCGTGGGAAGTTTCACACGCGATTGGCCCTGTGCGTGCGGGGTACGTGGATTTGGGGGTTGCACAAGATGTTTGACACACTATTGGGCCTGTGCGAGCGAGGTACATGGATTACTGGGGTGCGCGGGAAGTTTCACACGCGATTGACACTGTGCGTGCGGGGTACGTGGATTACTGGGGTGCACAGGAAGTTTCACACGCGATTGGCCCTGTGTGAGCGGGGTACGTGGATTACAGGGGTGTGCGGGAAGTTTCACAAGCCATTGGCCCTGTGCGTGTGGGGGCCGTGGATTTGGGGGGTGCGCAGGAAGTTTTACACGCGGCAGGCCCTGTGCGTGCGGGCTACATGGATTACTGGGGTGCGTGGGAAGTTTCACACGCGATTGGGCCTGTGCGAGCAGAGTATGTGGATTACTGGGGTGCGCGGGAAGTTTCACAAACGATTGGGCCTTTGCGGGGTACGTGGATTACTGGGGTGTGCAGGAAGTTTTACATGCAATTTGCCTTGTGCGAGCGGGGTACGTGTATTACTGGGGTGCACGGGAAGTTTCACATGCGATTGGCCCTGTGCGTGCAGGGTACGTGGATTACTAGGGTGCGCAGGAAGTTTCACTCACGATTGGCCCTGTGTGTGCGAGGTACGTGGATTACTGGGGTGTGCAGGAAGTTTCACACGCGATTGGCCCTGTGCGTGTGAGGTGCGTGGATTACTGGGGTGCACGGGAAGTTTCACACACGATTGGGTTTGTGCAAGCGGGATACGTGGATTACTGGGGTGCGCGGGAAGTTTCACACGCGATTGGCTCTGTGCATGCGGGGTACGTGGATTACTGGGGTGCACGGGAAGATTCACACGTGATTGGCCCTGTGCGAGCGGGGTACGTGGATTACTGGGGTGCGCGGGAAGTTTCACACGTGATTGGCCATGTGCATGTGAGGTATGTGGATTACTGAGGTGCACGGGATGTTTCACACGCAATTGGCCCTGTGCGTGCGGGGTACGTGGATTTGGGGGGGGTGTGGGAAGTTTCACATGCGGCAGGCCCTGTGTGTGCGGGCTACGTGGATTACTGGTGTGCGCGGGAAGTTTCACACGCGATTGGCCCTGTACGTGCGGGGTACATGGATTACTGGGGTGCATGGGAAGTTTCACACACGATTGGGCCTGTGCAAGTGGGGTACATGGATTACTGGGGTGCGCGGGAAGTTTCACGCGCAATTGGCCCTGTGCGTGCACGGTATGTGGATTACTGGGGTGCACAGGAAGTTTCACATGCGATTGGCCCTGTGCGACTGGGGTACGTGGATTACTGGGGTGTGCGTGAAGTTTCACACGTGATTGGCCCTGTGCATGTGGGGTACGTGGATTTTGGGGGTGCGTGGGACGTTTCACACGCGGCAGGCCCTGTGCGTGTGGGCTACGTGGATTACTGGGGTGCATGGGAAGTATCACACGCGATTGGCCCTGTGCGTGCGGGTTACGTGGATTACTGGGGCGCATGGGAAGTTTCACACACGGCAGGCCCTGTGCGTGCGGGCTATGTGGATTACTGGGGTGCGCGGGAAGTTTCACATGTGATTGGGCCTGTGCGAGCGGGGTACGTGGATTACTGGGGTGTGCGAGAAGTTTCACACGTGATTGGGCCTGTGCGAGCGGGCTACGTGGATTACTGGGGTGCGCAGGAAGTTTCACACGCGATTGGCCCTGTGCGTGCAGGTTATGTGGATTACTGGGGTGCACGGGTAGTTTCACACGTGGCAGACCCTGTGCGTGCGAGCTACGTGGATTACTGGGGTGCGTGGAAGTTTCACATGCGATTGTGCCTGTGCGAGCGGGGTACGTGGATTACTCGGGTGTGTGGGAAGTTTCACACGCGAATGGCCCTGTGCGTGCGGGGTACGTGGATTACTGGGGTGCGCGGGAAGTTTCACACACGATTGGGCATGTGCGAGCAGTGTACGTGGATTACTGGGGTGCGCGGGAAGTTTCACACGCGATTGGCCCTGTGCGTGCACAGTATGTGGATTACTGGGATGCACGGGAAGTTTCACATGTGATTGGCCCTGTGCGAGCGGAGTACGTGGATTACTGGGGTGTGTGGGAAGTTTCACACGTGATTTGCCCTGTGCGTGTGGGGTACATGGATTTTGGGGGTGCGCGGGAAGTTTCACATGCTGCAGGGCCTATGTGTGCGGGCTAAGTTGATTAATGAGGTGCGTGCGAAGTTTCCCACGCGATTGGGCAATGTGCGAGTGCACTACGTGGATTACTGGGGTTCGCGGGAAGTTTCACACGCGATTGGCGCTGTGCGTGCGGGTCACGTGGATTACTCGGGTGCACGGGAAGTTTCACACGCAGCAGGCCCTGTGCGTGTGGGCTATGTGGATTACTGGTGTGCGCGGGAAGTTTCACATGCGATTGGGCCTGTGCGAGTAGTGTACTTGGATTACTGGGGTGTCTGGGAAGTTTCACATGCAATTGGCCCTGTTTGTGCAGGGTACATGGATTAATGGGGTGTGCGGGAAGTTTCACACACGATTGGCCCTGTGCGAGTGGGGTACGTGGATTACTGGGGTGCGTGGGAAGTTTCACACACGATTGGGCCTGTGCGAGCGGGGTACATGGATTACTGGGGAGCGCAGTAAATTTTACATGCGATTGGCCCTGTGCGTGTGGGTTATGTGGATTACTGGGGTGCACAGGAAGTTTCACTCGCGGCAGGACCTGTGAGTGCGGGCTACGTGGATTACTGGGGTGCGCTGGAAGTTTCACATGTGATTGGGCCTGTGCGAGCGGGGTACGTGGATTACTGGGGTGCGCGGGAAGTTTCACACGCAATTGGCCCTGTGCATGCAGGGTACATGGATTACTGGGGTGCGCGGGAAGTTTCACACACAACTGGGCCTGTGCGAGCGGGGTATGTGGATTACTGGGGTGCGCGGGAAGTTTCACAAGCGATTAGGCCTGTGCGAGTGGGGAACATGAATTACTGGGATGTGCAGGAAGTTCCACACGTGATTTGCTCCTGTTCGTGTGGGGTACGTGGATTTTGGGGGTGCTCAGGAAGTTTAACACGTGGCAGGCCCAGTGCGTGCGGGCTTCGTGGATTACTGGGGTGCGTGGGAAGATTCACATGCAATTGGGCCTGTGCGAGCGGGCTACGTGGATTACTGGGGTGCGCAGGAAGTTTCACACGCGATTGGCCATGTGTGTGCGGGTCATGTGGATTACTCGGGTGCACGGAAAGTTTCACACGCGGCAGGTGCTGTGCCAGCAGGGTACGTGGATTACTGGGGTGCGCAGGAAGTTTCACACGCGATTGGCCCTGTGCGAGCGGGGTACATGGATTATTGGGGTACGCGGGAAGTTTCACACGCGATTGGGCCTGTGCGAGCGGGGTACGTGCATTACTGGGGTGCGCGGGAAGTTTCACACGCGATTGGCCCTGTGCGTGCTGGGTACGTGGATTACTGCAGAGCACAGGAAGTTTCACACGCGATTGGCCCTGTGTGAGCGGGGTACGTGGATTACTGGGGTACGCGGGAAGTTTCACACGCGATTGACCCTGTGCATGCGGGGTACATAGATTTGGTGGGTGCGCGGGAAACTTCACACCCGGCAGGCCCTGTGCGTGCGGACTACATGGATTACTGGTGTGCACGAGAAGTTTCACATGCGATTGGGCCTGTGCGAGCAGGGTACATGGATTACTGGGGTGTGCAGGAAGTTTGACACGCGATTGGCCCTGTGCGTGCGGGGTACGTGGATTACTGGGGTGCACGGGAAGTTTCACAGGCAGCAGGCCCTGTGCGTGCGGGCTATGTGGATTACTGGGGTGCGTGGGAGTTTCACATGCGATTGGGCCTGTGCGAGCGGGGTACGTGGATGACTCGGGTGTGTGGGAAGTTTCACACGCGAATGGCCCTGTGCGTGCGGGGTACGTGGATTACTGGGGTGCGCGGGAAGTTTCACACACAATTGGGCATGTGCGAGCAGTGTACGTGGATTACAGGGGTGCGCGGGAAGTTTCACACGCGATTGGCCCTGTGCGTGCGGGGTACGTGGATTACTGGGGTGCACGGGAAGTTTCACAGGCGGCAGGCCCTGTGAGTGCGGGCTATGTGGATTAGTGGGGTACGCGGGAACTTTCACACGCGAATGGGCCTGTGCGACCAGGGTACTTGGATTACTGGGGTGCGCGGAAAGTTACACACGTGATTGGCCCTGTGCGAGCGGGGTACGTGGATTATTGGGGTGCACGGGAAGTTTCACACGCGAATGGGCCTGTGCGAGCAGGGTACATGGATTACTGGGGTGCGCGGGAAGTTTGACACACGATTGGCCCTGTGCGTGCGGGGTACGTGGAATACTGTAGTGCGCGGGAAGTTTCACACGCGAATCGGCCTGTGCGAGCAGGGAACATGGATTACTGGGGTGCGCGGGAAGTTTCATACGCGATTGGCCCTGTGCGAGCGGGGTACGTGGATTACTGGGGTGCACAGGAAGTTTCACACACGATTGGCGCTGTGCGTGCAGGGTACATGGATTACTGGGGTGCACGGGCAGTTTCGCACGCGATTGGCCCTGTGCCAGTGGGGTACGTGGATTACTGGGGTGCACAGGAAGTTTCACACACGATTGGCCCTGTGCGAGCGGGGTACGTGGATTACTGGGGTGCGCGGGAAGTTTCACACGCGATTGGCCCTGTGCGTGTGGGGTACGTGGATTTGGCGGGTGCGCGGGAAGTTTCACACATGATTGGGCCTGTGCGAGCGGGCTACGTGGATTACTGGGGTGCGCAGGAAGTTACACAAGCGATTGGCCCTGTGCGTGCAGGTTATGTGGATTACTGGGGTGCACGGGTAGTTTCACACGTGGCAGACCCTGTGCGTGCGGGATACGTGGATTACTGGGGTGCGTGGGAGTTTCACATGCGATTGGGCCTGTGCGAGCGGGGTACGTGGATTACTCGGGTGTGTGGGAAGTTTCACACGCGAATGGCCCTGTACGTGCGGGGTACGTGGATTACTGGGGTGCGCGGGAAGTTTCACACACAATTGGGCATGTGCGAGCAGTGTACGTGGATTACTGGGGTGTGCGGGAAGTTTCACACGCGATTGGCCCTGTGCGTGCACAGTATGTGGATTACTGGGATGCACGGGAAGTTTCACACGCGATTGGCCCTGTGCGTGCGGGGTACGTGGATTACTGGGGTGCACGGGAAGTTTCACACACGATTGGGCCTGTGCGAGCGGGGTACATGGATTACTGGGGAGCGCAGTAAGTTTTACACGCGATTGGCCCTGTGCGTGTGGGTTATGTGGATTACTGGGGTGCACAGGAAGTTTCACTCGCGGCAGGCCCTGTGCGTGCGGGCTACGTGGATTACTGGGGTGTGCTGGAAGTTTCACATGTGATTGGGCCTGTGCGAGCGGGGTACGTGGATTACTGGGGTGCGCGGGAAGTTTCACACGCAATTGGCCCTGTGCGTGCAGGGTACGTGGATTACTTGGGTGGCGGGAAGGTTCACACACAATTGGGCCTGTGCGAGCGGGGTATGTGGATTACTGGGGTGCGCGGGAAGTTTCACAAACGATTGGGCCTGTGCGTGCACAGTATGTGGATTACTGGGGTGCACGGGAAGTTTCACAAGCGATTGGTCCTGTGCGAGCGGGGAACATGAATTACTGGGGTGTGCGGGAAGTTTCACACGTGATTGGCCCTGTGTGTGTGGGGTACGTGGATTTTGGGGGTGCGCAGGAAGTTTAACACGTGGCAGGCCCTGTGCGTGCGGGCTTTGTGGATTACTGGGGTACGTGGGAAGATTCACATGCAATTGGGCCTGTGCGAGCGGGCTACGTGGATTACTGGGGTGCGCAGGAAGTTTCACACGCGATTGGCCCTGTGTGTGCGGGTCATGTGGATTACTCGAGTGCACGGAAAGTTTCACACGCGGCATGTGCTGTGCATGGGGGCTATGTGGATTACTGGGGTGTGCGGGAAGTTTCATATACGATTCGGCCTGTGCGAGCAGGGTACGTGGATTACTGGGGTGCGCAGGAAGTTTCACACGCGATTGGGCCTGTGCGAGCGGGGTACGTGCATTACTGGGGTGCGCGGGAAGTTTCACACGCGATTGGCCCTGTGCGTGCTGGGTACGTGGATTACTGCAGAGCACAGGAAGTTTCACACGCGATTGGCCCTGTGTGAGCGGGGTACGTGGATTACTGGGGTGCGCGGGAAGTTTCACACGCGATTGACCCTGTGCGTGCGGGGTACATAGATTTGGTGGGGTGCGGGAAATTTCACACCCGGCAGGCCCTGTGCGTGCGGACTACATGGATTACTGCGGTGCGCGGGAAGTTCCACATGCAATTGGGCCTGTGCGAGCAGGGTACATGGAGTACTGGGGTGCGCAGGAAGTTTGACACGCGATTGGCCCTGTGCGTGCGGGGTACGTGGATTACTGGGGTGCACGGGAAATTTCACAGGCGGCAGGCCCTGTGAGTGCGGGCTATGTGGATTAGTGGGGTACGCGGGAACTTTCACATGCGAATGGGCCTGTGCGACCAGGGTACGTGGATTACTGGGGTGCGCGGAAAGTTACACACGCGATTGGCCCTGTGCGAGCGGGGTACGCAGATTATTGGGCTGCGCAGGAAGTTTCACACGCGAATGGGCCTGTGCGAGCATGGTACATGGATTACTGGGGTGCGCGGGAAGTTTGACACACGATTGGCCCTGTGCGTGCGGGGTACGTGGAATACTGGGGTGCGCGGGAAGTTTCACACGCGAATGGTCCTGTGCGAGCTGGGAACATGGATTACTGGGGTGCGCAGGAAGTTTTATACGCGATTGGCCCTGTGCGTGCAGGGTACGTGGATTACTGGGGTGCATGGGAAGTTTCACACGCGATTGGCCCTGTGAGAGCGGGGTACATGGATTACTGGGGTGCACAGGAAGTTTCACACACGATTGGCCCTGTGCGAGCGGGGTACGTGGATTGCTGGGGTGCACGGGAAGTTTCACACGCGATTGGCCCTGTGCATGCGGGGTACGTGGATTTGGCGGGTGCGCAGGAAGTTTCACACATGATTGGGCCTGTGCGAGCGGGGTACGTGGATTACTGGGGTGCGTGGGAGTTTCACATGCGATTGGGCCTGTGCGAGCAGGGTACGTGGATTACTGGGGTGCGTGGGAAGTTTCACACGGGAATGGCCCTGTGCGTGCGGGGTACGTGGATTACTGGGGTGCGTGGGAAGTTTCACACATGATTGGGCATGTGTGAGCAGTGTACGTGGATTACTGGGGTGCGCGGAAGTTTCACACGCGATTGGCCCTGTGCGTGCACAGTATGTGGATTACTGGGTTGCACGGGAAGTTTCACACGCGATTGGCCCTGTGCGAGCGGGAAGTTTCACACGTGATTTGCCCTGTGCGTGTGGGGTACATGGATTTTGGGGGTGCGCGGGAAGTTTCACACGTGGCAGGCCCTATGTGTGCGGGCTACGTGGATTACTGGGGTGCATGGGAAGTTTCCCACGCAATTGGGCCTGTGCGAGTGCGCTACGTGGATTACTGGGGTGCGCGGGAAGTTTCACACGTGATTGGCCCTGTGCGTGCGGGTTACATGGATTACTGGGGAGCGCGGTAAGTTTTACACGCGATTGGCCCTGTGCGTGCGGGGTACGTGGATTACTGGGGTGCACGGGAAGTTTCACACACGATTGGGCCTGTGCGAGCGGGGTACATGGATTACTGGGGAGCGCGGTAAGTTTTACACGCGATTGGCCCTGTGCGTGTGGGTTATGTGGATTACTGGGGTGCACAGGAAGTTTCACTCGCGGCAGGCCCTGTCCGTGCGGGCTATGTGGATTACTGGGGTGCGCTGGAAGTTTCACATGTGATTGGGCCTGGACGGGAGGGGTACGTGGATTACTGAGGTGCGCGGGAAGTTTCACACGCAATTGGGCCTGTGCGTGCGGGGTAGGTGGATTACTGGGGTGCGGGGGAAGTTTCACACACAATTGGGCCTGTGCGAGCGGGGTATGTGGATGACTGGGGTGCGCGGGAAGTTTCAAACGCGATTGGGCCTGTGCGTGCACAGTATGTGGATTACTGGGGTGAACGGGAAGTTTCACAAGCGATTGACCCTGTGCGAGCGGGGAACATGAATTACTGGGGTGTGCGGGAAGTTTCACATGTGATTGGCCCTGTGCGTGTGTGGTACGTGGATTTTGGGGGTGTGCAGGAAGTTTAACACGTGGCAGGCCCTGTGCGTGTGGGCTTCGTGGATTACTGGGGTGCGTGGGAAGTTTCATATACGATTCGGCCTGTGCAAGCAGGGTACGTGGATTACTGGGGTGCGCAGGAAGTTTCACACGCGATTGGCCCTGTGCGAGCGGGGTACGTTGATTATTGGGGTGCGCGGGAAGTTTCACACGCGATTGGGCCTGTGCGAGCGAGGTACGTGCATTACTGGGGTGCGCAGGAAGTTTCACACGCGATTGGCCCTGTGCGTGCACAGTATGTGGATTACTGGGGTGCACGGGAAGTTTCACAAGCGATTGGCCCTGTGCGAGCGGGGAACATGAATTACTGGGGTGTGCGGGAAGTTTCACATGTGATTGGCCCTGTGCGTGTGTGGTACGTGGATTTTGGGGGTGCGCAGGAAGTTTCACACGCGGCAGGTGCTGTGAATGCGGGCTATGTGGATTACTGGGGTGTGCGGGAAGTTTCATATACGATTCGGCCTGTGCAAGCAGGGTACGTGGATTACTGGGGTGCGCAGGAAGTTTCACACGCGATTGGCCCTGTGCGAGCGGGGTACGTGGATTATTGGGGTGCGCGGGAAGTTTCACACGCGATTGGGCCTGTGCGAGCGGGGTACGTGCATTACTGGGGTGCGCGGGAAGTTTCACACGCGATTGGCCCTGTGCGTGCTGGGTACATGGATTACTGCAGAGCAAAGGAAGTTTTACATGCGATTGGCCCTTTGTGAGCGGGGTACGTGGATTACTGGGGTGCGCGGGAAGTTTCACACGCGATTGACCCTGTGCGTGCGGGGTACATGGATTTGGTGGGTGCGCGGGAAATTTCACACCTGGCAGGCCCTGTGCGTGCGGGCTATGTGGATTAGTGGGGTATGCAGGAACGTTCACACGCGATTGGCCCTGTGCGAGCGGGGTATGTGGATTATTGGGGTGCGCAGGAAGTTTCACACGCGAATGGGCCTGTGCGAGCAGGGTACATGGTTTACTGGGGTGCTCGGGAAGTTTGACACACAATTGGCCCTGTGCGTGCGGGGTACGTGGATTACTGGGGTGCCCAGGAAGTTTCACACGCGAATGGGCCTGTGCGAGCAATGAACGTGGATTACTGGGGTGCGCAGGAAGTTTCACATGCGATTGGCCCTGTGCGAGCGGGGTACGTGGATTACTGGGGTGCACGGGAAGTTTCACACACGATTGGCGCTGTGCGTGCAGGGTATGTGGATTACTGGGGTGCACGGGAAGTTTCACACGCGATTGGCCCTGTGCGAGCGGGGTACATGGATTACTGGGGTGCACAGGAAGTTTCACACACGATTGGCCCTGTGCGAGCGGGGTACGTGGATTACTGGTGTGCGCGGGAAGTTTCACATGCGATTGGGCCTGTGCGAGCAGGGTACATGGATTACTGGGGTGCGCAGGAAGTTTGACCCGCGATTGGCCCTGTGCGTGCGGGGTACATGGATTACTGGGGTGCACAGGAAGTTTCACACACGATTAGCCCTGTGCGAGCGGGGTACGTGGATTACTGGTGTGCGCTGGAAGTTTCACATGCGATTGGGCCTGTGCGAGCAGGGTACATGGATTACTGGGGTGCGCAGGAAGTTTGACACGCGATTGGCCCTGTGCGTGCGGGGTACGTGGATTACTGGGGTGCATGGGAAGTTTCACACGCGGCAGGCCCTGTGAGTGCGGGCTATGTGGATTAGTGGGGTATGCGGGAACTTTCACACGTGATTGGCCCTGTGCGAGCGGGGTATGTGGATTTTTGGGGTGCACGGGAAGTTTGACACACGATTGGCCCTGTGCGTGCGGGGTACATGGATTACTGGGGTGCACAGGAAGTTTCACACGCGAATGGGCCTGTGCGAGCAATGAACGTGGATTACTGGGGTGCGCAGGAAGTTTCACATGCGATTGGCCCTGTGCGAGCGGGGTACGTGGATTACTGGGGTGCACGGGAAGTTTCACACACAATTGGCGCTGTGCGTGCAGGGTACGTGGATTACTGGGGTGCACGGGAAGTTTCACACGCGATTCGCCCTGTGCGGCGGGGTACATGGATCACTGGGGTGCACAGGAAGTTTCACACACGATTGGCCCTGTGCGAGTGGGGTACGTGGATTACTGGGGTGCGCGAAAAGTTTCACACGCGATTGGCCCTGTGCGTGCGGGGTACGTGGATTTGGCGGGTGCGCGGGAAGTTTCACACATGATTGGGCCTGTGCGAGCGGGGTACGTGGATTACTGCGGTGCACAGGAAGTTTCACACTCGATTGGCCCTGTGCATGCGGGGTACGTGGATTTGGGGGGTGCGCGGGAGGTTTCACACACGATTGGGCCTGTGCGAGTGGGGTCCGTGGATTACTGGGGTGTGCGGGAAGTTTCACACGCGATTGAGGCTGTGCGAGTGGGATATGTGGATACTGGGGTGCGCGGGAATATTCACACATAATTGCCCCTGTGCGCGCAGGGTACGTGGATTCCTGGAGTGCACGGGAAGTTTCACATGCGGCAGTCCCTGTGCGTGCGGGCTACGTGGATTTGGCGGGTGCGTGGGTTGTTTCACACATGATTGGGCCTGTGCGAGCGGGGTACGTGGATTACTCAGGTGCACGGGAAGTTTCACACGTGGCAGGCCCTGTGCGTGCGGGCTACATGGATTACTGGGGTGTGCGGCAAGTTTCGCATGCAATTCGGCCTGTGCGAGCAGGGTACGTGGATTACTGGTGTGCGGGAAGTTTCATATGCGATTGGCCCTGTGCGTGTGGGGTATGTGGATTTGGGGTGTGTGCGGGAAGTTTCACATGCGGCAGGCCTGTGCGTGCGGGCTACATGGATTACTGGGGTGTGTAGGAAGTTTCACACATGCGATTGGACCTGTGCGAGCGGGGTACATGGATTACTGGGGTGCGCGGGAAGTTTCACGCGCAATTGGCCCTGTGCGTGCGGGGTACGTGGATGACTGCAGAGCACAGGAAGTTTCACACGCGATTGGACCTGTATGAGCGGGGTACGTGGATTACTGGGGTGCACTGGAAGTTTTACACGCGATTGACCCTGTGTGTGCGGGGTCCATGGATTTGGGGTGTGCGTGGGAAATTTCACACCCGGCAGGCCCTGTGCGTGCGGGCTACATGGATTACTGGGGTGCGCGGGAAGTTTCACATGGGATTGGACCTGTGCGTGTGGGGTACTTGGATTTGGCGTGTGCGTGGGAAGTTTCACACATGATTGGGCCTGTGCGAGGGGGTACGTGGATTACTGCGGTGCATAGGAAGTTTTGCACGCGATTGGCCCTGTGCATGTGGGTTATGTGGATTACTCGGGTGCACGGGAAGTTTCACACGTGGCAGGCCCTGTGCGTGCAGGCTACGTGGATTACTGGGGTGTGCGGGAAGTTTCACATGCGATTCGGCCTGTGTGAGCAGGGTACGTGGATTACTGGGGTGCGCGGGAAGTTTCACACATGATTGGGCCTGTGCGAGCGGGGTTCGTCGATTACTGCGGTGCACAGGAAGTTTCACATGCGATTGGCCCTGTGCGTGCGGGGTACGTGGATTTGGGGGGTGCGCGGGAGGTTTCACACGCGATTGGCCCTGTGCCTGCGGGTTATGTGGATTACTGGGGTGCACGGGAAGTTTCACACGCGGCAGGCCCTGTGAGTGCGGGCTATGTGGATTACTGGGGTGCGCGGGAAGTTTCACACGCGAATGGGCCTGTGCGAGCAGGGTACGTGGATTACTGGGGTGCGCGGGAAGTTACACACGCGATTGGCCCTATGCGAGCGGGGTTCTTGGATTATTGGGGTGCGCAGGAAGTTTCACACGCGAATGGGCCTGTGCGAGCAGGGTACATGGATTACTGGGGTGCGCGGGAAGTTTGACACGCGATTGGCCCTGTGCGTGCGGGTTACGTGGATTACTGGGGTGCGCGGGAAGTTTCACATGCGCATGGGCCTGTGCGAGCAGGGAACGTGGATTACTGGGGTGCGCGGGAAGTTTCACACGCGATTGGCCCTGTACGAGCAGGGTACGTGGATTACTGGGGTGCACGGGAAGTTTCACACACGATTGGCGCTGTGCGTGCGGGGTACGTGGATTACTGGGGTGCACGGTAAGTTTCACACGCGATTGGCCCTGTGTGTGCGGGGTACGTGGATTACTGGGGTGCGCGGGAAGTTTCACACGCGAATGGGCCTGTGCGAGCAGGGAACGTGGATTACTGGGGTGCGCGGGAAGTTTCACACGCGATTGGCCCTGTGCGAGCGGGGTACGTGGATTACTGGGGTGCACGGGAAGTTTCACACACGATTGGCGTTGTGCATGCAGGGTACGTGGATTACTGGGGTGCACGGGAAGTTTCACACGTGATTGTCCCTGTGCGAGCAGGGTACGTGGATTACTGGGGTGCACAGGAAGTTTCACACACGATTGGCCCTGTGCGAGCGGGATACGTGGATTACTGGGGTGCGCGGGAAGTTTCACACGCGATTGGCCCTGTGCGTGCGGAGTACGTGGATTTGGCGGGTGCGCAGGAAGTTTCACACATGATTGGGCATGTGCAAGCGAGGTACGTGTATTACTGCGGTGCACAGGAAGTTTCACACTCGTTTGGCCCTGTGTGTGCAGGTTATGTGGATGACTGGGGTGCACGGGTAGTTTCACACGCGGCAGACCCTGTGCGTGCGGGCTACGTGGATTACTGGGGTGCGTGGGAGTTTCACATGCGATTGGGCCTGTGCGAGCGGGGTACGTGGATTACTGGGGTGCGTGGGAAGTTTCACACGTGAATGGCCCTGTGCGTGCGGGGTACATGGATTACTGGGGTGCGCGGGAAGTTTCACACACGATTGGGCATGTGCGAGCTGTGTACGTGGATTACTGGGGTGCGCGGAAGTTTCATACGCGATTGGCCCTGTGCGTGCACAGTATGTGGATTACTGGGTTGCACGGGAAGTTTCACACGCGATTGGCCCTGTGCGAGCGGGAAGTTTCACACGTGATTTGCCCTATGTGTGCGGGCTACGTGGATTACTGGGGTGCGTGGGAAGTTTCCCACGCAATTGGGCCTGTGCGAGTGCGCTACGTGGATTACTGGGGTGCGCGGGAAGTTTCACAAGTGATTGGCCCTGTGCGTGCGGGTTATGTGGATTACTGGGGTGCACGGGAAGTCTCACACGCAGCAGGCCCTGTGCGTGCGGGATATGTGGATTACTGGAGTGCGCGGGAAGTTTCACATGCAATTGGCCCTGTGCGTGTGGGGTACATGGATTACTGGGGTGTGCAGGAAGTTTCACACACGATTGGCCCTGTGCGAGCGGGGTACGTGGATTACTGGGGTGCGTGGGAAGTTTGACACGCGATTGGCCCTGTGCGTGCGGGGTACGTGGATTACTGGGGTGCACGGGAAGTTTCACACACGATTGGGCCTGTGCGAGCGGGGTACATGGATTACTGGGGAGCGCGGTAAGTTTTACACGCGATTGGCCCTGTGCGTGTGGGTTATGTGGATTACTGGGGTGCACAGGAAGTTTCACTCGCGGCAGGCCCTGTGCGTGCGGGCTACGTGGATTACTGGGGTGCGCTGGAAGTTTCACATGTGATTGGGCCTGGACGAGCGGGGTACGTGGATTACTGAGGTGCGCGGGAAGTTTCACACGCAATTGGGCCTGTGCGTGCGGGGTAGGTGGATTACTGGGGTGCGCGGGAAGTTTCACACACAATTGGGCCTGTGCGAGCGGGGTATGTGGATGACTGGGGTGCGCGGAAAGTTTCACACGCGATTAGGCCTGTGCACGCACAGTATGTGGATTACTGGGGTGCACGGGAAGTTTCACAAGCGATTGGCCCTGTGCGAGCGGGGAACATGAATTACTGGGGTGTGCGGGAAGTTTCACATGTGATTGGCCCTGTGCGTGTGTGGTACGTGGATTTTGGGGGTGCGCAGGAAGTTTAACACATGGCAGGCCCTGTGCGTGTGGGCTTCGTGGGTTACTGGGGTGCGTGGGAAGATTCACATGCGATTGAGCCTGTGCGAGCGGGCTACGTGGATTACTGGGGTGCGCAGGAAGTTTCACATGCGATTGGCCCTGTGCGTGCGGGTCATGTGGATTACTCGGGTGCACGGAAAGTTTCATATGCGGCAGGTGCTGTGCATGCGGGCTATGTGGATTACTGGGGTGTGCGGGAAGTTTCATATACGATTCGGCCTGTGCAATCAGGGTACGTGGATTACTGGGATGTGCAGGAAGTTTCACACGCGATTGGCCCTGTGCAAGCGGGGTACGTGGATTATTGGGGTGCGCGGGAAGTTTCACACGCGATTGGGCCTGTGCGAGCGGGGTACGTGCATTACTGGGGTGCGCGGGAAGTTTAACACGCGATTGGCCCTGTGCGTGCTGGGTACGTGGATTACTGCAGAGCACAGGAAGTTTTACATGCGATTGGCCCTTTGTGAGCGGGGTACGTGGATTACTGGGGTGCGTGGGAAGTTTCACACGCGATTGACCCTGTGCGTGTGGGGTACATGGATTTGGTGGGTGCACGGGAAATTTCACACCCGGCAGGCCCTGTGCGTGCGGGCTATGTGGATTAGTGGGGTATGCGGGAACTTTCACACGCGATTGGCCCTGTGCGAGCGGGGTATGTGGATTATTGGGGTGCGCAGGAAGTTTCACACGCGAATGGGCCTGTGCGAGCAGGGTACATGGTTTACTGGGGTGCTCGGGAAGTATGACACACGATTGGCCCTGTGCATGCGGGGTACGTGGATTACTGGGGTGCGCAGGAAGTTTCACACGCGAATGGGCCTGTGCGAGCAATGAACGTGGATTACTGGGGTGCGCAAGAAGTTTCACATGCAATTGGCCCTGTGCGAGCGGGGTACGTGGATTACTGGGGTGCACGGGAAGTTTCACACGCGATTGGCCCTGTGCGAGCGGGGTACATGGATTACTGGGGTGCACAGGAAGTTTCACACACGATTGGCCCTGTGCGAGCGGGGTACGTGGATTACTGGTGTGCGCGGGAAGTTTCACATGCGATTGGGCCTGTGCGAGCAGGGTACATGGATTACTGGGGTGCGCAGGAAGTTTCACATGCGATTGGCCCTGTGCGTGCGGGGTACATGGATTACTGGGGTGCACAGGAAGTTTCACACACGATTGGCCCTGTGCGAGCGGGGTACGTGGATTACTGGTGTGCGCAGGAAGTTTCACATGCGATTGGGCCTGTGCGAGCAGGGTACATGGATTACTGGGGTGCGCAGGAAGTTTGACACGCGATTGGGCCTGTGCGTGCGGGGTACGTGGATTACTGGGGTGCACGGGAAGTTTCACACGCGGCAGGCCCTGTGAGTGCGGGCTATGTGGATTAGTGGGGTATGCGGGAACTTTCACACGCGATTGGCCCTGTGCGAGCGGGGTATGTGGATTATTGGGGTGCACAGGAAGTTTCACACGCGAATGGGCCTGTGCGAGCAGGGTACATGGTTTACTGGGGTGCGCGGGAAGTTTGACACATGATTGGCCCTGTGCGTGTGGGGTACGTGGATTACTGGGGTGCGCAGGAAGTTTCACACGCGAATGGGCCTGTGCGAGCAATGAACGTGGATTACTGGGTTGCGCAGGAAGTTTCACATGCGATTGGCCCTGTGCGAGCGGGGTACGTGGACTACTGGGGTGCACGGGAAGTTTCACACACGATTGGCGCTGTGCGTGCAGGGTATGTGGATTACTGGGGTGCACGGGAAGTTTCACACGCGATTGGCCCTGTGCGAGCGGGGTACATGGATTACTGGGGTGCACAGGAAGTTTCACACACGATTGGCCCTGTGCGAGCGGGGTACGTGGATTACTGGGGTGCGTGAAAAGTTTCACACGCGATTGGCCCTGTGCGTGCGGGGTACGTGGATTTGGCGGGTGCGCGGGAAGTTTCACACATGATTGGGCCTGTGCGTGCGGGGTACGTGGATTACTGCGGTGCACAGGAAGTTTCACACTCGATTGGCCCAGTGCATGCGGGGTACGTGGATTTGGGGGGTGCGCGGGAGGTTTCACACACGATTGGGCCTGTGCGAGTGGGGTCCGTGGATTACTGGGGTGTGCGGGAAGTTTCACACGCGATTGAGTTTGTGCGAGTGGGATATGTGGATACTGGGGTGCGCGGGAAGTTTCACACATAATTGCCCCTGTGCGCGCAGGGTACGTGGATTCCTGGAGTGCACGGGAAGTTTCACATGCGGCAGGCCCTGTGCGTGCGGGCTACGTGGATTTGGCGGGTGCGTGGGAAGTTTCACACATGATTGGGCCTGTGCGAGCGGGGTACGTGGATTACTCAGGTGCACGGGAAGTTTCACACGCGGCAGGCCCTGTGCGTGCGGGCTACATGGATTACTGGGGTGTGCGGAAAGTTTCACATGCAATTCGGCCTGTGCGAGCAGGGTACGTGGATTACTGGGGTGCGTGCGAAGTTTCACACGCGATTGGCCCTGTGCGTGCATGGTACGTGGATTACTGGTGTGCGGGAAGTTTCATATGCGATTGGCCCTGTGCGTGTGGGGTATGTGGATTTGGGGTGTGTGCGGGAAGTTTCACATGCGGCAGGCCTGTGCGTGCGGGCTACATGGATTACTGGGGAGTGTAGGAAGTTTCACACACGATTGGGCCTGTGCGAGCGGGGTACGTGGATTACTGGGGTGCGCCGGATGTTTCACACGCGATTGGCCCTGTGCGTGCGGGGTACGTGGATTACTGCAGAGCACAGGAAGTTTCACACGCGATTGGACCTGTATGAGCGGGGTACGTGGATTACTGGGGTGCACTGGAAGTTTCACAAGCGATTGACCCTGTGTGTGCGGGGTCCATGGATTTGGGGTGTGCATGGGAAATTTCACACCCGGCAGGCCCTGTGCGTGCGGGCTACATGGATTACTGGGGTGCGCGGGAAGTTTCACATGCGATTGGGCCTGTGCGTGCGGGGTACTTGGATTTGGCGTGTGCGTGGGAAGTTTCACACATGATTGGGCCTGTGCGAGGGGGTACGTGGATTACTGCGGTGCATAGGAAGTTTCGCACGCGATTGGCCCTGTGAATGTGGGTTATGTGGATTACTCGGGTGCACGGGAAGTTTCACACGTGGCAGGCCCTGTGCGTGCAGGCTACGTGGATTACTGGGGTGTGCGGGAAGTTTCACATGCGATTCGGCCTGTGTGAGCAGGGTACGTGGATTACTGGGGTGCGCGGGAAGTTTCACACATGATTGGGCCTGTGCGAGCGGGGTACGTGGATTACTGCGGTGCACAGGAAGTTTCACATGCAATTGGCCCTGTGCGTGCGGGGTATGTGGATTTGGGGGGTGCGCGGGAGGTCTCACACGCGATTGGCCCTGTGCTTGCGGGTTATGTGGATTACTGGGATGCACGGGAAGTTTCACACGAGGCAGGCCCTGTGAGTGAGGGCTATGTGGATTACTGGGGTGCGCGGGAAGTTTCACACGCGAATGGGCCTGTGCGAGCAGGGTACGTGGATTACTGGGGTGCACGGGAAGTTTGACACGCGATTGGCCCTGTGCGTGCGGATTACGTGGATTACTGGGGTGCGTGGGAAGTTTCACACGCGCATGGGCCTGTGCGAGCAGGGAACGTGGATTACTGGGGTGCGCGGGAAGTTTCACACGCGATTGGCCCTGTACGAGCAGGGTATGTGAATTACTGGGGTGCACGGGAAGTTTCACACACGATTGGCGCTGTGCATGCAGGGTACAAGTATTACTGGGGTGCACGGGAAGTTTCACACGTGATTGTCCCTGTGCGAGTAGGGTACGTGGATTACTGGGGTGCACAGGAAGTTTCACATGCGAATGGCCCTGTGCGTGCGGGGTACGTAGATTTGGCGGGTGCGCGGGAAGTTTCACACATGATTGGGCCTGTGCGAGCGGGGTACGTGGATTACTGCGGTGCACAGGTAGTTTCACACTCGATTGGCCCTGTGCGTGTGGGGTATGTGGATTTGGGGGGTGCGCGGGAGGTTTCACACACGATTGGCCCTGTGCGAGCGGGGTACATGGATTACTGGGGTGCACAGGAAGTTTCACACACGATTGGCCCTGTGCGAGCGGGGTACGTGGATTACTGGGGTGCGTGAAAAGTTTCACACGCGATTGGCCCTGTGCGTGCGGGGTACGTGGATTTGGCGGGTGCGCGGGAAGTTTCACACATGATTGGGCCTGTGCGTGCGGGGTACGTGGATTACTGCGGTGCACAGGAAGTTTCACACTCGATTGGCCCTGTGCATGCGGGGTACGTGGATTTGGGGGGTGCGCGGGAGGTTTCACACACGATTGGGCCTGTGCGAGTGGGGTCCGTGGATTACTGGGGTGTGTGGGAAGTTTCACACGCGATTGAGCTTGTGCGAGTGGGATATGTGGATACTGGGGTGCGCGGGAAGTTTCACACATAATTGCCCCTGTGCGCGCAGGGTACATGGATTCCTGGAGTGCACGGGAAGTTTCACATGCGGCAGGCCCTGTGCGTGCGGGCTACGTGGATTTGGCGGGTGCGTGGGAAGTTTCACACGCGAATGGGCCTGTGCGAGCAGGGTACGTGGATTACTGGGGTGCGCGGGAAGTTTGACACGCGATTGGCCCTGTGCGTGCGGATTACGTGGATTACTGGGGTGCGTGGGAAGTTTCACACGCGCATGGGCCTGTGCGAGCAGGGAACGTGGATTACTGGGGTGCGCGGGAAGTTTCACACGCGATTGGCCCTGTACGAGCAGGGTATGTGAATTACTGGGGTGCACGGGAAGTTTCACACACAATTGGCGCTGTGCATGCAGGGTACAAGTATTACTGGGGTGCACGGGAAGTTTCACACGTGATTGTCCCTGTGCGAGTAGGGTACGTGGATTACTGGGGTGCACAGGAAGTTTCACACACGATTGGCCCTGAGCGAGCGGGATACGTGGATTACTGGGGTGCGTGGGAAGTTTCACAAGCGAATGGCCCTGTGCGTACGGGGTACGTGGATTTGGCGGGTGCGCGGGAAGTTTCACACATGATTGGGCCTGTGCGAGCGGGGTACGTGGATTACTGCGGTGCACAGGTAGTTTCACACTCGATTGGCCCTGTGCGTGTGGGGTATGTGGATTTGGGGGGTGCGCGGGAGGTTTCACACACGATTGGCCCTGTGCGAGCGGGGTACATGGATTACTTGGGTGCACTTGAAGTTTCACATGCGATTAAGCCTGTGCGAGTGGGGTATGTGGATTTGGGGGGTGCGCGGGAGGTTTCACACACGATTGGGCCTGTGCGAGTGGGGTCCGTGGATTACTGGGGTGTGCGGGAAGTTTCACACGCGATTGAGCTTGTGCGAGTGGGATATGTGGATACTGGGGTGCGCGGGAAGTTTCACACGTAATTGCCCCTGTGCGCGCAGGGTACGTGGATTCCTGGAGTGCACGGGAAGTTTCACATGCGGCAGGCCCTGTGCGTGCGGGCTATGAGGATTTGGCGGGTGCGCGGGAAGTTTCACACATGATTGGGCCTGTGCGAGCGGGGTACGTGGATTACTCATGTGCACGGGAAGTTTCACACGCGGCAGGCCCTGTGCGTGCGGGCTACATGGATTACTGGGGTGTGTGGAAATTTTCACATGCGATTCGGCCTGTGCGAGCAGGGTACGTGGATTACTGGTGTGCGCGGGAAGTTTCACACGCAATTGGCCCTATGCGTGCATGGTACGTGGATTACTGGGGTGTGCCGGAAATTTCCCAGGCGATTGGCCATGTGCGTGTGGGGTATGTGGATTTGGGGTGTGTGTGGTAAGTTTCACATGCGGCAGGCCTGTGCGTGCGGGCTACATGGATTACTGGGGTGCGTAAGAAGTTTCACATGCGATTGGGCCTGTGCGAGCAGGGTACTTGGATTTGGCGTGTGCGCGGGAAGTTTCACACATGATTGGGCCTGTGCGAGCAGGGTACGTGGATTACTGCAGTGCACAGGAAGTTTCACACGCGATTGGCCCTGTTCGTGGGGGGTACGTGGATTTGGGGCGTGCGTGGGAGGTTTCACACATGATTGGGCCTGTGCGAGTGGGGTCCGTGGATTACTGGGGTGCGCGGGAAATTTCACACGCGATTGGGCCTGTGCGAGTGGGGTATGTGGATACTGGGGTGCGGGGTAAGTTTCACACGTGATTGCCCCTGTGCGCGCAGGGTACGTGGATTACTGGGGTGCATGGGAAGTTTCACACGCGGCAGGCCCTGTGCGTGCGGCCTACATTGATTTGGCGGGTGCGCGGGAAGTTTCACACATGATTGGGCCTGTGCGAGGGGGTACGTGGATTACTGCGGTGCATAGGAAGTTTCGCATGCGATTGGCCCTGTGCATGTGGGTTATGTGGATTACTCGGGTGCAGGGGAAGTTTCACACGTGGCAGGCCCTGTGCGTGCAGGCTACGTGGATTACTGGGGTGTGCGGGAAGTTTCACATGCGATTCGGCCTGTGCAAGCAGGGTACGTGGATTTCTGGGGTGTGCGGGAAGTTTCACACATGATTGGGCCTGTGCGAGCGGGGTACGTGAATTACTGCGGTGAACAGGAAGTTTCACATGCGATTGGCCCTGTACGAGCAGGGTACGTGGATTACTGGGGTGCACGGGAAGTTTCACACGCGATTGGCCCTGTGCGTGCGGGGTACGTTGATTACTGGGGTGCGCGGGAAGTTTCACACGCGAATGGGCCTGTGCGAGCAGGGGACGTGGATTACTGGGGTGCACGGGAAGTTTCACACGCGATTGGCCCTGTGCGAGCGGGGTACGTGGATTACTGGGGTGCACGGGAAGTTTCACACACGATTGGCGCTGTGCGTGCAGGGTACGTGGATTACTGGGGTGCACAGGAAGTTTCACACGCGATTGGCCCTGTGAGAGCGGGGTACGTGGATTACTGGGGTGCACAGGAAGTTTCCCACACGATTGGCCCTGTGCGAACCGAGTACGTGGATTACTGGGGTGCGCGGGAAGTTTCACACGCGATTGGCGCTGTGCGTGCGGGGTACGTGGATTTGGCGGGTGCCCGGGAAGTTTCACACATGATTGGGCCTGTGCGAGCGGGGTACGTGGATTACTGCGGTGCACAGGAAGTTTCACACTCGATTGGCCCTGTGCCTGCGGGGTACGTGGATTTGGGGGGTGCGCGGGAGGTTTCACACACGATTTGGCCTGTGCGAGTGGGGTCCGTGGATTACTGGGGTGCGCGGGAAGTTTCACACGCGATTGAGCCTGTGCGAGTGGGGTATGTGGATACTGGGGTGCGCAGGAAGTTTCACACGTAATTGCCCCTGTGCGCGCAGGGTATGTGGATTCCTGGAGTGCACGGGAAGTTTCACATGCGGCAGGCCCTGTGCGTGGGCTACGTGGATTTGGCGGGTGCGCGGGAAGTTTCTCACATGATTGGGCCTGTGCGAGCGGGGTACCTGGATTACTCATCTGCACGGGAAGTTTCACACGCGGCAGGCCCTGTGCGTGCGGGCTACATGGATTACTGGGGTGTGCGGAAAGTTCCACATGCGATTCGGCCTGTGCGAGCAGGGTACGTGGATTACTGGGGTGCGCAGGAAGTTTCACACGCAATTGGCCCTGTGCGTGCATGGTACGTGGATTACTGGGGTGTGCGGAAAATTTCACATGCGATTGGCCCTGTGCGTGTGGGGTATGTGGATTTGGGGTGTGTGTGGGAAGTTTCACATGCGGCAGGCCTGTGCGTGCGGGCTACGTGGATTACTGGGGTGCGTAGGAAGTTTCACACTTGATTGGGCCTGTGCGAGCGGGGTACGTGGATTACTGGGGTGCGCGGGAAGTTTCACACGCGATTGGCCCTGTGCGTGCAGGGTACATGTATTACTGCAGAGCACAGGAAGTTTCACATGTGATTGGCCCTGTGTGAGCGGGGTACGTGGATTACTGGGGTGCACTGGAAGTTTCACACGCGATTGACCCTGTGCGTGCGGGGTACATGGATTTGGGGGATGCGCGTGAAATTTCACACCCGGCAGGCCCTGTGCGTGCGGGCTACATGGATTACTGGGGTGCGCGGGAAGTTTCACATGAGATTGGGCCTGTGCGTGCGGGGTACTTGGATTTGGCGTGTGCGCGGGAAGTTTCACACAATTGGGCCTGTGCGAGTGGGGTACGGGGATTATTGCGGTGCACAGGAAGTTTCACACGCGATTGGCCCTGTTCGTGCGGGGTACGTGGATTTGGGGGGTTCGTGGGAGGTGTCACACACGATTGGGCCTGTGCGAATGGGGTCCGTGGATTACTGGGGTGCGCGGGAAGTTTCACACGCGATTGGGCCTGTGCGAGTGGGGTAGGTGGATACTGGGGTACACGGGAAGTTTCCCACGTGATTGCCCCTGTGCGCGCAGGGTACGTGGATTACATGGGTGCATGGGAAGTTTCACACACGGCAGGCCCTGTGCGTGCGGCCTACATGGATTTGGCGGGTGCGCGGGAAGTTTCACACATGATTGGGCCTGTGCGAGGGGCTACGTGGATTACTGCGGTGCATAGGAAGTTTCGCACGCGATTGGCCCTGTGCATGTGGGTTATGTGGATTACTCGGGTGCACAGGAAGTTTCACACGTGGCAGGCCCTGTGCGTGCGGGCTACGTGGATTACTGGGGTGTGCGGGAAGTTTCACATGCGATTCGGCCTGTGCGAGCAGGGTACGTGGATTACTGGGGTGCGCGGGAAGATTCACACATGATTGGGCCTGTGCGAGAGGGGTACGTGGATTACTGCGGTGCACAGGAAGTTTCACATGCGATTGGCCCTGTGCCTGCGGGTTACGTGGATTACTGGGGTGCACAGGAAGTTTCACACGCGGCAGGCCCTGTGAGTGCGGGCTATGTGGATTACTGGGGTGCGTGGGAAGTTTCACATGTGATTGGGCCTGTGCGAGCGGTGTACTTGGATTATTGGGGTGCGCGGGAAGTTTCACACGCAAATGGGCCTGTGCGAGCAGGGTACATGAATTACTGGGGTGCGCGGGAAGTTTGACACACGATTGGCCCTGTGCGTGCGGGTTACGTGGATTACTGGGGTGCGCGGGAAGTTTCACACGCGAATGGGCCTGTGCGAGCAGGGAACGTGGATTACTGGGATGTGTGGGAAGTTTCACACGCGATTGGCCCTGTACGAGAAGGGTACGTGGATTACTGGGGTGCACGGGAAGTTTCACACACGATTGGCGCTGTTCGTGCGGGGTACGTGGATTACTGGGGTGCACGGGAAGTTTCACGCGCGATTGGCCCTGTGCGAGCGGGGTACGTGGATTACTGGGGTGCACAGGAAGTTTCACTAACGATTGGCCCTGTGCGAGCGGGGTACGTGGATTACTGGGCAGCGTGGGAAGTTTGACACGCAATTGGCCCTGTGCGTGCAGGGTATGTGGATTTGGCGGGTGCGCGGGAAGTTTCACAGATGATTGGGCCTGTGCGAGCGGGGTACGTGGATTACTGTGGTGCACAGGAAGTTTCACACGCGATTGGCCCTGTGCGTGCGGGGTACGTGGATTTGGGGGGTGCGCGGGAGGTTTCACACACGATTGGGCCTGTGCGAGTGGGGTCCGTGGATTACTGGGGTGCGTGGGAAGTTTCACACGATATTGGGCCTGTCCGAGTGGGGTATATGGAAACTGGGGTGCGCGGGAAGTTTCACACGTGATTGCCCCTGTGAGCGCAAGGTACGTGGATTACTTTGGTACACGGGAAGTTTCACACGCGGCAGGCCCTGTGCGTGTGGGTTACGTGGATTTGGCGGGTGCGCGGGAAGTTTCACACATGATTGGGCCTGTGCGAGGGGCTATGTGGGTTACTGCGGTGCATAGGAAGTTTCGCACGCGATTGGCCCTGTGCATGTGGGTTATGTGGATTACTCGGGTGCACAGGAAGTTTCACACGTGGCAGGCCCTGTGCGTGCGGGCTACGTGGATTACTGGGGTGTGCGGGAAGTTTCACATGCGATTCGGCCTGTGCGAGCAGGGTACGTGGATTACTGGGGTGCACGGGAAGATTCACACATGATTGGGCCTGTGCGAGCGGGGTACGTGGATTACTGCGGTGCACAGGAAGTTTCACATGCGATTGGCCCTGTGCCTGCGGGTTACGTGGATTACTGGGGTGCACAGGAAGTTTCACACGCGGCAGGCCCTGTGAGTGCGGGCTATGTGGATTACTGGGGTGCGTGGGAAGTTTCACATGTGATTGGGCCTGTGCGAGCGGTGTACTTGGATTATTGGGGTGCGCGGGAAGTTTCACACGCAAATGGGCCTGTGCGAGCAGGGTACATGAATTACTGGGGTGCGCGGGAAGTTTGACACACGATTGGCCCTGTGCGTGCGGGTTACGTGGATTACTGGGGTGCGCGGGAAGTTTCACACGCGAATGGGCCTGTGCGAGCAGGGAACGTGGATTACTGGGATGTGTGGGAAGTTTCACACGCGATTGGCCCTGTACGAGCAGGGTACGTGGATTACTGGGGTGCACGGGAAGTTTCACACACGATTGGCGCTGTTCGTGCGGGGTATGTGGATTACTGGGGTGCACGGGAAGTTTCACGCGCGATTGGCCCTGTGCGAGCGGGGTACGTGGATTACTGGGGTGCACAGGAAGTTTCACTAACGATTGGCCCTGTGCGAGCGGGGTACGTGGATTACTGGGCAGCGTGGGAAGTTTGACACGCAATTGGCCCTGTGCGTGCAGGGTATGTGGATTTGGCGGGTGCGCGGGAAGTTTCACAGATGATTGGGCCTGTGCGAGCGGGGTACGTGGATTACTGTGGTGCACAGGAAGTTTCACACGCGATTGGCCCTGTGCGTGCGGGGTACGTGGATTTGGGGGGTGCGCGGGAGGTTTCACACACGATTGGGCCTGTGTGAGTGGGGTCCGTGGATTACTGGGGTGCGTGGGAAGTTTCACACGATATTGGGCCTGTCCGAGTGGGGTATATGGAAACTGGGGTGCGCGGGAAGTTTCACACGTGATTGCCCCTGTGAGCGCAAGGTACGTGGATTACTTTGGTACACGGGAAGTTTCACACGCGGCAGGCCCTGTGCGTGTGGGTTACGTGGATTTGGCGGGTGCGCGGGAAGTTTCACACATGATTGGGCCTGTGCGAGTGGGGTACGTGGATTTCTGCGGCGCACAGGAAGTTTTGCACGCGTTTGGCCCTGTGCGTGTAGGTTATGTGGATTACTCGGGTGCACGGGAAGTTGCACACGCGGCAGGCCCTGTGCGTGCGGGCTACATGGATTACTGGGGTGTGCGGGAAGTTTCACATGCGATTCGGTCTGTGCGAGCAGGGTACGTGGATTACTGGGGTGCGCGGGAAGTTTCACACGCGATTGGCCCTGTGCGTGCGGGGTACGTGGATTACTGGGGTGTGCGGGAAGTTTCACACGCGATTGGCCCTGTGCGTTTGGGGTATGTGGATTTGGGGGGTGTGCGGGAAGTTTCACATCCGGCAGGCCTGTGCGTGCGGACTACTTGGATTACTGGGGTGCGTGTGAAGTTTCACACGCGATTGGGCCTGTGCGAGCGGGGTACGTGGATTACTGGGGTGCACGGGAAGTTTCACACGCGATTGGCCCTGTGCGTGCGGGGTACGTGGATTACTGCAGAGCACAGGAATGTTTCACACGCGATTGCCCCTGTGTGAGCGGGGTACGTGGATTACTGGGGTGCACGGGAAGTTTCACACGCGATTGGCCCTGTGCGTGCAGGGTACGTGGATTACTGCAGAGCACAGGAAGTTTCACACGCGATTGGCCCTGTGTGAGCGGGGTACATGGATTACTGGGGTGCACTGGAAGTTTCACACGCGATTGACCCTGTGCGTGCAGGGTACATGGATTTGGGGGGTGTGCAGGAAATTTCACTCCTGGCAGGCCCTGTGCGTGCGGGCTACATGGATTACTGGGGTGGGCGGGAAGTTTCACATGCGATTGGGCCTGTGCGAATAGGGTACATGGATTACTGGGGTGCGCGGGAAGATTGACACGCGATTGGCCCTGTGCGTGCGGGGTACGTGGATTACTGGGGTGCACTGGAAGTTTCACACGCGATTTACCGTGTGCGTGCGGGGTACATGGATTTGGGGGGTGAGCGGGAAATTTCACACCCGGCAGGCCCTGTGCGTGCAGGCTACATGGATTACTGGGGTGCGCGGGAAGTTTCACATGCGATTGGGCCTGTGCGTGCGGGGTACTTGGATTTGGCGTGTGCGCGGGAAGTTTCACACATGATTGGGCCTGTGCGAGCGGGGTACGGGGATTACTGCGGTGCACAGGAAGTTTCACATGCGATTGGCCCTGTTCGTGCGGGGTATGTGGATTTGGGGGGTGCGTGGGAGGTTTCACACATGATTGGGCCTGTGCGAATGGGGTCCGTGGATTACTGGGGTGCGCGGGAAGTTTCACACGCGATTGGGCCTGTGCGAGTGGGGTATGTGGATACTGGGGTACGCGGGAAGTTTCACACATGATTGCCCCTGTGCGCTCAGGGTATGTGGATTACATGGGTGCATGGGAAGTTTCACACGCGGCAGGCCCTGTGCGTGCGGCCTACATGGATTTGGCGGGTGCGCGGGAAGTTTCACACATGATTGGGCCTGTGCGAGGGGGTACGTGGATTACTGCGGTGCATAGGAAGTTTTGCATGCGATTAGCCCTGTGCGTGCGGGGTACGTGGATTTGGGGGGTGCGCGGGAGGTTTCACACGCGATTGGCCCTATGCCTGCGGGTTACGTGGATTACTGGGGTGCACAGGAAGTTTCACACGCGGCAGACCCTGTGAGTGCGGGCTATGTGGATTACTGGGGTGCGCGGGAAGGTACACACGCGATTGGCCCTGTGCGAGCGGGGTACTTGGATTATTGGGGTGCACGGGAAGTTTCACACGCGAATGGGCCTGTGCGAGCAGGGTACATGGATTACTGGGGTGCGCGGGAAGTTTGACACGCGATTGGCCCTGTGCGTGCGGGTTACGTGGATTACTGGGTTGCGCGGGAAGTTTCACACGCGATTGAGCCTGTGCGAGTGGGATATGTGGATACTGGGGTGCGCGGGAAGATTCACACATAATTGCCCCTGTGCGCGCAGGGTACGTGGATTCCTGGAGTGCACGGGAAGTTTCACATGCGGCAGTCCCTGTGCGTGCGGGCTACGTGGATTTGGCGGGTGCGTGGGTTGTTTCACATATGATTGGGCCTGTGCGAGCGGGGTACGTGGATTACTCAGGTGCACGGGAAGTTTCACACGTGGCAGGCCCTGTGCGTGCGGGCTACATGGATTACTGGGGTGTGCGGAAAGTTTCGCATGCAATTCGGCCTGTGCGAGCAGGGTATGTGGATTACTGGTGTGCGGGAAGTTTCATATGCGATTGGCCCTGTGCGTGTGGGGTATGTGGATTTGGGGTGTGTGCGGGAAGTTTCACATGCGGCAGGCCTGTGCGTGCGGGCTACATGGATTACTGGGGTGTGTAGGAAGTTTCACACGCGATTGGACCTGTGCGAGCGGGGTACATGGATTACTGGGGTGCGCGGGAAGTTTCACGCGCGATTGGCCCTGTGCGTGCGGGGTACGTGGATGACTGCAGAGCACAGGAAGTTTCACACGCGATTGGACCTGTATGAGCGGGGTACGTGGATTACTGGGGTGCACTGGAAGTTTTACACGCGATTGACCCTGTGTGTGCGGGGTCCATGGATTTGGGGTGTGCGTGGGAAATTTCACACCCGGCAGGCCCTGTGCGTGCGGGCTACATGGATTACTGGGGTGCGCGGGAAGTTTCACATGGGATTGGGCCTGTGCGTGTGGGGTACTTGGATTTGGCGTGTGCGTGGGAAGTTTCACACATGATTGGGCCTGTGCGAGGGGGTACGTGGATTACTGCGGTGCATAGGAAGTTTTGCACGCGATTGGCCCTGTGCATGTGGGTTATGTGGATTACTCGGGTGCACGGGAAGTTTCACACGTGGCAGGCCCTGTGCGTGCAGGCTACATGGATTACTGGGGTGTGCGGGAAGTTTCACATGCGATTCGGCCTGTGTGAGCAGGGTACGTGGATTACTGGGGTGCGCGGGAAGTTTCACACATGATTGGGCCTGTGCGTGCAGGGTACGTGGATTACTGCAGAGCACAGGAAGTTTCACACGCGATTGGCCCTGTGTGAGCGGGGTACGTGGATTTGGGGGGTGCACTGGAAGTTTCACACGCGATTGACCCTGTGCGTGCAGGGTACATGGATTTGGGGGGTGTGCGGGAAATTTCACTCCCGGCAGGCCCTGTGCGTGCGGGCTACATGGATTACTGGGGTGGGCGGGAAGTTTCACATGCGATTGGGCCTGTGCGAATAGGGTACATGGATTACTGGGGTGCGCGGGAAGATTGACACGCGATTGGCCCTGTGCGTGCGGGGTACGTGGATTACTGGGGTGCACTGGAAGTTTCACACGCGATTTACCATGTGCGTGCAGGGTACATGGATTTGGGGGGTGAGCGGGAAATTTCACACCCGGCAGGCCCTGTGCGTGCAGGCTACATGGATTACTGAGGTGCGCGGGAAGTTTCACATGCGATTGGGCCTGTGCGTGCGGGGTACTTGGATTTGGCGTGTGCGCGGGAAGTTTCACACATGATTGGGCCTGTGCGAGCGGGGTACGGGGATTACTGTGGTGCACAGGAAGTTTCACATGCGATTGGCCCTGTTCGTGCGGGGTATGTGGATTTGGGGGGTGCGTGGGAGGTTTCACACATGATTGGGCCTGTGCGAATGGGGTCCGTGGATTACTGGGGTGCGCGGGAAGTTTCACACGCGATTGGGCCTGTGCGAGTGGGGTATGTGGATACTGGGGTACGCGGGAAGTTTCACACATGATTGCCCCTGTGCGCGCAGGGTATGTGGATTACATGGGTGCATGGGAAGTTTCACACGCGGCAGGCCCTGTGCGTGCGGCCTACATGGATTTGGCGGGTGCGCGGGAAGTTTCACACATGATTGGGCCTGTGCGAGGGGGTACGTGGATTACTGCGGTGCATAGGAAGTTTTGCATGCGATTAGCCCTGTGCGTGCGGGGTACGTGGATTTGGGGGGTGCGCGGGAGGTTTCACACGCGATTGGCCCTATGCCTGCGGGTTACGTGGATTACTGGGGTGCACAGGAAGTTTCACACGCGGCAGACCCTGTGAGTGCGGGCTATGTGGATTACTGGGGTGCGCGGGAAGTTACACACGCGATTGGCCCTGTGCGAGCGGGGTACTTGGATTATTGGGGTGCGCGGGAAGTTTCACACGCGAATGGGCCTGTGCGAGCAGGGTACATGGATTACTGGGGTGCGCGGGAAGTTTGACACGCGATTGGCCCTGTGCGTGCGGGTTACGTGGATTACTGGGGTGCGCGGGAAGTTTCAGACGCGAATGGGCCTGTGTGAGCAGGGAACGTGGATTACTGGGGTGCGCAGGAAGTTTCACACGCGATTGGCCCTGTACGAGCAGGGTACGTGGATTACTGGGGTGCACGGGAAGTTTCACACACGATTGGCGCTGTGCGTGTGGGGTACGTAGATTACTGGGGTGCACGAGAAGTTTCACATGCGATTGGCCCTGTGCGAGCGGGGTACGTGGATTACTGGGCCGCGCAGGAAGTTTGACACGCGATTGGCACTGTGCGTGCGGGGTACGTGGATTTGGGGGGTGCGCGGGAGGTTTCACACACGATTGGGCCTGTGCGAGTGGGGTCCGTGGATTACTGGGGTGAGAGGGAAGTTTCACACGCGATTGGGCCTGTCCGAGTGGGGTATATGGAAACTGGGGTGCGCGGGAAGTTTCACACGTGATTACCCCTGTGCGCGTAGGGTACGTGGATTACTGGGGTACACGGGAAGTTTCACACGCGGCAGGCCCTGTGCGTGCGGGCTACGTGGATTACTGGGGTGCACAGGAAGTTTCACACGCGATTGGGCCTGTGCGAGCGGGGTACGTGGATTACTGGGGTGCACGGGAAGTTTCACACGCGATTGGCCCTGTGCGTGCAGGGTATGTGGATTTGGGGGGTGTGCGGGAAGTTTCACATCCGCAGGCCTGTGCGTGCGGGCTACGTGGATTACTGGGGTGCGTAGGAAGTTTCACACGCGATTGGGCCTGTGCGAGTGGGGTACTTGGATTACTGGGGTGCACGGGAAGTTTCACACGCGATTGGCCCTGTGCGTGCGGGATACGTGGATTACTGCAGAGCACAGGAAGTTTCACACGCGATTGGCCCTGTGTGAGCGGGGTACGTGGATTACTGGGGTGCATTGGAAGTTTCACACGCGATTGACCCTGTGCGTGCGGGGTACATGGATTTGAGGGGTGCGCGGGAAATTTCACACCCGGCAGGCCCTGTGCGTGCGGGCTACATGGATTACTGGGGTGTGCAGGAAGTTTCACATGCGATTGGGCCTGTGCGTGCGGGTTACGTGGATTACTCGGGTGCACGGGAAGTTTCACACGCGGCAGGCCCTGTGCGTGCGGGCTACATGGATTACTGGGGTGTGCGGGAAGTTTCACATGCGATTCGGCCTGTGCGAGCAGGGTACGTGGATTACTGGGGTGCGCGGGAAGTTTCACACGCGATTGGCCCTGTGCGTGCGGGGTACGTGGATTACTGGGGTGTGCGGGAAGTTTCACACGCGATTGGCCCTGTGCGTGCAGGGTATGTGGATTTGGGGGGTGTGCGGGAAGTTTCACATCCGGCAGGCCTGTGCGTGCGGGCTACGTGGATTACTGGGGTGCGTAGGAAGTTTCACACGCGATTGGGCCTGTGAGAGTGGGGTACTTGGATTACTGGGTTGCACGGGAAGTTTCACACGCGATTGGCCCTGTGCGTGCGGGATACGTGGATTACTGCAGAGCACAGGAAGTTTCACACGCGATTGGCCCTGTGTGAGCGGGGTACGTGGATTACTGGGGTGCATTGGAAGTTTCACACGCGATTGACCCTGTGCGTGCGGGGTACATGGATTTGAGGGGTGCGCAGGAAATTTCACACCCGGCAGGCCCTGTGCGTGCGGGCTACATGGATTACTGGGGTGTGCAGGAAGTTTCACATGCGATTGGGCCTGTGCGTGCGGGTTACGTGGATTACTCGGGTGCACGGGAAGTTTCACACGCGGCAGGCCCTGTGCGTGCGGGCTACATGGATTACTGGGGTGTGCGGGAAGTTTCACATGCGATTCGGCCTGTGCGAGCAGGGTACGTGGATTACTGGGGTGCGCGGGAAGTTTCACACGCGATTGGCCCTGTGCGTGCGGGGTACGAGGATTACTGGGGTGTGCGGGAAGTTTCACACGCGATTGGCCCTGTGCGTTTGGGGTATGTGGATTTGGGGGGTGTGCGGGAAGTTTCACATCCGGCAGGCCTGTGCTTGCGGACTACTTGGATTACTGGGGTACGTGGGAAGTTTCACACGCGATTGGGCCTGTGCGAGCGGGGTACGTGGATTACTGGGGTGCACGGGAAGTTTCACACGCGATTGGCCCTGTGTGTGCAGGGTACGTGGATTACTGCAGAGCACAGGAAGTTTCACACGCGATTGGCCCTGTGTGAGCGATGTACGTGGATTACTGGGGTGCACGGGAAGTTTCACACGCGATTGGCCCTGTGCGTGCAGGGTACGTGGATTACTGCAGAGCACAGGAAGTTTCACACGCGATTGGCCCTGTGTGAGCGGGGTATGTGGATTACTGGGGTTGAAAGGAAGTTTCACACGCGATTGACCCTGTGCGTGCAGGGTACATGGATTTGGGGGGTGTGCGGGAAATTTCACACCCGGCAAGCCCTGTGCGTGCGGGCTACATGGATTACTGGGGTGGGCGGGAAGTTTCACATGTGATTGGGCCTGTGCGAATAGGGTACATGGATTACTGGGGTGCGCGGGAAGATTGACACGCGATTGGCCCTGTGCGTGCGGGGTACGTGGATTACTGGGGTGCACTGGAAGTTTCACACGCGATTGACCATGTGCGTGCGGGGTACATGGATTTGGGGGGTGAGCAGGAAATTTCACACCCGGCAGGCCCTGTGCGTGCAGGCTACATGGATTACTGGGGTGCGCGGGAAGTTTCACATGCGATTGGGCCTGTGCGTGCGGGGTACTTGGATTTGGCGTGTGCGCGGGAAGTTTCACACATGATTGGGCTTGTGCGAGCGGGGTACGGGGATTACTGCGGTGCATAGGAAGTTTCACACGCGATTGGCCCTGTTCGTGCGGGGTATGTGGATTTGGGGGGTGCGTGGGAGGTTTCACACATGATTGGGCCTGTGCGAATGGGGTCCGTGGATTACTGGGGTGCGCGGGAAGTTTCACACGCGATTGGGCCTGTGCGAGTGGGGTATGTGGATACTGGGGTACGCGGGAAGTTTCACACATGATTGCCCCTGTGCGCTCAGGGTATGTGGATTACATGGGTGCATGGGAAGTTTCACACGCGGCAGGCCCTGTGCGTGCGGCCTACATGGATTTGGCGGGTGCACGGGAAGTTTCACACATGATTGGGCCTGTGCGAGGGGGTACGTGGATTACTGCGGTGCATAGGAAGTTTTGCATGCGATTAGCCCTGTGCGTGCGGGGTACGTGGATTTGGGGGGTGCGCGGGAGGTTTCACACGCGATTGGCCCTATGCCTGCGGGTTACGTGGATTACTGGGGTGCACAGGAAGTTTCACACGCGGCAGACCCTGTGAGTGCGGGCTATGTGGATTACTGGGGTGCGCGGGAAGTTACACACGCGATTGGCCCTGTGCGAGCGGGGTACTTGGATTATTGGGGTGCACGGGAAGTTTCACACGCGAATGGGCCTGTGCGAGCAGGGTACATGGATTACTGGGGTGCGCGGGAAGTTTGACACGCGATTGGCCCTGTGCGTGCGGGTTACGTGGATTACTGGGTTGCGCGGGAAGTTTCACACGCGATTGAGCCTGTGCGAGTGGGATATGTGGATACTGGGGTGCGCGGGAAGATTCACACATAATTGCCCCTGTGCGCGCAGGGTACGTGGATTCCTGGAGTGCACGGGAAGTTTCACATGCGGCAGTCCCTGTGCGTGCGGGCTACGTGGATTTGGCGGATGCGTGGGTTGTTTCACATATGATTGGGCCTGTGCGAGCGGGGTACGTGGATTACTCAGGTGCACGGGAAGTTTCACACGTGGCAGGCCCTGTGCGTGCGGGCTACATGGATTACTGGGGTGTGCGGAAAGTTTCGCATGCAATTCGGCCTGTGCAAGCAGGGTATGTGGATTACTGGTGTGCGGGAAGTTTCATATGCGATTGGCCCTGTGCGTGTGGGGTATGTGGATTTGGGGTGTGTGCGGGAAGTTTCACATGCGGCAGGCCTGTGCGTGCGGGCTACATGGATTACTGGGGTGTGTAGGAAGTTTCACACGCGATTGGACCTGTGCGAGCGGGGTACATGGATTACTGGGGTGCGCGGGAAGTTTCACGCGCGATTGGCCCTGTGCGTGCGGGGTACGTGGATGACTGCAGAGCACAGGAAGTTTCACACGCGATTGGACCTGTATGAGCGGGGTACGTGGATTACTGGGGTGCACTGGAAGTTTTACACGCGATTGACCCTGTGTGTGCGGGGTCCATGGATTTGGGGTGTGCGTGGGAAATTTCACACCCGGCAGGCCCTGTGCGTGCGGGCTACATGGATTACTGGGGTGCGCGGGAAGTTTCACATGGGATTGGGCCTGTGCGTGTGGGGTACTTGGATTTGGCGTGTGCGTGGGAAGTTTCACACATGATTGGGCCTGTGCGAGGGGGTACGTGGATTACTGCGGTGCATAGGAAGTTTTGCACGCGATTGGCCCTGTGCATGTGGGTTATGTGGATTACTCGGGTGCACGGGAAGTTTCACACGTGGCAGGCCCTGTGCGTGCAGGCTACATGGATTACTGGGGTGTGCGGGAAGTTTCACATGCGATTCGGCCTGTGTGAGCAGGGTACGTGGATTACTGGGGTGCGCGGGAAGTTTCACACATGATTGGGCCTGTGCGTGCAGGGTACGTGGATTACTGCAGAGCACAGGAAGTTTCACACGCGATTGGCCCTGTGTGAGCGGGGTACGTGGATTTGGGGGGTGCACTGGAAGTTTCACACGCGATTGACCCTGTGCGTGCAGGGTACATGGATTTGGGGGGTGTGCGGGAAATTTCACTCCCGGCAGGCCCTGTGCGTGCGGGCTACATGGATTACTGGGGTGGGCGGGAAGTTTCACATGCGATTGGGCCTGTGCGAATAGGGTACATGGATTACTGGGGTGCGCGGGAAGATTGACACGCGATTGGCCCTGTGCGTGCGGGGTACGTGGATTACTGGGGTGCACTGGAAGTTTCACACGCGATTTACCATGTGCGTGCAGGGTACATGGATTTGGGGGGTGAGCGGGAAATTTCACACCCGGCAGGCCCTGTGCGTGCAGGCTACATGGATTACTGAGGTGCGCGGGAAGTTTCACATGCGATTGGGCCTGTGCGTGCGGGGTACTTGGATTTGGCGTGTGCGCGGGAAGTTTCACACATGATTGGGCCTGTGCGAGCGGGGTACGGGGATTACTGTGGTGCACAGGAAGTTTCACATGCGATTGGCCCTGTTCGTGCGGGGTATGTGGATTTGGGGGGTGCGTGGGAGGTTTCACACATGATTGGGCCTGTGCGAATGGGGTCCGTGGATTACTGGGGTGCGCGGGAAGTTTCACACGCGATTGGGCCTGTGCGAGTGGGGTATGTGGATACTGGGGTACGCGGGAAGTTTCACACATGATTGCCCCTGTGCGCGCAGGGTATGTGGATTACATGGGTGCATGGGAAGTTTCACACGCGGCAGGCCCTGTGCGTGCGGCCTACATGGATTTGGCGGGTGCGCGGGAAGTTTCACACATGATTGGGCCTGTGCGAGGGGGTACGTGGATTACTGCGGTGCATAGGAAGTTTTGCATGCGATTAGCCCTGTGCGTGCGGGGTACGTGGATTTGGGGGGTGCGCGGGAGGTTTCACACGCGATTGGCCCTATGCCTGCGGGTTACGTGGATTACTGGGGTGCACAGGAAGTTTCACACGCGGCAGACCCTGTGAGTGCGGGCTATGTGGATTACTGGGGTGCGCGGGAAGTTACACACGCGATTGGCCCTGTGCGAGCAGGGTACTTGGATTATTGGGGTGCGCGGGAAGTTTCACACGCGAATGGGCCTGTGCGAGCAGGGTACATGGATTACTGGGGTGCGCGGGAAGTTTGACACGCGATTGGCCCTGTGCGTGCGGGTTACGTGGATTACTGGGGTGCGCGGGAAGTTTCAGACGCTAATGGGCCTGTGCGAGCAGGGAACGTGGATTACTGGGGTGCGCAGGAAGTTTCACACGCGATTGGCCCTGTACGAGCAGGGTACGTGGATTACTGGGGTGCACGGGAAGTTTCACACACGATTGGCGCTGTGCGTGTGGGGTACGTAGATTACTGGGGTGCACGAGAAGTTTCACATGCGATTGGCCCTGTGCGAGCGGGGTACGTGGATTACTGGGCCGCGCAGGAAGTTTGACACGCGATTGGCACTGTGCGTGCGGGGTACGTGGATTTGGGGGGTGCGCGGGAGGTTTCACACACGATTGGGCCTGTGCGAGTGGGGTCCGTGGATTACTGGGGTGCGAGGGAAGTTTCACACGCGATTGGGCCTGTCCGAGTGGGGTATATGGAAACTGGGGTGCGCGGGAAGTTTCACACGTGATTACCCCTGTGCGCGTAGGGTACGTGGATTACTGGGGTACACGGGAAGTTTCACACGCGGCAGGCCCTGTGCGTGCGGGCTACGTGGATTACTGGGGTGCACAGGAAGTTTCACACGCGATTGGGCCTGTGCGAGCGGGGTACGTGGATTACTGGGGTGCACGGGAAGTTTCACACGCGATTGGCCCTGTGCGTGCAGGGTATGTGGATTTGGGGGGTGTGCGGGAAGTTTCACATCCGGCAGGCCTGTGCGTGCGGGCTACGTGGATTACTGGGGTGCGTAGGAAGTTTCACACGCGATTGGGCCTGTGCGAGTGGGGTACTTGGATTACTGGGGTGCACGGGAAGTTTCACACGCGATTGGCCCTGTGCGTGCGGGATACGTGGATTACTGCAGAGCACAGGAAGTTTCACACGCGATTGGCCCTGTGTGAGCGGGGTACGTGGATTACTGGGGTGCATTGGAAGTTTCACACGCGATTGACCCTGTGCGTGCGGGGTACATGGATTTGAGGGGTGCGCGGGAAATTTCACACCCGGCAGGCCCTGTGCGTGCGGGCTACATGGATTACTGGGGTGTGCAGGAAGTTTCACATGCGATTGGGCCTGTGCGTGCGGGTTACGTGGATTACTCGGGTGCACGGGAAGTTTCACACGCGGCAGGCCCTGTGCGTGCGGGCTACATGGATTACTGGGGTGTGCGGGAAGTTTCACATGCGATTCGGCCTGTGCGAGCAGGGTACGTGGATTACTGGGGTGCGCGGGAAGTTTCACACGCGATTGGCCCTGTGCGTGCGGGGTACGTGGATTACTGGGGTGTGCGGGAAGTTTCACACGCGATTGGCCCTGTGCGTGCAGGGTATGTGGATTTGGGGGGTGTGCGGGAAGTTTCACATCCGGCAGGCCTGTGCGTGCGGGCTACGTGGATTACTGGGGTGCGTAGGAAGTTTCACACGCGATTGGGCCTGTGCGAGTGGGGTACTTGGATTACTGGGTTGCACGGGAAGTTTCACACGCGATTGGCCCTGTGCGTGCGGGATACGTGGATTACTGCAGAGCACAGGAAGTTTCACACGCGATTGGCCCTGTGTGAGCGGGGTACGTGGATTACTGGGGTGCATTGGAAGTTTCACACGCGATTGACCCTGTGCGTGCGGGGTACATGGATTTGAGGGGTGCGCAGGAAATTTCACACCCGGCAGGCCCTGTGCGTGCGGGCTACATGGATTACTGGGGTGTGCAGGAAGTTTCACATGCGATTGGGCCTGTGCGTGCGGGTTACGTGGATTACTCGGGTGCACGGGAAGTTTCACACGCGGCAGGCCCTGTGCGTGCGGGCTACATGGATTACTGGGGTGTGCGGGAAGTTTCACATGCGATTCGGCCTGTGCGAGCAGGGTACGTGGATTACTGGGGTGCGCGGGAAGTTTCACACGCGATTGGCCCTGTGCGTGCGGGGTACGAGGATTACTGGGGTGTGCGGGAAGTTTCACACGCGATTGGCCCTGTGCGTTTGGGGTATGTGGATTTGGGGGGTGTGCGGGAAGTTTCACATCCGGCAGGCCTGTGCTTGCGGACTACTTGGATTACTGGGGTGCGTGGGAAGTTTCACACGCGATTGGGCCTGTGCGAGCGGGGTACGTGGATTACTGGGGTGCACGGGAAGTTTCACACGCGATAGGCCCTGTGTGTGCAGGGTACGTGGATTACTGCAGAGCACAGGAAGTTTCACACGCGATTGGCCCTGTGTGAGCGATGTACGTGGATTACTGGGGTGCACGGGAAGTTTCACACGCGATTGGCCCTGTGCGTGCAGGGTACGTGGATTACTGCAGAGCACAGGAAGTTTCACACGCGATTGGCCCTGTGTGAGCGGGGTATGTGGATTACTGGGGTTGAAAGGAAGTTTCACACGCGATTGACCCTGTGCGTGCAGGGTACATGGATTTGGGGGGTGTGCGGGAAATTTCACACCCGGCAAGCCCTGTGCGTGCGGGCTACATGGATTACTGGGGTGGGCGGGAAGTTTCACATGTGATTGGGCCTGTGCGAATAGGGTACATGGATTACTGGGGTGCGCGGGAAGATTGACACGCGATTGGCCCTGTGCGTGCGGGGTACGTGGATTACTGGGGTGCACTGGAAGTTTCACACGCGATTGACCATGTGCGTGCGGGGTACATGGATTTGGGGGGTGAGCAGGAAATTTCACACCCGGCAGGCCCTGTGCGTGCAGGCTACATGGATTACTGGGGTGCGCGGGAAGTTTCACATGCGATTGGGCCTGTGCGTGCGGGGTACTTGGATTTGGCGTGTGCGCGGGAAGTTTCACACATGATTGGGCCTGTGCGAGCGGGGTACGGGGATTACTGCGGTGCATAGGAAGTTTCACACGCGATTGGCCCTGTTCGTGCGGGGTATGTGGATTTGGGGGGTGCGTGAGAGGTTTCACACATGATTGGGCCTGTGCGAATGGGGTCTGTGGATTACTGGGGTGCGCGGGAAGTTTCACACGCGATTGGGCCTGTGCGAGTGGGGTATGTGGATACTGGGGTACGCGGGAAGTTTCACACGTGATTGCCCCTGTGCGCGCAGGGTACGTGGATTCCTGGAGTGCACGGGAAGTTTCACATGCGGCAGGCCCTGTGCGTGCGGGCTATGAGGATTTGGCGGGTGCGCGGGAAGTTTCACACATGATTGGGCCTGTGCGAGCGGGGTACGTGGATTACTGGGGTGCACGGGAAGTTTCACACGCGATTGGCCCTGTGCGAGCGGGGTACATGGATTACTGGGGTGCACAGGAAGTTTCACACACGATTGGCCCTGTGCGAGCGGGATACGTGGATTACTGGTGTGCGCGGGAAGTTTCACATGCGATTGGCCCTGTGCGTGCGGGGTACATGGATTACTGGGGTGCACAGGAAGTTTCACACACGATTGGCCCTGTGCGAGCGGGGTACGTGGATTACTGGTGTGCGCGGGAAGTTTCACATGCGATTGGGCCTGTGCGAGCAGGGTACATGGATTACTGGGGTGCGCAGGAAGTTTGACACGCGATTGGCCCTGTGCGTGCGGGGTACGTGGATTACTGGGGTGCACGGGAAGTTTCACACGCGGCAGGCCCTGTGAGTGCGGGCTATGTGGATTAGTGGGGTATGCGGGAACTTTCACACGCGATTGGTCCTGTGCGAGCGGGGTATGTGGATTATTGGGGTGCACAGGAAGTTTCACACCCGAATGGGCCTGTGCGAGCAGGGTACATGGTTTACTGGGGTGCGCGGGAAGTTTGACACACGATTGGCCCTGTGCGTGTGGGGTACGTGGATTACTGGGGTGCGCAGGAAGTTTCACACGCGAATGGGCCTGTGCGAGCAATGAACGTGGATTACTGGGTTGCGCAGGAAGTTTCACATGCGATTGGCCCTGTGCGAGCGGGGTACGTGGATTACTGGGGTACACGGGAAGTTTCACACACGATTGGCGCTGTGCGTGCAGGGTATGTGGATTACTGGGGTGCACGGGAAGTTTCACACACGATTGGCCCTGTGCGAGCGGGGTACGTGGATTACTGGGGTGCGTGAAAAGTTTCACACGGGATTGGCCCTGTGCGTGCAGGGTACATGGATTTGGGGGTGTGCGGGAAATTTCACACCCAGCAAGCCCTGTGCGTGCGGGGTACATGGATTACTGGGGTGCACAGGAAGTTTCACACACGATTGGCCCTGTGCGTGCAGGGTACGTGGATTACTGCAGAGCACAGGAAGTTTCACACGCGATTGGCCCTGTGTGAGCGGGGTACGTGGATTACTGGGGTGCACGGGAAGTTTCACACGCGAATGGGCCTGTGCGAGCAGGGTCCATGGTTTACTGGGGTGCGCGGGAAGTTTGACACACGATTGGCCCTGTGCGTGTGGGGTACGTGGATTACTGGGGTGCGCAGGAAGTTTCACACGCGAATGGGCCTGTGCGAGCAATGAACGTGGATTACTGGGTTGCGCAGGAAGTTTCACATGCGATTGGCCCTGTGCGAGCGGGGTACGTGGATTACTGGGGTACACGGGAAGTTTCACACACGATTGGCGCTGTGCGTGCAGGGTATGTGGATTACTGGGGTGCACGGGAAGTTTCACACGCGATTGGCCCTGTGCGAGCGGGGTACATGGATTACTGTGGTGCACAGGAAGTTTCACACACGATTGGGCCTGTGCGAGCGGGGTACGTGGATTACTGGGGTGCGTGAAAAGTTTCACACGCGATTGGCCCTGTGCGTGCAGGGTACATGGATTTGGGGGGTGTGCGGGAAATTTCACACCCGGCAAGCCCTGTGCGTGCGGGGTACATGGATTACTGGGGTGCACAGGAAGTTTCACACACGATTGGCCCTGTGCGTGCAGGGTACGTGGATTACTGCAGAGCACAGGAAGTTTCACACGCGATTGGCCCTGTGTGAGCGGGGTACGTGGATTACTGGGGTGCACGGGAAGTTTCACACGCGATTGACCCTGTGCGTGCAGGGTACATGGATTTGGGGGGTGTGCGGGAAATTTCACACCCGGCAAGCCCTGTGCGTGCGGGCTACATGGATTACTGGGGTGGGCGGGAAGTTTCACATGCGATTGGGCCTGTGCGAATAGGGTACATGGATTACTGGGGTACGCGGGAAGATTGACACGCGATTGGCCCTGTGCGTGCGGGGTACGTGGATTACTGGGGTGCACTGGAAGTTTCACACGCGATTGACCGTGTGCGTGCGGGGTACATGGATTTGGGGGGTGAGCGGGAAATTTCACACCCGGCAGGCCCTGTGCGTGCAGGCTACATGGATTACTGGGGTGTGCTGGAAGTTTCACATGCGATTGGGCCTGTGCGTGCGGGGTACTTGGATTTGGCGTGTGCGTGGGAAGTTTCACCCATGATTGGGCCTGTGCGAGGGGGTACGTGGATTACTGCGGTGCATAGGAAGTTACGCACGCGATTGGCCCTGTGCATGTGGGTTATGTGGATTACTCGGGTGCACGGGAAGTTTCACACGTGGCAGGCGCTGTGCCTGCAGGCTACGTGGATTACTGGGGTGTGCGGGAAGTTTCACATGCGATTCGGCCTGTGTGAGCAGGGTACGTGGATTACTGGGGTGCGCGGGAAGTTTCACACATGATTGGGCCTGTGCGAGCGGGGTACGTGGATTACTGCGGTGCACAGGAAGTTTCACATGCGATTGGCCCTGTGCGTGCAGGGTACGTGGATTTGGGGGGTGCGTGGGAGGTTTCACACGCGATTGGCCCTGTGCCTGCGGGTTATGTGGATTACTGGGATGCACGGGAAGTTTCACACGCGGCAGGCCCTGTGAGTGAGGGCTATGTGGATTACTGGGGTGCGCGGGAAGTTTCACACGCGAATGGGCCTGTGCGAGCAGGGTACGTGGATTACTGGGGTGCGCAGGAAGTTTGACACGCGATTGGCCCTGTGCGTGCGGGTTACGTGGATTACTGGGGTGCGCGGGAAGTTTCACACGCGCATGGGCCTGTGCGAGCAGGGAACGTGGATTACTGGGGTGCGCGGGAAGTTTCACACGCGATTGGCCCTGTACGAGCAGGGTATGTGAATTACTGGGGTGCACGGGAAGTTTCACACACGATTGGCGCTGTGCGTGCGGGGTACGTGGATTACCGGGGTGCACGGTAAGTTTCACACGCGATTGGCCATGTGCGTGCGGGGTACGTGGATTACTGGGGTGCGCAGGAAGTTTCACACGCGAATGGGCCTGTGCGAGCAGGGAACGTGGATTACTGGGGTGCGCGGGAAGTTTCACACACGATTGGCCCTGTGGAAGCGGGGTACGTGGATTACTGGGGTGCACGGGAAGTTTCACACACGATTGGCGCTGTGCATGCAGGGTACATGGATTACTGGGGTGCACGGGAAGTTTCACACGTGATTGTCCCTGTGCGAGTAGGGTACGTGGATTACTGGGGTGCACAGGAAGTTTCACACACGATTGGCCCTGAGTGAGCGGGATACGTGGATTACTGGGGTGCGCGGGAAGTTTCACACACGAATGGCCCTGTGCGTGCGGGGTACGTGGATTTGGCGGGTGCGCGGGAAGTTTCACACATGATTGGGCCTGTGCGAGCGGGGTACGTGGATTACTACGGTGCACAGGTAGTTTCACACTCGATTGGCCCTGTGCGTGTGGGGTATGTGGATTTGGGGGGTGCGCGGGAGGTTTCACACACGATTGGGCCTGTGCGAGTGGGGTCCGTGGATTACTGGGGTGCGCGGGAAGTTTCACACGCGATTAAGCCTGTGCGAGTGGGGTATGTGGATACTGGGGTGCGCGGGAAGTTTCACACGTAATTGCCCCTGTGCGCGCAGGGTACGTAGATTCCTGGAGTGCACGGGAAGTTTCACATGCGGCAGGCCCTGTGCGTGCGGGCTATGAGGATTTGGCGGGTGCGCGGGAAGTTTCACACATGATTGGGCCTGTGCGAGCGGGGTACGTGGATTACTCATGTGCACGGGAAGTTTCACACGCGGCAGGCCCTGTGCGTGCGGGCTACATGGATTACTGGGGTGTGTGGAATGTTTCACATGCGATTCGGCCTGTGCGAGCAGGGTACGTGGATTACTGGTGTGCGCGGGAAGTTTCACACGCAATTGGCCCTATGCGTGCATGGTACGTGGATTACTGGGGTGTGCGGGAAATTTCCCATGCGATTGGCCCTGTGCGTGTGGGGTATGTGGATTTGGGGTGTGTGTGGGAAGTTTCACATGCGGCAGGCCTGTGCGTGCGGGCTACATGGATTACTGGGGTGCGTAAGAAGTTTCACATGCGATTGGGCCTGTGCGAGCGGGGTACTTGGATTTTGCGTGTGCGCGGGAAGTTTCACACATGATTGGGCCTGTGCGAGCGGGGTACGTGGATTACTGCAGTGCACAGGAAGTTTCACACGCGATTGGCCCTGTTCGTGGGGGGTACGTGGATTTGGGGCGTGTATGGGAGGTTTCACACATGATTGGGCCTGTGCGAGTGGGGTCCGTGGATTACTGGGGTGCGCGGGAAATTTCATACGCGATTGGGCCTGTGCGAGTGGGGTATGTGGATACTGGGGTGCGGGCTAAGTTTCACACGTGATTGCCCCTGTGCGCGCAGGGTACGTGGATTACTGGGGTGCATGGGAAGTTTCACACGCGGCAGGCCCTGTGCGTGCGGCCTACATGGATTTGGCGGGTGCGCGGGAAGTTTCACACATGATTGGGCCTGTGCGAGGGGGTACGTGGATTACTGCGGTGCATAGGAAGTTTCGCACGCGATTGGCCCTGTGCATGTGGGTTATGTGGATTACTCGGGTGCAGGGGAAGTTTCACACGTGGCAGGCCCTGTGCGTGCAGGCTACGTGGATTACTGGGGTGTGCGGGAAGTTTCACATGCGATTCGGCCTGTGCGAGCAGGGTACGTGGATTTCTGGGGTGCGCGGGAAGTTTCACACATGATTGGGCCTGTGCGAGCGGGGTACGTGGATTACTGCGGTGAACAGGAAGTTTCACACGCGATTGGCCCTGTATGAGCAGGGTACATGGATTACTGGGGTGCACGGGAAGTTTCACACACGATTGGCACTGTGCGTGCGGGGTACGTGAATTACTGGGGTGCACGGGAAGTTTCACATGCGATTGGCCCTGTGAGTGCGGGGTACGTGGATTACTGGGGTGCGCGGGAAGTTTCACACGCGAATGGGCCTGTGCGAGCAGGGGACGTGGATTACTGGGGTGCACGGGAAGTTTCACACGCGATTGGCCCTGTGCGAGCGGGGTACGTGGATTACTGGGGTGCACGGGAAGTTTCACACACGATTGGCGCTGTGCGTGCAGGGTACGTGGATTACTGGGGTGCATGGGAAGTTTCAAACGCGATTGGCCCTGTGCGAGCGGGGTACGTGGATTACTGGGGTGCACAGGAAGTTTCACACACGATTGGCCCTGTGCGAACCGAGTACGTGGATTACTGGGGTGCGCGGGAAGTTTCACACGCGATTGGCCCTGTGCGTGCGGGGTACGTGGATTTGGCGGGTGCCCGGGAAGTTTCACACATGATTGGGCCTGTGCGAGCGGGGTACGTGGATTACTGCGGTGCACAGGAAGTTTCACACTCGATTGGCCCTGTGCCTGCGGGGTACGTGGATTTGGGGGGTGCGCGGGAGGTTTCACACACGATTTGGCCTGTGCGAGTGGGGTCCGTGGATTACTGGGGTGCGCGGGAAGTTTCACACGCGATTGAGCCTGTGCGAGTGGGGTATGTGGATACTGGGGTGCGCAGGAAGTTTCACACGTAATTGCCCCTGTGCGTGCAGGGTATGTGGATTCCTGGAGTGCACGGGAAGTTTCACATGCGGCAGGCCCTGTGCGTGGGCTACGTGGATTTGGCGGGTGCGCTGGAAGTTTCTCACATGATTGGGCCTGCCGCGTGCGGGCTACATGGATTACTGGGGTGTGCGGAAAGTTCCACATGCGATTCGGCCTGTGCGAGCAGGGTACGTGGATTACTGGGGGGCGCAGGAAGTTTCACACGCAATTGGCCCTGTGCGTGCATGGTACGTGGATTACTGGGGTGTGCGGAAAATTTCACATGCGATTGGCCTGTGCGTGTGGGGTATGTGGATTTGGGGTGTGTGTGGGAAGTTTCACATGCGGCAGGCCTGTGCGTGCGGGCTACGTGGATTACTGGGGTGCGTAAGAAGTTTCACACTTGATTGGGCCTGTGCGAGCGGGGTACGTGGATTACTGCAGTGCACAGGAAGTTTCACACGCGATTGGCCCTGTTCGTGGGGGGTACGTGGATTTGGGGCGTGCGTGGGAGGTTTCACACATGATTGGGCCTGTGCGAGTGGGGTCCGTGGATTACTGGGGTGCGCGGGAAATTTCACATGCGATTGGGCCTGTGCGAGTGGGGTATGTGGATACTGGGGTGCGGGGTAAGTTTCACACGTGATTGCCCCTGTGCGCGCAGGGTACGTGGATTACTGGGGTGCATGGGAAGTTTCACACGCGGCAGGCCCTGTGCGTGCGGCCTACATGGATTTGGCGGGTGCGCGGGAAGTTTCACACATGATTGGGCCTGTGCGAGGGGGTACGTGGATTACTGCGGTGCATAGGAAGTTTCGCACGCGATTGGCCCTGTGCATGTGGGTTATGTGGATTACTCGGGTGCAGGGGAAGTTTCACACGTGGCAGGCCCTGTGCGTGCAGGCTACGTGGATTACTGGGGTGTGCGGGAAGTTTCACATGCGATTCGGCCTGTGCGAGCAGGGTACGTGGATTTCTGGGGTGCATGGGAAGTTTCACACATGATTGGGCCTGTGCGAGCGGGGTACGTGGATTACTGCGGTGAACAGGAAGTTTCACACGCGATTGGCCCTGTACGAGCAGGGTACGTGGATTACTGGGGTGCACGGGAAGTTTCACACACGATTGGCACTGTGCGTGCGGGGTACGTGGATTACTGGGCTGCGCGGGAAGTTTCACACGCGAATGGCCCTGTGCGAGCAGGGGACGTGGATTACTGGGGTGCACGGGAAGTTTCACACGCGATTGGCCCTGTGCGAGCGGGGTACGTGGATTACTGGGGTGCACGGGAAGTTTCACACACGATTGGCGCTGTGCGTGCAGGGTACGTGGATTACTGGGGTGCACGGGAAGTTTCACACGCGATTGGCCCTGTGCGAGCGGGGTACGTGGATTACTGGGGTGCACAGGAAGTTTCACACACGATTGGCCCTGTGCGAACCGAGTACGTGGATTACTGTGGTGCTGGGAAGTTTCACACGCGATTGGCCCTGTGCGTGTGGGGTACGTGGATTTGGCGGGTGCCCGGGAAGTTTCACACATGATTGGGCCTGTGCGAGCGGGGTACGTGGATTACTGCGGTGCACAGGAAGTTTCACACTCGATTGGCCCTGTGCCTGCGGGGTACGTGGATTTGGGGGGTGCGCGGGAGGTTTCACACACGATTTGGCCTGTGCGAGTGGGGTCCGTGGATTACTGGGGTGCGCGGGAAGTTTCACACGCGATTGAGCCTGTGCGAGTGGGGTATGTGGATACTGGGGTGCGCAGGAAGTTTCACACGTAATTGCCCCTGTGCGTGCAGGGTATGTGGATTCCTGGAGTGCACGGGAAGTTTCACATGCGGCAGGCCCTGTGCGTGGGCTACGTGGATTTGGCGGGTGCGCCGGAAGTTTCTCACATGATTGGGCCTGTGCGAGCGGGGTACCTGGATTACTCATCTGCACGGGAAGTTTCACACGCTGCAGGCCCTGTGCGTGCGGGCTACATGGATTACTGGGGTGTGCGGAAAGTTCCACATGCGATTCGGCCTGTGCCAGCAGGGTACGTGGATTACTGGGGTGCGCAGGAAGTTTCACACGCAATTGGCCCTGTGCGTGCATGGTACGTGGATTACTGGGGTGTGCGGAAAATTTCACATGCGATTGGCCCTGTGCGTGTGGGGTATGTGGATTTGGGGTGTGTGTGGGAAGTTTCACATGCGGCAGGCCAGTGCGTGTGGGCTACGTGGATTACTGGGGTGCGTAGGAAGTTTCACACTTGATTGGGCCTGTGCGAGCGGGGTACGTGGATTACTGGGGTGCGCGGGAAGTTTCACACGCGATTGGCCCTGTGCGTGCAGGGTACATGTATTACTGCAGAGCACAGGAAGTTTCACATGTGATTGGCCCTGTGTGAGCGGGGTACGTGGATTACTGGGGTGCACTGGAAGTTTCACACACGATTGACCCTGTGCGTGCGGGCTACATGGATTACTGGGGTGCGCGGGAAGTTTCACATGAGATTGGGCCTGTGCGTGCGGGGTACTTGGATTTGGCGTGTGCGCGGGAAGTTTCACACGATTGGGCCTGTGCGAGTGGGGTACGGGGATTATTGCGGTGCACAGGAAGTTTCACACGCGATTGGTCCTGTTCGTGCGGGGTACGTGGATTTGGGGGGTGCGTGGGAGGTGTCACACACGATTGGGCCTGTGCGAATGGGGTCCGTGGATTACTGGGGTGCGCGGGAAGTTTCACACGCGATTGGGCCTGTGCGAGTGGGTTATGTGGATACTGGGGTATGCGGGAAGTTTCCCACGTGATTGCCCCTGTGCGCGCAGGGTACGTGGATTACATGGGTGCATGGGAAGTTTCACACACGGCAGGCCCTGTGCGTGCGGCCTACATGGATTTGGCGGGTGCGCGGGAAGTTTCACACATGATTGGGCCTGTGCGAGGGGGTACGTGGATTACTGCGGTGCATAGGAAGTTTCGCACGCGATTGGCCCTGTGCATGTGGGTTATGTGGATTACTCGGGTGCACAGGAAGTTTCACACGTGGCAGGCCCTGTGCGTGCGGGCTACGTGGATTACTGGGGTGTGCGGGAAGTTTCACATGCGATTTGGCCTGTGCGAGCAGGGTACGTGGATTACTGGGGTGCGCGGGAAGATTCACACATGATTGGGCCTGTGCGAGCGGGGTACGTGGATTACTGCGGTGCACAGGAAGTTTCACATGCGATTGGCCCTGTGCCTGCGGGTTACGTGGATTACTGGGGTGCACAGGAACTTTCACACGCGGCAGGCCCTGTGAGTGCGGGCTATGTGGATTACTGGGGTACGTGGGAAGTTTCACATGTGATTGGGCCTGTGCGAGCGGGGTACTTGGATTATTGGGGTGCGCGGGAAGTTTCACACGCGAATGGGCCTGTGCGAGCAGGGTACATGAATTACTGGGGTGCGCGGGAAGTTTGACACGCGATTGGCCCTGTGCGTGCGGGTTACGTGGATTACTGGGGTGCGCGGGAAGTTTCACACGCGAATGGGCCTGTGCGAGCAGGGAACGTGGATTACTGGGATGTGTGGGAAGTTTCACACGCGATTGGCCCTGTACGAGCAGGGTACGTGGATTACTGGGGTGCACGGGAAGTTTCACACACGATTGGCGCTGTTCGTGCGGGGTACGTGGATTACTGGGGTGCACGGGAAGTTTCACGCGCGATTGGCCCTGTGCGAGCGGGGTACGTGGATTACTGGGGTGCACAGGAAGTTTGACAAACGATTGGCCCTGTGCGAGCGGGGTACATGGATTACTGGGCAGCGTGGGAAGTTTGACACGCAATTTGCCCTGTGCGTGCAGGGTATGTGGATTTGGCGGGTGCGCGGGAAGTTTCACAGATGATTGGGCCTGTGCGAGCGGTGTACATGGATTACTGTGGTGCACAGGAAGTTTCACACGCGATTGGCCCTGTGCGTGCGGGGTACGTGGATTTGGGGGGTGCGCGGGAGGTTTCACACACGATTGGGCCTGTGCGAGTGGGGTCCGTGGATTACTGGGGTGCGTGGGAAGTTTCACACGATATTGGGCCTGTCCGAGTGGGGTATATGGAAACTGGGGTGCGCGGGAAGTTTCACACGTGATTGCCCCTGTGAGCGCAAGGTACGTGGATTATTTTGGTACACGGGAAGTTTCACACGCGGCATGCCCTGTGCGTGTGGGTTACGTGGATTTGGCGGGTGCGCGGGAAGTTTCACACATGATTGGGCCTGTGCGAGTGGGGTACGTGGATTTCTGCGGTGCACAGGAAGTTTCGCACGCGATTGGCCCTGTGCGTGTAGGTTATGTGGATTACTCGGGTGCACGGGAAGTTGCACACGCGGCAGGCCCTGTGCGTGCGGGCTACATGGATTACTGGGGTGTGCGGGAAGTTTCACATGCGATTCGGCCTGTGCGAGCAGGGTACGTGGATTGCTAGGGTGCGCGGGAAGTTTCACACGCGATTGGCCTTGTGCGTGCGGGGTACGTGGATTACTGTGGTGTGCGGGAAATTTCACACGCGATTGGCCCTGTGCGTTTGGGGTATGTGGATTTGGGGGGTGTGCGGGAAGTTTCACATCCGGCAGGCCTGGGCGTGCGGACTACTTGGATTACTGGGCTGCGTGTGAAGTTTCACACGCGATTGGGCCTGTGCGAGCGGGGTACGTGGATTACTGGGGTGCACGGGAAGTTTCACACGCGATTGGCCCTGTGCGTGCGGGGTACGTGGATTACTGCAGAGCACAGGAATGTTTCACACGCGATTGGCCCTGTGTGAGCGGGGTACGTGGATTACTGGGGTGCACGGGAAGTTTCACACGCGATTGGCCCTGTGCGTGCAGGGTACGTGGATTACTGCAGAGCACAGGAAGTTTCACACGCGATTGGCCCTGTGTGAGCGGGGTATGTGGATTACTGGGGTGCACTGGAAGTTTCACACGCGATTGACCCTGTGCGTGCAGGGTACATGGATTTGGGGGGTGTGCGGGAAATTTCACACCCGGCAGGCCCTGTGCGTGCGGGCTACATGGATTACTGGGGTGGGCGGGAAGTTTCACATGCGATTGGGCCTGTGCGAATAGGGTACATGGATTACTGGGGTGCGCGGGAAGATTGACACGCGATTGGCCCTGTGCGTGCGTGGTACGTGGATTACTGGGGTGCACTGGAAGTTTCACACACGATTTACCGTGTGCGTGCGGGGTACATGTATTTGGGGGGTGAGTGGGAAATTTCACACCCGGCAGGCCCTGTGCGTGCAGGCTACATGGATTACTGGGGTGCGCGGGAAGTTTCACATGCGATTGGGCCTGTGCGTGCGGGGTACTTGGATTTGGCGTGTGCGCGGGAAGTTTCACACATGATTGGGCCTGTGCGAGCGGGGTACGGGTATTACTGCGGTGCACAGGAAGTTTCACACGCGATTGGCCCTGTTCGTGCGGGGTATGTGGATTTGGGGGGTGCGTGGGAGGTTTCACACATGATTGGGCCTGTGCGAATGGGGTCCGTGGATTACTGGGGTGCGCGGGAAGTTTCACACGCGATTGGGCCTGTGCGAGGGGGTACGTGGATTACTGCGGTGCTTAGGAAGTTTTGCATGCGATTAGCCCTGTGCGTGCGGGGTACGTGGATTTGGGGGGTGCGCGGGAGGTTTCACACGCGATTGGCCCTATGCCTGCGGGTTACGTGGATTACTGGGGTGCACAGGAAGTTTCACACGCGGCAGACCCTGTGAGTGCGGGCTATGTGGATTACTGGGGTGCGCGGGAAGTTTCACATGCGATTCGGCCTGTGCGAGCAGGGTACGTGGATTACTGGGGTGCGCGGGAAGATTCACACATGATTGGGCCTGTGCGAGCGGGGTACGTGGATTACTGCGGTGCACAGGAAGTTTCACATGCGATTGGCCCTGTGCCTGCGGGTTACGTGGATTACTGGGGTGCACAGGAAGTTTCACACGCGGCAGGCCCTGTGAGTGCGGGCTATGTGGATTACTGGGGTGCGTGGGAAGTTTCACATGTGATTGGGCCTGTGCGAGCGGGGTACTTGGATTATTGGGGTGCGCGGGAAGTTTCACACGCGAATGGGCCTGTGCGAGCAGGGTACATGAATTACTGGGGTGCGCGGGAAGTTTGACACACGATTGGCCCTGTGCGTGCGGGTTACGTGGATTACTGGGGTGCGCGGGAAGTTTCACACGCGAATGGGCCTGTGCGAGCAGGGAACGTGGATTACTGGGATGTGTGGGAAGTTTCACACGCGATTGGCCCTGTACGAGCAGGGTACGTGGATTACTGGGGTGCACGGGAAGTTTCACACACGATTGGCGCTGTTCGTGCGGGGTACGTGGATTACTGGGGTGCACGGGAAGTTTCACGCGCGATTGGCCCTGTGCGAGCGGGGTACGTGGATTACTGGGGTGCACAGGAAGTTTGACAAACGATTGGCCCTGTGCGAGCGGGGTACATGGATTACTGGGCAGCGTGGGAAGTTTGACACGCAATTTGCCCTGTGCGTGCAGGGTATGTGGATTTGGCGGGTGCGCGGGAAGTTTCACAGATGATTGGGCCTGTGCGAGCGGGGTACGTGGATTACTGTGGTGCACAGGAAGTTTCACACGCGATTGGCCCTGTGCGTGCGGGGTACGTGGATTTGGGGGGTGCGCGGGAGGTTTCACACACGATTGGGCCTGTGCGAGTGGGGTCCGTGGATTACTGGGGTGCGTGGGAAGTTTCACACGATATTGGGCCTGTCCGAGTGGGGTATATGGAAACTGGGGTGCGCAGGAAGTTTCACACGTGATTGCCCCTGTGAGCGCAAGGTACGTGGATTACTTTGGTACACGGGAAGTTTCACACGCGGCATGCCCTGTGTGTGTGGGTTACGTGGATTTGGCGGGTGCGCGGGAAGTTTCACACATGATTGGGCCTGTGCGAGTAGGTTATGTGGATTACTCGGGTGCACGGGAAGTTGCACACGCGGCAGGCCCTGTGCGTGCGGGCTACATGGATTACTGGGGTGTGCGGGAAGTTTCACACTCGATTGGCCCTGTGCGTGCGGGGTACGTGGATTACTGTGGTGTGCGGCAAATTTCACACGCGATTGGCCCTGTGCGTTTGGGGTATGTGGATTTGGGGGGTGTGCGGGAAGTTTCACATCCGGCAGGCCTGTGCGTGCGGACTACTTGGATTACTGGGCTGCGTGTGAAGTTTCACACGCGATTGGGCCTGTGCGAGCGGGATACGTGGATTACTGGGGTGCAAGGGAAGTTTCACACGCGATTGGCCCTGTGCGTGCGGGGTACGTGGATTACTGCAGAGCACAGGAATGTTTCACACGCGATTGGCCCTGTGTGAGCGGGGTACGTGGATTACTGGGGTGCACGGGAAGTTTCACTCGCGATTGGCCCTGTGCGTGCAGGGTACGTGGATTACTGCAGAGCACAGGAAGTTTCACACGCGATTGGCCCTGTGTGAGCGGGGTACGTGGATTACTGGGGTGCACTGGAAGTTTCACACGCGATTGACCCTGTGCGTGCAGGGTACATGGATTTGGGGGGTGTGCGGGAAATTTCACACCCGGCAGGCCCTGTGCGTGCGGGCTACATGGATTACTGGGGTGGGCGGGAAGTTTCACATGCGATTGGGCCTGTGCGAATAGAGTACATGGATTACTGGGGTGCGCGGGAAGATTGACACGCGATTGGCCCTGTGCGTGCGGGGTACGTGGATTACTGGGGTGCACTGGAAGTTTCACACACGATTTACCGTGTGCGTGCGGGGTACATCTATTTGGGGGGTGAGTGGGAAATTTCACACCCGGCAGGCCCTGTGCGTGCAGGCTACATGGATTACTGGGGTGCGCGGGAAGTTTCACATGCGATTGGGCCTGTGCGTGCGGGGTACTTGGATTTGGCGTGTGCGCGGGAAGTTTCACACATGATTGGGCCTGTGCGAGCGGGGTACGGGGATTACTGCGGTGCACAGGAAGTTTCACACGCGATTGGCCCTGTTTGTGCGGGGTATGTGGATTTGGGGGGTGCGTGGGAGGTTTCACACATGATTGGGCCTGTGCGAATGGGGTCCGTGGATTACTGGGGTGCGCGGGAAGTTTCACACACGATTGGGCCTGTGCGAGTGGGGTATGTGGATACTGGGATACGTGGGAAGTTTCACACATGATTGCCCCTGTGCGCGCAGGGTATGTGGATTACATGGGTGCATGGGAAGTTTCACACGCGGCAGGCCCTGTGCGTGCGGCCTACATGGATTTGCCGGGTGCGCGGGAAGTTTCACACATGATTGGGCCTGTGCGAGGGGGTACGTGGATTACTGCGGTGCATAGGAAGTTTTGCATGCAATTAGCCCTGTGCGTGCGGGGTACGTGGATTTGGGGGGTGCGCGGGAGGTTTCACACGCGATTGGCCCTATGCCTACGGGTTACGTGGATTACTGGGGTGCACAGGAAGTTTCACACGCGGCAGACCCTGTGAGTGCGGGCTATGTGGATTACTGGGGTGCGCGGGAAGTTTCACATGCGATTCGGCCTGTGCGAGCAGGGTACGTGGATTACTGCGGTGCACAGGAAGTTTCACATGCGATTGGCCCTGTGCCTGCGGGTTACGTGGATTACTGGGGTGCACAGGAAGTTTCACACGCGGCAGGCCCTGTGAGTGCGGGCTATGTGGATTACTGGGGTGCGTGGGAAGTTTCACATGTGATTGGGCCTGTGCGAGCGGGGTACTTGGATTATTGGGGTGCGCGGGAAGTTTCACACGCGAATGGGCCTGTGCGAGCAGGGTACATGAATTACTGGGGTGCGCGGGAAGTTTGACACGCGATTGGCCCTGTGCGTGCGGGTTACGTGGATTACTGGGGTGCGTGGGAAGTTTCACACGCGAATGGGCCTGTGCGAGCAGGGAACGTGGATTACTGGAATGTGTGGGAAGTTTCACACGCGATTGGCCCTGTACGAGCAGGGTACGTGGATTACTGGGGTGCACGGGAAGTTTCACCCACGATTGGCGCTGTTCGTGCGGGGTACGTGGATTACTGGGGTGCACGGGAAGTTTCACGCGCGATTGGCCCTGTGCGAGCGGGGTACGTGGATTACTGGGGTGCACAGGAAGTTTGACAAACGATTGGCCCTGTGCGAGCGGGGTACATGGATTACTGGGCAGCGTGGGAAGTTTGACACGCAATTTGCCCTGTGCGTGCAGGGTATGTGGATTTGGCGGGTGCGCGGGAAGTTTCACAGATGATTGGGCCTGTGCGAGCGGGGTGCGTGGATTACTGTGGTGCACAGGAAGTTTCACACGCGATTGGCCCTGTGCGTGCGGGGTACGTGGATTTGGGGGGTGCGCGGGAGGTTTCACACACGATTGGGCCTGTGCGAGTGGGGTCCGTGGATTACTGGGGTGCGTGGGAAGTTTCACACGATATTGGGCCTGTCCGAGTGGGGTATATGGAAACTGGGGTGCGCGGGAAGTTTCACACGTGATTGCCCCTGTGAGCGCAAGGTACGTGGATTACTTTGGTACACGGGAAGTTTCACACGCGGCATGCCCTGTGCGTGTGGGTTACGTGGATTTGGCGGGTGCGCGGGAAGTTTCACACATGATTGGGCCTGTGCGAGTGGGGTACGTGGATTTCTGCGGTGCACAGGAAGTTTCGCACGCGATTGGCCCTGTGCGTGTAGGTTATGTGGATTACTCGGGTGCACGGGAAGTTGCACACACGGCAGGCCCTGTGCGTGCGGGCTACATGGATTACTGGGGTGTGCGGGAAGTTTCACATGCGATTCGGCCTGTGCGAGCAGGGTACGTGGATTACTAGGGTGCGCGGGAAGTTTCACACGCGATTGGCCCTGTGCGTGCGGGGTACGTGGATTACTGTGGTGTGCGGGAAATTTCACACGCGATTGGCCCTGTGCATTTGGGGTATGTGGATTTGGGGGGTGTGCGGGAAGTTTCACATCCGGCAGGCCTGTGCGTGCGGACTACTTGGATTACTGGGCTGCGTGTGAAGTTTCACACGCGATTGGGCCTGTGCGAGCGGGGTACGTGGATTACTGGGGTGCACAGGAAGTTTCACACGCGATTGGCCCTGTGTGTGCGGGGTACGTGGATTACTGCAGAGCACAGGAATGTTTCACACGCGATTGGCCCTGTGTGAGCGGGGTACGTGGATTACTGGGGTGCACGGGAAGTTTCACACGCGATTGGCCCTGTGCGTGCAGGGTACGTGGATTACTGCAGAGTACAGGAAGTTTCACACGCGATTGGCCCTGTGTGAGCGGGGTACGTGGATTACTGGGGTGCACTGGAAGTTTCACACGCGATTGACCCTGTGCGTGCAGGGTACATGGATTTGGGGGGTGTGCGGGAAATTTCACACCCGGCAGGCCCTGTGCGTGCGGGCTACATGGATTACTGGGGTGGGCGGGAAGTTTCACATGCGATTGGGCCTGTGCGAATAGGGTACATGGATTACTGGGGTGCGCGGGAAGATTGACACGCGATTGGCCCTGTGCGTGCGGGGTACGTGGATTACTGGGGTGCACTGGAAGTTTCACACACGATTTACCGCGTGCGTGCGGGGTACATGTTTTTGGGGCGTGAGTGGGAAATTTCACACCCGGCAGGCCCTGTGCGTGCAGGCTACATGGATTACTGGGGTGCGCGGGAAGTTTCACATGCGATTGGGCCTGTGCGTGCGGGGTACTTGGATTTGGCGTGTGCGCGGGAAGTTTCACACATGATTGGGCCTGTGCGAGCGGAGTACGGGGATTACTGCGGTGCACAGGAAGTTTCACACGCGATTGGCCCTGTTCGTGCGGGGTATGTGGATTTGGGGGGTGCGTGGGAGGTTTCACACATGATTGGGCCTGTGCGAATGGGGTCCGTGGATTACTGGGGTGTGTGGGAAGTTTCACACGTGATTTGCCCTGTGCGTGTGGGGTACATGGATTTTGGGGGTGCGCGGGAAGTTTCACATGCTGCAGGGCCTATGTGTGCGGGCTAAGTTGATTAATGAGGTGCGTGCGAAGTTTCCCACGCGATTGGGCAATGTGCGAGTGCACTACGTGGATTACTGGGGTTCGCGGGAAGTTTCACACGCGATTGGCGCTGTGCGTGCGGGTCACGTGGATTACTCGGGTGCACGGGAAGTTTCACACGCAGCAGGCCCTGTGCGTGTGGGCTATGTGGATTACTGGTGTGCGCGGGAAGTTTCACATGCGATTGGGCCTGTGCGAGTAGTGTACTTGGATTACTGGGGTGTCTGGGAAGTTTCACATGCAATTGGCCCTGTTTGTGCAGGGTACATGGATTAATGGGGTGTGCGGGAAGTTTCACACACGATTGGCCCTGTGCGAGTGGGGTACGTGGATTACTGGGGTGCGTGGGAAGTTTCACACACGATTGGGCCTGTGCGAGCGGGGTACATGGATTACTGGGGAGCGCAGTAAATTTTACATGCGATTGGCCCTGTGCGTGTGGGTTATGTGGATTACTGGGGTGCACAGGAAGTTTCACTCGCGGCAGGACCTGTGAGTGCGGGCTACGTGGATTACTGGGGTGCGCTGGAAGTTTCACATGTGATTGGGCCTGTGCGAGCGGGGTACGTGGATTACTGGGGTGCGCGGGAAGTTTCACACGCAATTGGCCCTGTGCATGCAGGGTACATGGATTACTGGGGTGCGCGGGAAGTTTCACACACAACTGGGCCTGTGCGAGCGGGGTATGTGGATTACTGGGGTGCGCGGGAAGTTTCACAAGCGATTGGGCCTGTGCGAGCGGGGCACATGAATTACTGGGATGTGCAGGAAGTTCCACACGTGATTTGCTCCTGTTCGTGTGGGGTACGTGGATTTTGGGGGTGCTCAGGAAGTTTAACACGTGGCAGGCCCAGTGCGTGCGGGCTTCGTGGATTACTGGGGTGCGTGGGAAGATTCACATGCAATTGGGCCTGTGCGAGCGGGCTACGTGGATTACTGGGGTGCGCAGGAAGTTTCACACGCGATTGGCCATGTGTGTGCGGGTCATGTGGATTACTCGGGTGCACGGAAAGTTTCACACGCGGCAGGTGCTGTGCCAGCAGGGTACGTGGATTACTGGGGTGCGCAGGAAGTTTCACACGCGATTGGCCCTGTGCGAGCGGGGTACATGGATTATTGGGGTACGCGGGAAGTTTCACACGCGATTGGGCCTGTGCGAGCGGGGTACGTGCATTACTGGGGTGCGCGGGAAGTTTCACACGCGATTGGCCCTGTGCGTGCTGGGTACATGGATTACTGGGGTGCACAGGAAGTTTCACACACGATTGGCCCTGTGCGAGCGGGGTACGTGGATTACTGGTGTGCGCGGGAAGTTTCACATGCGATTGGGCCTGTGCGAGCAGGATACATGGATTACTGGGGTGCGCAGGAAGTTTGACACGCGATTGGCCCTGTGCGTGCGGGGTACGTGGATTACTGGGGTGCACGGGAAGTTTCACACGTGGCAGGCCCTGTGAGTGCGGGCTATGTGGATTAGTGGGGTATGCGGGAACTTTCACCCGCGATTGGCCCTGTGCGAGCGGGGTATGTGGATTATTGGGGTGCACAGGAAGTTTCACACGCGAATGGGCCTGTGCGAGCAGGGTACATGGTTTACTGGGGTGCGCGGGAAGTTTGACACACGATTGGCCCTGTGCGTGTGGGGTACGTGGATTACTGGGGTGCGCAGGAAGTTTCACACGCGAATGGGCCTGTGCGAGCAATGAACGTGGATTAGTGGGTTGCGCAGGAAGTTTCACATGCGATTGGCCCTGTGCGAGCGGGGTACGTGGATTACTGGGGTGCACGGGAAGTTTCACACGTGGCAGGCCCTGTGAGTGCGGGCTATGTGGATTAGTGGGGTATGCGGGAACTTTCACCCGCGATTGGCCCTGTGCGAGCGGGGTATGTGGATTATTGGGGTGCACAGGAAGTTTCACACGCGAATGGGCCTGTGCGAGCAGGGTACATGGTTTACTGGGGTGCACGGGAAGTTTCACACGCGATTGGCCCTGTGCGAGCGGGGTACATGGATTACTGGGGTGCACAGGAAGTTTCACACACGATTGGCCCTGTGCGAGCGGGGTACGTGGATTACTGGAGTGCGTGAAAAGTTTCACACGCGATTGGCCCTGTGCGTGCGGGGTACGTGGATTTGGCGGGTGCGCGGGAAGTTTCACACATGATTGGGCCTGTGCGAGCGGGGTGCGTGGATTACTGCGGTGCACAGGAAGTTTCACACTCGATTAGCCCTGTGCATGCGGGGTACGTGGATTTGGGGGGTGCGCGGGAGGTTTCACACATGATTGGGCCTGTGCGAGTGGGGTCCGTGGATTACTGGGGTGTGCGGGAAGTTTCACACGCGATTGAGCCTGTGCGAGTGGGATATGTGGATACTGGGGTGCGCGGGACGTTTCACACATAATTGCCCCTGTGCGCGCAGGGTACGTGGATTCCTGGAGTGCACGGGAAGTTTCACATGCGGCAGGCCCTGTGCGTGCGGGCTACGTGGATTTGGCGGGTGCGTGGGAAGTTTCACACATGATTGGGCCTGTGCGAGCGGGGTACGTGGATTACTCAGGTGCACGGGAAGTTTCACACGCGGCAGGCCCTGTGCGTGCGGGCTACATGGATTACTGGGGTGTGCGGAAAGTTTCACATGCAATTCGGCCTGTGTGAGCAGGGTACGTGGATTACTGGGGTGCGTGCGAAGTTTCACACGCGATTGGCCCTGTGCGTGCATGTTACGTGGATTACTGGTGTGCGGGAAGTTTCATATGCGATTGGCCCTGTGCGTGTGGGGTATGTGGATTTGGGGTGTGTGCGGAAGTTTCACATGCGGCAGGCCTGTGCGTGCGGGCTACATGGATTACTGGGGAGTGTAGGAAGTTTCACACGCGATTGGGCCTGTGCGAGCGGGGTACGTGGATTACTGGGGTGCGCCGGATGTTTCACACGCGATTGGCCCTGTGCGTGCGGTGTACGTGGATTACTGCAGAGCACAGGAAGTTTCACACACAATTGGACCTGTATGAGCGGGGTACGTGGATTACTGGGGTGCACTGGAAGTTTCACACGCGATTGACCCTGTGTGTGCGGGGTCCATGGATTTGGGGTGTGCCTGGGAAATTTCACACCCGGCAGGCCCTGTGCGTGCGGGCTACATGGATTACTGGGGTGCGCTGGAAGTTTCACATGCGATTGGGCCTGTGCGTGCGGGGTACTTGGATTTGGCGTGTGCGTGGGAAGTTTCACCCATGATTGGGCCTGTGCGAGGGGGTACGTGGATTACTGCGGTGCATAGGAAGTTACGCACGCGATTGGCCCTGTGCATGTGGGTTATGTGGATTACTCGGGTGCACGGGAAGTTTCACACGTGGCAGGCGCTGTGCCTGCAGGCTACGTGGATTACTGGGGTGTGCGGGAAGTTTCACATGCGATTCGGCCTGTGTGAGCAGGGTACGTGGATTACTGGGGTGCGCGGGAAGTTTCACACATGATTGGGCCTGTGCGAGCGGGGTACGTGGATTACTGGGGTGCGCGGGAAGTTTCACACGTAATTGCCCCTGTGCGCGCAGGGTACGTAGATTACTGCGGTGAACAGGAAGTTTCACACGCGATTGGCCCTGTACGAGCAGGGTACGTGGATTACTGGGGTGCACGGGAAGTTTCACACACGATTGGCACTGTGCGTGCGGGGTATGTGGATTACTGGGGTGCGCGGGAAGTTTCACACGCGAATGGGCCTGTGCGAGCAGGGTACGTGGATTACTGGGGTGCGCAGGAAGTTTGACACGCGATTGGCCCTGTGCGTGCGGGTTACGTGGATTACTGGGGTGCGCGGGAAGTTTCACACGCGCATGGGCCTGTGCGAGCAGGGTACGTGGATTACTGGGATGCGCGGGAAGTTTCACACGCGATTGGCCCTGTACGAGCAGGGTATGTGAATTACTGGGGTGCACGGGAAGTTTCACACACGATTGGCGCTGTGCGTGCGGGGTACGTGGATTACTGGGGTGCACGGTAAGTTTCACACGCGATTGGCCCTGTGCGTGCGGGGTACGTGGATTACTGGGGTGCGCAGGAAGTTTCACACGCGAATGGGCCTGTGCGAGCAGGGAACGTGGATTACTGGGGTGCGCGGGAAGTTTCACACACGATTGGCCCTGTGGAAGCGGGGTACGTGGATTACTGGGGTGCACGGGAAGTTTCACACACGATTGGCGCTGTGCATGCAGGGTACATGGATTACTGGGGTGCACGGGAAGTTTCACACGTGATTGTCCCTGTGCGAGTAGGGTACGTGGATTACTGGGCTGCACAGGAAGTTTCACACACGATTGGCCCTGAGTGAGCGGGATACGTGGATTACTGGGGTGCGCGGGAAGTTTCACACACGAATGGCCCTGTGCGTGCGGGGTACGTGGATTTGGCGGGTGCGCGGGAAGTTTCACACATGATTGGGCCTGTGCGAGCGGGGTACGTGGATTACTACGGTGCACAGGTAGTTTCACACTCGATTGGCCCTGTGCGTGTGGGGTATGTGGATTTGGGGGGTGCGTGGGAGGTTTCACACATGATTGGGCCTGTGCGAATGGGGTCCGTGGATTACTGGGGTGCGCGGGAAGTTTCACACGCGATTGGGCCTGTGCGAGGGGGTACGTGGATTACTGCGGTGCTTAGGAAGTTTTGCATGCGATTAGCCCTGTGCGTGCGGGGTACGTGGATTTGGGGGGTGCGCGGGAGGTTTCACACGCGATTGGCCCTATGCCTGCGGGTTACGTGGATTACTGGGGTGCACAGGAAGTTTCACACGCGGCAGACCCTGTGAGTGCGGGCTATGTGGATTACTGGGGTGCGCGGGAAGTTTCACATGCGATTCGGCCTGTGCGAGCAGGGTACGTGGATTACTGGGGTGTGCGGGAAGATTCACACATGATTGGGCCTGTGCGAGCAGGGTACGTGGATTACTGTGGTGCACAGGAAGTTTCACATGCGATTGGCCCTGTGCCTGCGGGTTACGTGGATTACTGGGGTGCACAGGAAGTTTCACACGCGGCAGGCCCTGTGAGTGCGGGCTATGTGGATTACTGGGGTGCGTGGGAAGTTTCACATGTGATTGGGCCTGTGCGAGCGGGGTACTTGGATTATTGGGGTGCGCGGGAAGTTTCACACGCGAATGGGCCTGTGCGAGCAGGGTACATGAATTACTGGGGTGCGCGGGAAGTTTGACACACGATTGGCCCTGTGCGTGCGGGTTACGTGGATTACTGGGGTGCGAAGAAAGTTTCACACGCGAATGGGCCTGTGCGAGCAGGGAACGTGGATTACTGGGATGTGTGGGAAGTTTCACACGTAATTGGCCCTGTACGAGCAGGGTACGTGGATTACTGGGGTGCACGGGAAGTTTCACACACGATTGGCGCTGTTCGTGCGGGGTACGTGGATTACTGGGGTGCACGGGAAGTTTCACGCGCGATTGGCCCTGTGCGAGCGGGGTACGTGGATTACTGGGGTGCACAGGAAGTTTGACAAACGATTGGCCCTGTGCGAGCGGGGTACATGGATTACTGGGCAGCGTGGGAAGTTTGACACGCAATTTGCCCTGTGCGTGCAGGGTATGTGGATTTGGCGGGTGCGCGGGAAGTTTCACAGATGATTGGGCCTGTGCGAGCGGGGTACGTGGATTACTGTGGTGCACAGGAAGTTTCACACGCGATTGGCCCTGTGCGTGCGGGGTACGTGGATTTGGGGGGTGCGCGGGAGGTTTCACACACGATTGGGCCTGTGCGAGTGGGGTCCGTGGATTATGCGAGTGGGGTCCGTGGATTACTGGGGTGCGTGGGAAGTTTCACACGATATTGGGCCTGTCCGAGTGGGGTATATGGAAACTGGGGTGCGCGGGAAGTTTCACACGTGATTGCCCCTGTGAGCGCAAGGTACGTGGATTACTTTGGTACACGGGAAGTTTCACACGCGGCATGCCCTGTGTGTGTGGGTTACGTGGATTTGGCGGGTGCGCGGGAAGTTTCACACATGATTGGGCCTGTGCGAGTAGGTTATGTGGATTACTCGGGTGCACGGGAAGTTGCACACGCGGCAGGCCCTGTGCGTGCGGGCTACATGGATTACTGGGGTGTGCGGGAAGTTTCACACTCGATTGGCCCTGTGCGTGCGGGGTACGTGGATTACTGTGGTGTGCGGGAAATTTCACACGCGATTGGCCCTGTGCGTTTGGGGTATGTGGATTTGGGGGGTGTGCGGGAAGTTTCACATCCGGCAGGCCTGTGCGTGCGGACTACTTGGATTACTGGGCTGCGTGTGAAGTTTCACACGCGATTGGGCCTGTGCGAGCGGGATACGTGGATTACTGGGGTGCAAGGGAAGTTTCACACGCGATTGGCCCTGTGCGTGCGGGGTACGTGGATTACTGCAGAGCACAGGAATGTTTCACACGCGATTGGCCCTGTGTGAGCGGGGTACGTGGATTACTGGGGTGCACGGGAAGTTTCACTCGCGATTGGCCCTGTGCGTGCAGGGTACGTGGATTACTGCAGAGCACAGGAAGTTTCACACGCGATTGGCCCTGTGTGAGCGGGGTACGTGGATTACTGGGGTGCACTGGAAGTTTCACACGCGATTGACCCTGTGCGTGCAGGGTACATGGATTTGGGGGGTGTGCGGGAAATTTCACACCCGGCAGGCCCTGTGCGTGCGGGCTACATGGATTACTGGGGTGGGCGGGAAGTTTCACATGCGATTGGGCCTGTGCGAATAGAGTACATGGATTACTGGGGTGCGCGGGAAGATTGACACGCGATTGGCCCTGTGCGTGCGGGGTACGTGGATTACTGGGGTGCACTGGAAGTTTCACACACGATTTACCGTGTGCGTGCGGGGTACATGTATTTGGGGGGTGAGTGGGAAATTTCACACCCGGCAGGCCCTGTGCGTGCAGGCTACATGGATTACTGGGGTGCGCGGGAAGTTTCACATGCGATTGGGCCTGTGCGTGCGGGGTACTTGGATTTGGCGTGTGCGCGGGAAGTTTCACACATGATTGGGCCTGTGCGAGCGGGGTACGGGGATTACTGCGGTGCACAGGAAGTTTCACACGCGATTGGCCCTGTTCGTGCGGGGTATGTGGATTTGGGGGGTGCGTGGGAGGTTTCACACATGATTGGGCCTGTGCGAATGGGGTCCGTGGATTACTGGGGTGCGCGGGAAGTTTCACACACGATTGGGCCTGTGCGAGTGGGGTATGTGGATACTGGGATACGTGGGAAGTTTCACACATGATTGCCCCTGTGCGCGCAGGGTATGTGGATTACATGGGTGCATGGGAAGTTTCATACGCGGCAGGCCCTGTGCGTGCGGCCTACATGGATTTGCCGGGTGCGCGGGAAGTTTCACACATGATTGGGCCTGTGCGAGGGGGTACGTGGATTACTGCGGTGCATAGGAAGTTTTGCATGCAATTAGCCCTGTGCGTGCGGGGTACGTGGATTTGGGGGGTGCGCGGGAGGTTTCACACGCGATTGGCCCTATGCCTACGGGTTACGTGGATTACTGGGGTGCACAGGAAGTTTCATACGCGGCAGACCCTGTGAGTGCGGGCTATGTGGATTACTGGGGTGCGCGGGAAGTTTCACATGCGATTCGGCCTGTGCGAGCAGGGTACGTGGATTACTGCGGTGCACAGGAAGTTTCACATGCGATTGGCCCTGTGCCTGCGGGTTACGTGGATTACTGGGGTGCACAGGAAGTTTCACACGCGGCAGGCCCTGTGAGTGCGGGCTATGTGGATTACTGGGGTGCGTGGGAAGTTTCACATGTGATTGGGCCTGTGCGAGCGGGGTACTTGGATTATTGGGGTGCGCGGGAAGTTTCACACGCGAATGGGCCTGTGCGAGCAGGGTACATGAATTACTGGGGTGCGCGGGAAGTTTGACACGCGATTGGCCCTGTGCGTGCGGGTTACGTGGATTACTGGGGTGCGTGGGAAGTTTCACACGCGAATGGGCCTGTGCGAGCAGGGAACGTGGATTACTGGGATGTGTGGGAAGTTTCACACGCGATTGGCCCTGTACGAGCAGGGTACGTGGATTACTGGGGTGCACGGGAAGTTTCACCCACGATTGGCGCTGTTCGTGTGGGGTACGTGGATTACTGGGGTGCACGGGAAGTTTCACGCGCGATTGGCCCTGTGCGAGCGGGGTACGTGGATTACTGGGGTGCACAGGAAGTTTGACAAACGATTGGCCCTGTGCGAGCGGGGTACATGGATTACTGGGCAGCGTGGGAAGTTTGACACGCAATTTGCCCTGTGCGTGCAGGGTATGTGGATTTGGCGGGTGCGCGGGAAGTTTCACAGATGATTGGGCCTGTGCGAGCGGGGTGCGTGGATTACTGTGGTGCACAGGAAGTTTCACACGCGATTGGCCCTGTGCGTGCGGGGTACGTGGATTTGGGGGGTGCGCGGGAGGTTTCACACACGATTGGGCCTGTGCGAGTGGGGTCCGTGGATTACTGGGGTGCGTGGGAAGTTTCACACGATATTGGGCCTGTCCGAGTGGGGTATATGGAAACTGGGGTGCGCGGGAAGTTTCACACATGATTGCCCCTGTGAGCGCAAGGTACGTGGATTACTTTGGTACACGGGAAGTTTCACACGCGGCATGCCCTGTGCGTGTGGGTTACGTGGATTTGGCGGGTGCGCGGGAAGTTTCACACATGATTGGGCCTGTGCGAGTGGGGTACGTGGATTTCTGCGGTGCACAGGAAGTTTCGCACGCGATTGGCCCTGTGCGTGTAGGTTATGTGGATTACTCGGGTGCACGGGAAGTTGCACACACGGCAGGCCCTGTGCGTGCGGGCTACATGGATTACTGGGGTGTGCGGGAAGTTTCACATGCGATTCGGCCTGTGCGAGCAGGGTACGTGGATTACTAGGGTGCGCGGGAAGTTTCACACGCGATTGGCCCTGTGCGTGCGGGGTACGTGGATTACTGTGGTGTGCGGGAAATTTCACACGCGATTGGCCCTGTGCGTTTGGGGTATGTGGATTTGGGGGGTGTGCGGGAAGTTTCACATCCGGCAGGCCTGTGCGTGCGGACTGCTTGGATTACTGGGCTGCGTGTGAAGTTTCACACGCGATTGGGCCTGTGCGAGCGGGGTACGTGGATTACTGGGGTGCACAGGAAGTTTCACACGCGATTGGCCCTGTGTGTGCGGGGTACGTGGATTACTGCAGAGCACAGGAATGTTTCACACGCGATTGGCCCTGTGTGAGCGGGGTACGTGGATTACTGGGGTGCACGGGAAGTTTCACACGCGATTGGCCCTGTGCGTGCAGGGTACGTGGATTACTGCAGAGTACAGGAAGTTTCACACGCGATTGGCCCTGTGTGAGCGGGGTACGTGGATTACTGGGGTGCACTGGAAGTTTCACACGCGATTGACCCTGTGCGTGCAGGGTACATGGATTTGGGGGGTGTGCGGGAAATTTCACACCCGGCAGGCCCTGTGCGTGCGGGCTACATGGATTACTGGGGTGGGCGGGAAGTTTCACATGCGATTGGGCCTGTGCGAATAGGGTACATGGATTACTGGGGTGCGCGGGAAGATTGACACGCGATTGGCCCTGTGCGTGCGGGGTACGTGGATTACTGGGGTGCACTGGAAGTTTCACACACGATTTACCGTGTGCGTGCGGGGTACATGTTTTTGGGGCGTGAGTGGGAAATTTCACACCCGGCAGGCCCTGTGCGTGCAGGCTACATGGATTACTGGGGTGCGCGGGAAGTTTCACATGCGATTGGGCCTGTGCGTGCGGGGTACTTGGATTTGGCGTGTGCGCGGGAAGTTTCACACATGATTGGGCCTGTGCGAGCGGAGTACGGGGATTACTGCGGTGCACAGGAATTTTCACACGCGATTGGCCCTGTTCGTGCGGGGTATGTGGATTTGGGGGGTGCGTGGGAGGTTTCACACATGATTGGGCCTGTGCGAATGGGGTCCGTGGATTACTGGGGTGTGCGGGAAGTTTCACACGCGATTGGGCCTGTGCGAGTGGGGTATGTGGATACTGGGGTACGCGGGAAGTTTCACACATGATTGCCCCTGTGCGCGCAGGGTATGTGGATTACATGGGTGCATGGGAAGTTTCACACGCGGCAGGCCCTGTGCGTGCGGCCTACATGGATTTGCCGGGTGCGCGGGAAGTTTCACACATGATTGGGCCTGTGCGAGGGGGTACGTGGATTACTGCGGTGCATAGGAAGTTTTGCATGCGATTAGCTCTGTGCGTGCGGGGTACGTGGATTTGGGGGGTGCGCGGGAGGTTTCACACGCGATTGGCCCGATGCCTGCGGGTTACGTGGATTACTGGGGTGCACAGGAAGTTTCACACGCGGCAGACCCTGTGAGTGCGGGCTATGTGGATTACTGGGGTGCGCGGGAAGTTACACACGTGATTGGCCCGGTGCGAGCGGGGTACTTGGATTATTGGGGTGCGTGAGAAGTTTCACACGCGAATGGGCCTGTGCGAGCAGGGTACATGGATTACTGGGGTGCGCGGGAAGTTTGACACGCAATTGGCCCTGTGCGTGCGGGTTACGTGGATTACTGGGGTGCGCGGGAAGTTTCAGACGTGAATGGGCCTGTGCGAGCAGGGAACGTGGATTACTGGGGTGCGCAGGAAGTTTCACACGCGATTGGCCCTGTACGAGCAGGGTACGTGGATTACTGGGGTGCACGGGAAGTTTCACACACGATTGGCGCTGTGCTTGCGGGGTACGTAGATTACTGGGGTGCAGGAGAAGTTTCACACGCGATTGGCCCTGTGCGAGCGGGGTACGTGGATTACTGGGCCGCGCAGGAAGTTTGACACGCGATTGGCACTGTGCGTGCGGGGTACATGGATTTGGGGGGTGCGCGGGAGGTTTCACACACGATTGGGCCTGTGCGAGTGGGGTCCGTGGATTACTGGGGTGCGAGGGAAGTTTCACACGCGATTGGGCCTGTCCGAGTGGGGTATATGGAAACTGGGGTGCACGGGAAGTTTCACACGTGATTGCCCCTGTGCGCGTAGGGTACGTGGATTACTGGGGTACACGGGAAGTTTCACATGCGGCAGGACCTGTGCGTGCGGGCTACGTGGATTACTGGGGTGCACAGGAAGTTTCACACGCGATTGGGCCTGTGCGAGCGGGGTACGTGGATTACTGGGGTGCACGGGAAGTTTCACACGCGATTTGCCCTGTGCGTGCAGGGTATGTGGATTTGGGGGGTGTGCGGGAAGTTTCACATCCGGCAGGCCTGTGCGTGCGGGCTACGTGGATTACTGGGGTGCGTAGGAAGTTTCACACGCGATTGGGCCTGTGCGAGTGGGGTACTTGGATTACTGGGGTGCACGGGAAGTTTCACACGCGATTGGCCCGATGCCTGCGGGTTACGTGGATTACTGGGGTGCACAGGAAGTTTCACACGCGGCATACCCTGTGAGTGCGGGCTATGTGGATTACTGGGGTGCGCGGGAAGTTACACACGTGATTGGCCCGGTGCGAGCGGGGTACTTGGATTATTGGGGTGCGTGAGAAGTTTCACACGCGAATGGGCCTGTGCGAGCAGGGTACATGGATTACTGGGGTGCGCGGGAAGTTTGACACGCAATTGGCCCTGTGCGTGCGGGTTACGTGGATTACTGGGGTGCGCGGGAAGTTTCAGACGTGAATGGGCCTGTGCGAGCAGGGAACGTGGATTACTGGGGTGCGCAGGAAGTTTCACACGCGATTGGCCCTGTACGAGCAGGGTACGTGGATTACTGGGGTGCACGGGAAGTTTCACACACGATTGGCGCTGTGCTTGCGGGGTACGTAGATTACTGGGGTGCAGGAGAAGTTTCACACGCGATTGGCCCTGTGCGAGCGGGGTACGTGGATTACTGGGCCGCGCAGGAAGTTTGACACGCGATTGGCACTGTGCGTGCGGGGTACATGGATTTGGGGGGTGCGCGGGAGGTTTCACACACGATTGGGCCTGTGCGAGTGGGGTCCGTGGATTACTGGGGTGCGAGGGAAGTTTCACACGCGATTGGGCCTGTCCGAGTGGGGTATATGGAAACTGGGGTGCACGGGAAGTTTCACACGTGATTGCCCCTGTGCGCGTAGGGTACGTGGATTACTGGGGTACACGGGAAGTTTCACACGCGGCAGGACCTGTGCGTGCGGGCTACGTGGATTACTGGGGTGCACAGGAAGTTTCACACGCGATTGGGCCTGTGCGAGCGGGGTACGTGGATTACTGGGGTGCACGGGAAGTTTCACACGCGATTTGCCCTGTGCGTGCAGGGTATGTGGATTTGGGGGGTGTGCGGGAAGTTTCACATCCGGCAGGCCTGTGCGTGCGGGCTACGTGGATTACTGGGGTGCGTAGGAAGTTTCACACGCGATTGGGCCTGTGCGAGTGGGGTACTTGGATTACTGGGGTGCACGGGAAGTTTCACACGCGATTGGCCCTGTGCGTGCGGGATACGTGGATTACTGCAGAGCACAGGAAGTTTCACACGCGATTGGCCCTGTGTGAGCGGGGTACGTGGATTACTGGGGTGCATTGGAAGTTTCACACGCGATTGACCCTGTGCGTGCGGGGTACATGGATTTGAGGGGTGCGCGGGAAATTTCACACCCGGCAGGCCCTGTGCGTGCGGGCTACATGGATTACTGGGGTGTGCAGGAAGTTTCACATGCGATTGGGCCTGTGCGTGCGGGTTACGTGGATTACTCGGGTGCACGGGAAGTTTCACACGCGGCAGGCCCTGTGCGTGCGGGCTACATGGATTACTGGGGTGCGCGGGAAGTTTCACACGCGATTGGCCCTGTGCGTGCGGGGTACGTGGGTTACTGGGGTGTGCGGGAAGTTTCACACGCGATTGGCCCTGTGCGTTTGGGGTATGTGGATTTGGGGGGTGTGCGGGAAGTTTCACATCCGGCAGGCCTGTGCGTGCAGACTACTTGGATTACTGGGGTGCGTGGGAAGTTTCACACGCGATTGGGCCTGTGCGAGCGGGGTACGTGGATTACTGGGGTGCACGGGAAGTTTCACACGCGATTGGCCCTGTGCGTGCGGGGTACGTGGATTACTGCAGAGCACAGGAATGTTTCACACGCGATTGGCCCTGTGTGAGCGGGGTACGTGGATTACTGGGGTGCACGGGAAGTTTCACACGCGATTGGCCCTGTGCGTGCAGGGTACGTGGATTACTGCAGAGCACAGGAAGTTTCACACGCGATTGGCCCTGTGTGAGCGGGGTACGTGGATTACTGGGGTGCACGGGAAGTTTCACACGCGATTGACCCTGTGCGTGCAGGGTACATGGATTTGGGGGGTGTGCGGGAAATTTCACACCCGGCAGGCCCTGTGCGTGCGGGCTACATGGATTACTGGGGTGGACGGGAAGTTTCACATGCGATTGGGCCTGTGCGAATAGGGTACATGGATTACTGGGGTGCGCGGGAAGATTGACACGCGATTGGCCCTGTGCGTGCGGGGTACGTGGATTACTGGGGTGCACTGGAAGTTTCACACGCGATTGACCGTGTGCGTGCGGGGTACATGGATTTGGGGGGTGAGCGGGAAATTTCACACCCGGCAGGCCCTGTGCGTGCAGGGTACATGGATTACTGGGGTGCGCGGGAAGTTTCACATGCGATTGGGCCTGTGCGTGCGGGGTACTTGGATTTGGCGGGTGCGCGGGAAGTTTCACACATGATTGGGCCTGTGCGTGCAGGGTACGTGGATTACTGCAGAGCACAGGAAGTTTCACACGCGATTGGCCCTGTGCATGCAGGGTACGTGGATTACTGCAGAGCACAGGAAGTTTCACACGCGATTGGCCCTGTGTGAGCGGGGTACGTGGATTACTGGGGTGCACTGGAAGTTTCACACGCGATTGACCCTGTGCGTGCAGGGTACATGGATTTGGGGGGTGTGCGGGAAATTTCACACCCGGCAGGCCCTGTGCGTGCGGGCTACATGGATTACTGGGGTGGGCGGGAAGTTTCACATGCGATTGGGCCTGTGCGAATAGGGTACATGGATTACTGGGGTGCGCGGGAAGATTGACACGCGATTGGCCCTGTGCGTGCGGGGTACGTGGATTACTGGGGTGCACTGGAAGTTTCACACACGATTTACCGTGTGCGTGCGGGGTACATGTATTTGGGGGGTGAGTGGGAAATTTCACACCTGGCAGGCCCTGTGCGTGCAGGCTACATGGATTACTGGGGTGCGCGGGAAGTTTCACATGCGATTGGGCCTGTGCGTGCGGGGTACTTGGATTTGGCGTGTGCGCGGGAAGTTTCACACATGATTGGGCCTGTGCGAGCGGGGTACGGGGATTACTGCGGTGCACAGGAAGTTTCACACGCGATTGGCCCTGTTCGTGCGGGGTATGTGGATTTGGGGGGTGTGTGGGAGGTTTCACACATGATTGGGCCTGTGCGAATGGGGTCCGTGGATTACTGGGGTGCGCAGGAAGTTTCACACGCGATTGGGCCTGTGCGAGTGGGGTATGTGGATACTGGGGTACGTGGGAAGTTTCACACATGATTGCCCCTGTGCGCGCAGGGTATGTGGATTACATGGGTGCATGGGAAGTTTCACACGCGGCAGGCCCTGTGCGTGCGGCCTACATGGATTTGCCGGGTGCGCGGGAAGTTTCACACATGATTGGGCCTGTGCGAGGGGGTACGTGGATTACTGCGGTGCATAGGAAGTTTTGCATGCGATTAGCCCTGTGCGTGCGGGGTACGTGGATTTGGGGGGTGCGCGGGAGGTTTCACACGCGATTGGCCCTATGCCTGCGGGTTACGTGGATTACTGGGGTGCACAGGAAGTTTCACACGCGGCAGACCCTGTGAGTGCGGGCTATGTGGATTACTGGGGTGCGCGGGAAGTTACACACGCGATTGGCCCGGTGCGAGCGGGGTACTTGGATTATTGGGGTGCGCGAGAAGTTTCACACGCGAATGGGCCTGTGCGAGCAGGGTACATGGATTACTGGGGTGCGCGGGAAGTTTGACACGCAATTGGCCCTGTGCGTGCGGGTTACGTGGATTACTGGGGTGCGCGGGAAGTTTCAGACGTGAATGGGCCTGTGCGAGCAGGGAACGTGGATTACTGGGGTGCGCAGGAAGTTTCACACGCGATTGGCCCTGTACGAGCAGGGTACGTGGATTACTGGGGTGCACGGGAAGTTTCACACACGATTGGCGCTGTGCGTGCGGGGTACGTAGATTACTGGGGTGCAGGAGAAGTTTCACACGCGATTGGCCCTGTGCGAGCGGGGTACATGGATTACTGGGCCGCGCAGGAAGTTTGACACGCGATTGGCACTGTGCGTGCGGGGCACGTGGATTTGGGGGGTGCGCGGGAGGTTTCACACACGATTGGGCCTGTGCGAGTGGGGTCCGTGGATTACTGGGGTGCGAGGGAAGTTTCACACGCGATTGGGCCTGTCCGAGTGGGGTATATGGAAACTGGGGTGCGCGGGAAGTTTCACACGTGATTGCCCCTGTGCGCGTAGGGTACGTGGATTACTGGGGTACACGGGAAGTTTCACACGCGGCAGGCCCTGTGCGTGCGGGCTACGTGGATTACTGGGGTGCACAGGAAGTTTCACACGCGATTGGGCCTGTGCGTGCGGGGTACGTGGATTACTGGGGTGCACGGGAAGTTTCACACGCGATTGGCCCTGTGCGTGCAGGGTATGTGGATTTGGGGGGTGTGCGGGAAGTTTCACATCCGGCAGGCCTGTGCGTGCGGGCTACGTGGATTACTGTGGTGCGTAGGAAGTTTCACACGCGATTGGGCCTGTGCGAGTGGGGTACTTGGATTACTGGGGTGCACGGGAAGTTTCACACGCGATTGGCCCTGTGCGTGCGGGATACGTGGATTACTGCAGAGCACAGGAAGTTTCACACGCGATTGGCCCTGTGTGAGCGGGGTACGTGGATTACTGGGGTGCATTGGAAGTTTCACACGCGATTGACCCTGTGCGTGCAGGGTACATGGATTTGAGGGGTGCGCGGGAAATTTCACACCCGGCAGGCCCTGTGCGTGCGGATTACTCGGGTGCACGGGAAGTTTCACACGCGGCAGGCCCTGTGCGTGCGGGCTACATGGATTACTGGGGTGTGCGGGAAGTTTCACATGCGATTCGGCCTGTGCGAGCAGGGTACGTGGATTACTGGGGTGCGCGGGAAGTTTCACACGCGATTGGCCCTGTGCGTGCGGGGTACATGGGTTACTGGGGTGTGCGGGAAGTTTCACACGCGATTGGCCCTGTGCGTTTGGGGTATGTGGATTTGGGGGGTGTGCGGGAAGTTTCACATCCGGCAGGCCTGTGCGTGCGGACTACTTGGATTACTGGGGTGCGTGGGAAGTTTCACACGCGATTGGGCCTGTGCGAGCGGGGTACGTGGATTACTGGGGTGCACTGGAAGTTTCACACGCGATTGGCCCTGTGCGTGCGGGGTACGTGGATTACTGCAGAGCACAGGAATGTTTCACACGCGATTGGCCCTGTGTGAGCGGGGTACGTGGATTACTGGGGTGCACGGGAAGTTTCACACGCGATTGGCCCTGTGCGTGCAGGGTACGTGGATTACTGCAGAGCACAGGAAGTTTCACACGCGATTGGCCCTGTGTGAGCGGGGTACGTGGATTACTGGGGTGCACGGGAAGTTTCACACGCGATTGACCCTGTGCGTGCAGGGTACATGGATTTGGGGGGTGTGCGGGAAATTTCACACCCGGCAGGCCCTGTGCGTGCGGGCTACATGGATTACTGGGGTGGACGGGAAGTTTCACATGCGATTGGGCCTGTGCGAATAGGGTACATGGATTACTGGGGTGTGCGGGAAGATTGACACGCGATTGGCCCTGTGCGTGCGGGGTACGTGGATTACTGGGGTGCACTGGAAGTTTCACACGCGATTGACCGTGTGCGTGCGGGGTACATGGATTTGGGGGGTGAGCGGGAAGTTTCACACATGATTGGGCCTGTGCGAGCGGGGTACGGGGATTACTGCTGTGCATAGGAAGTTTCACACGTGATTGGCCCTGTTCGTGCGGGGTATGTGGATTTGGGGGGTGCGTGGGAGGTTTCACACATGATTGGGCCTGTGCGAATGGGGTCCGTGGATTACTGGGGTGCGCGGGAAGTTTCACACGCGATTGGGCCTGTGCGAGTGGGGTATGTGGATACTGGGGTATGCGGGAAGTTTCACACGTGATTGCCCCTGTGCGCGCATGGTATGTGGATTACATGGGAAGTTTCACACGCGGCAGGCCCTGTGCGTGCGGCCTACATGGATTTGGCAGGTGCGCGGGAAGTTTCACACTTGATTGGGCCTGTGCGAGGGGGTACGTGGATTACTGCGGTGCATAGGAAGTTTTGCATGCGATTAGCCCTGTGCGTGCGGGGTACGTGGATTTGGGGGGTGCGCGGGAGGTTTCACACGCGATTGGCCCTGTGCCTGCGGGTTACGTGGATTACTGGGGTGCACAGGAAGTTTCACACGCGGCAGACCCTGTGAGTGCGGGCTATGTGGATTACTGGGGTGCGCGGGAAGTTACACACGCGATTGGCCCTGTGCGAGCGGGGTACTTGGATTATTGGGGTGCGCGGGAAGTTTCACATGCGAATGGGCCTGTGCGAGCAGGGTACATGGATTACTGGGGTGCGCGGGAAATTTGACACGCGATTGGCCCTGTGCGTGCGGGTTACATGGATTTGGGGGGTGAGCGGGAAATTTCACACCCGGCAGGCCCTGTGCGTGCAGGCTACATGGATTACTGGGGTGCGCGGGAAGTTTCACATGCGATTGGGCCTGTGCGTGCGGGGTACTTGGATTTGTCGTGTGCGCGGGAAGTTTCACACATGATTGGGCCTGTGCGAGCGGGGTACGGGGATTACTGCTGTGCATAGGAAGTTTCACACGTGATTGGCCCTGTTCGTGCGGGGTATGTGGATTTGGGGGGTGCGTGGGAGGTTTCACACGCGATTGGCCCTGTGCCTGCGGGTTACGTGGATTACTGGGGTGCACAGGAAGTTTCACACGCGGCAGACCCTGTGAGTGCGGGCTATGTGGATTACTGGGGTGCGCGGGAAGTTACACACGCGATTGGCCCTGTGCGAGCGGGGTACTTGGATTATTGGGGTGCGCGGGAAGTTTCACATGCGAATGGGCCTGTGCGAGCAGGGTACATGGATTACTGGGGTGCGCGGGAAATTTGACACGCGATTGGCCCTGTGCGTGCGGGTTACATGGATTTGGGGGGTGAGCGGGAAATTTCACACCCGGCAGGCCCTGTGCGTGCAGGCTACATGGATTACTGGGGTGCGCGGGAAGTTTCACATGCGATTGGGCCTGTGCGTGCGGGGTACTTGGATTTGTCGTGTGCGCGGGAAGTTTCACACATGATTGGGCCTGTGCGAGCGGGGTACGGGGATTACTGCGGTGCATAGGAAGTTTCACACGTGATTGGCCCTGTTCGTGCGGGGTATGTGGATTTGGGGGGTGCGTGGGAGGTTTCACACATGATTGGGCCTGTGCGAATGGGGTCCGTGGATTACTGGGGTGCGCGGGAAGTTTCACACGCGATTGGGCCTGTGCGAGTGGGGTATGTGGATACTGGGGTATGCGGGAAGTTTCACACGTGATTGCCCCTGTGCGCGCAGGGTATGTGGATTACATGGGAAGTTTCACACGCGGCAGGCCCTGTGCGTGCGGCCTACATGGATTTGGCAGGTGCGCGGGAAGTTTCACACATGATTGGGCCTGTGTGAGGGGGTACGTGGATTACTGCGGTGCATAGGAAGTTTTGCATGCGATTAGCCCTGTGCGTGCGGGGTACGTGGATTTGGGGGGTGCGCGGGAGGTTTCACACGCGATTGGCCCTGTGCCTGCGGGTTACGTGGATTACTGGGGTGCACAGGAAGTTTCACACGCGGCAGACCCTGTGAGTGCGGGCTATGTGGATTACTGGGGTGCGCGGGAAGTTACACACGCGATTGGCCCTGTGCGAGCGGGGTACTTGGATTATTGGGGTGCGCGGGAAGTTTCACATGCGAATGGGCCTGTGCGAGCAGGGTACATGGATTACTGGGGTGCGCGGGAAATTTGACACGCGATTGGCCCTGTGCGTGCGGGTTACGTGGATTACTGGGGTGCGCGGGAAGTTTCAGACGCGAATGGGCCTGTGCGAGCAGGGAACGTGGATTACTGGGGTGCGCAGGAAGTTTCACACGCGATTGGCCCTGTACGAGCAGGGTACGTGGATTACTGGGGTACACGGGAAGTTTCACACACGATTGGCGCTGTGCGTGCAGGGTACGTGGATTACTGGGGTGCACGGGAAGTTTCACACGCGATTGGTCCTGTGCGAGCGGGGTACGTGGATTACTGGGGTGCACGGGAAGTTTCACACACGATTGGCCCTGTGCGAGCGGGGTACGTGGATTACTGGGCAGCGCAGGAAGTTTGACACGCGATTGGCACTGTGCGTGCGGGGTACGTGGAGTTGGGGGGTGTGCGGGAGGTTTCACACACGATTGGGCCTGTGCGAGTGGGGTCCGTGGATTACTGGGGTGCGAGGGAAGTTTCACTCGCGATTGGGCCTGTCCGAGTGGGGTATATGGAAACTGGGGTGCGCGGGAAGTTTCACACGTGATTGCTCCTGTGCGCCTAGGGTACGTGGATTACTGGGGTACACAGGAAGTTTCACACGCGGCAGGCCCTGTGCGTGCGGGCTACGTGGATTACTGGGGTGCACAGGAAGTTTCACACGCGATTGGGCCTGTGCGAGCGGGGTACGTGGATTACTGGGGTGCACGGGAAGTTTCACACGCGATTGGCCCTGTGCGTGCAGGGTATGTGGATTTGGGGGGTGTGCAGGAAGTTTCACATCCGGCAGGCCTGTGCGTGCGGGCTACGTGGATTACTGAGGTGCGTAGGAAGTTTCACACGCGATTGGGCCTGTGCGAGTGGGGTACATGGATTACTGGGGTGCTCGGGAAGTTTCACACGCGATTGGCCCTGTGCGTGCGGGGTACGTGGATTACTGCAGAGCACAGGAAGTTTCACACGCGATTGGCCCTGTGTGAGCGGGGTACGTGGATTACTGGGGTGCATTGGAAGTTTCACACGCGATTGACCCTGTGCGTGCGGGGTACATGGATTTGAGGGGTGCGCGGGAAATTTCACACCCGGCAGGCCCTGTGCGTGCGGGCTACATGGATTACTGGGGTGTGCAGGAAGTTTCACATGCGATTGGGCCTGTGCGTGCGGGTTACGTGGATTTGGCAGGTGCGCGGGAAGTTTCACACATGATTGGGCCTGTGCAAGCGGGATACGTGGATTACTGCGGTGCACAGGAAGTTTCACACGTGATTGGCCCTGTGCGTTCAGGGTACGTGGATTTTGGCGGTGCGCGGGAGGTTTCACACACGATTGGGCCTGAGCGAGTGGGGTATGTGGATACTGGGGTGCACAGGAAGTTTCACACGCGATTGGCCCTGAGCACGCAGGGTACATGGATTACTGGGGTGCACGGGAAGTTTCACACGCGGCAGGCCCTGTGCATGCGGGCTACATTTATTTGGCGGGTGCGCGGGAAGTTTCACACGCGATTGGCCCTGTGCGAGCGGGGTACGTGGATTACTGGGGTGCACGGGAAGTTTCACACACGATTGGCCCTGTGCGAGCGGGGTACGTGGATTACTGGGCAGCGCAGGAAGTTTGACACGCGATTGGCACTGTGCGTGCGGGGTACGTGGATTTGGGGGGTGCGCGGGAGGTTTCACACACGATTGGGCATGTGCGAGTGGGGTCCGTGGATTACTGGGGTGCGAGGGAAGTTTCACATGCGATTGGGCCTGTCCGAGTGGGGTATATGGAAACTGGGGTGCGCGGGAAGTTTCACACGTGATTGCCCCTGTGCGCGTAGGGTACGTGGATTACTGGGGTACATGGGAAGTTTCACACGCGGCAGGCCCTGTGCGTGCGGGCTACGTGGATTACTGGGGTGCACACGAAGTTTCACACGCGATTGGGCCTGTGCGAGCGGGGTACGTGGATTACTGGGGTGCACGGGAAGTTTCACACGCGATTGGCTCTGTGCGTGCAGGGTATATGGATTTGGGGGGTGTGCGGGAAGTTTCACATCCGGCAGGCCTGTGCGTGCGGGCTACCTGGATTACTGGGGTGCGTAGGAAGTTTCACACGCGATTGGGCCTGTGCGAGTGGGGTACGTGGATTACTGGGGTGCACGGGAAGTTTCACATGCGATTGGCCATGTGCGTGCGGGGTACGTGGATTACTGCAGAGCACAGGAAGTTTCACACGCGATTGGCCCTGTGTGAGCGGGGTACGTGGATTACTGGGGTGCATTGGAAGTTTCACACGCGATTGACCCTGTGCGTGCGGGGTACATGGATTTGAGGGGTGCGCGGGAAATTTCACACCCGGCAGGCCCTGTGAGTGCGGGCTACATGGATTACTGGGGTGTGCAGGAAGTTTCACATGCGATTGGGCCTGTGCGTGCGGGTTACGTGGATTTGGCAGGTGTGCGGGAAGTTTCACACATGATTGGGCCTGTGCAAGCGGGGTACGTGGATTACTGCGGTGCACAGGAAGTTTCACACGCGATTGGCCCTGTGCGTTCGGGGTACGTGGATTTGGGCGGTGCGCGGGAGGTTTCACACACAATTGGGCCTGTGCGAGTGGGGTCCGTGGATTATTGGGGTGCGCAGGAAGTTTCACATGCGATTGGGCCTGTGCGAGCGGGGTATGTGGATACTGGGGTGCACAGGAAGTTTCACACATGATTGCCCCTGTGCACGCAGGGTACATGAATTACTGGGGTGCACGGGAAGTTTCACACGCGGCAGGCCCTGTGCATGCGGGCTACATTTATTTGGCGGGTGCGCAGGAAGTTTCACACATGATTGGGCCTGTGCGAGCAGGGTACGTGGATTACTGCGGTGCATAGGAAGTTTCGCACGCGATTGGCCCTGTGCGTGTGGGTTATGTGGATTACTCGGGTGCACGGGAAGTTTCACACGCGGCAGGCCCTGTGCGTGCGGGCTACGTGGATTACTGGGGTGTGCGGGAAGTTTCACATGCGATTCGGCCTGTGCGAGCAGGGTATGTGGATTACTGGGGTGCAGGGGAAGTTTCACACGCGATTGGCCCTGTGCGTGCAGGGTACGTGGATTACTGCAGAGCACAGGAAGTTTCACATGCGATTGGTCCTGTGTGAGCGGGGTAAGTGGATTACTGGGGTGCACGGGAAGTTTCACACGCGATTGACCCTGTGCATGCGGTGTACATGGATTTGGGGGGTGTGTGGAAAATATCACACCCGGCAGGCCTTGTGCGTGCGGGCTACATGGATTACTGGGGTGGGCGGGAAGTTTCACATGCGATTGGGCCTGTGCGAGTAGGGTACATGGATTACTGGGGTGCGCGGGAAGATTGACACGCAATTGGCCCTGTGCGTGCGGGGTACGTGGATTAGTGGGGTCCACGGGAACTTTCATACGCGGCAGGACCTGTGAGTGTGGGCTATGTGGATTACTGGGCTGCGTGGGAAGTTTTGCACGCGAATGGGCCTGTGCGAGCAGGGTACGTGGATTACTGCGGTGCACAGAAAGTTTCACACACGATTGGCCCTGTGCGTGCGGGGTACGTGGATTTGGGCGGTGCGCGGGATGTTTCACACACAATTGGGCCTGTACGAGTGGGGTCCGTGGATTATTGGGGTGCGCGGGAAGTTTCACATGCGATTGGGCCTGTGCGAGTGGGGTATGTGGATACTGGGGTGCGCAGGAAGTTTCACAAATGATTGCCCCTGTGCACGCAGGGTACGTGGATTACTGGGGTGCACGGGAAGTTTAACACGCGGCAAGCCCTGTGCATGCGGGCTACATGGATTTGGCGGGTGTGCGCGAAGTTTCACACATGATTGGGCCTGTGCGAGCGGGGTACGTGGATTACTGCGGTGCATAGGAAGTTTTGCATGCGATTGGCCCTGTGCGTGTGGGTTATGTGGATTACTCGGGTGCACGGGAAATTTCACACGCGGCAGGCCCTGTGCGTGCGGGCTACGTGGATTACTGGGGTGTGCGGGAAGTTTCACATGCGATTCGGCCTGTGCGAGCAGGGTATGTGGATTACTGGGGTGCGCGGGAAGTTTCACACGCGATTGGCCCTGTGCGTGCAAGGTACGTGGATTACTGCAGAGCACAGGAAGTTTCACATGCGATTGGCCCTGTGTGAGCGGGACACGTGGATTACTGGGGTGCACGGGAAGTTTCACATGCGATTGACCCTGTGCGTGCGGGGTACATGGATTTGGGGGGTGTGCGGGAAATTTCACACCCGGCAGGCCCTGTGCGTGCGGGCTACATGGATTACTGGGGTGGGCGGGAAGTTTCACATGCGATTGGGCCTGTGCGAGTAGGGTACATGGATTAGTGGGGTACGCGGGAAGATTGACACACAATTGGCCCTGTGCGTGCGGGGTATGTGGATTAGTGGGGTGCACGGGAACTTTCATATGCGCAGGCCCTGTGAGTGCGGGCTATGTGGATTACTGGGTTGCGTGGGAAGTTTCACACGCGAATGGGCCTGTGCGAGCAGGGTACGTGGATTACTGCGGTGCACAGGAAGTTTCACACGCGATTGGCCCTGTGCGTGCGGGGTACGTGGATTTGGGCGGTGCGCGGGAGGTTTCACACACGATTGGGCCTGTACGAGTGGGGTCCGTGGATTATTGGGGTGCGCGGGAAATTTCACATGCGATTGGGCCTGTGCGAGTGGGGTATGTGGATACACATGATTGCCCCTGTGCACGCAGGGTACATGGATTACTTTGGTGCACGGGAAGTTTCACATGCGGCAGGCCCTGTGCGTGCGGGCTACGTGGATTACTGGGGTGTGCGGGAAGTTTCACATGCGATTCGGCCTGTGCGAACAGGGTATGTGGATTACTGGGATGCGCGGGAAGTTTCACACGCGATTGGCCCTGTGCGTGCAGGGTACGTGGATTACTGCAGAGCACAGGAAGTTTCAATCACGATTGGCCCTGTGTGAGCGGGGTACGTGGATTACTGGGGTGCACGGGAAGTTTCACACGCGATTGACCCTGTGCATGCGGGGTACATGGATTTGGGGGGTGTGCGGGGAATTTCACACCCGGCAGGCCCTGTGCATGCGGGCTACATGGATTACTGGGGTGGGCGGGAAGATTGACACGCAATTGGCCCTGTGCGTGCGAGGTACGTGGATTAGTGGGGTGCACGGGAACTTTCATACGCGGCAGGCCCTGTGAGTGCGGGCTATGTGGATTACTGGGGTGCGCGGGAAGTTTCACACCGGATTGGGCCTGTACGAGTGGGGTCCATGGATTATTGGGGTGCGCGGGAAGTTTCACATGGGATTGGGCCTGTGCGAGTGGGGTATGTGGATACTGGGGTGCACGGGAAGTTTCACACGCGGCAGGCCCTGTGCGTGCGGGCTACATGGATTTGGCGGGTGCGCTGGAAGTTTCACATATGATTGGGCCTGTGCGAGTGGGGTACGTGGATTACTGCCGTGCATAGGAAGTTTCGCACGCGATTGGCCCTGTGCGTGTGAGTTATGTGGATTACTCGGGTGCACGGGAAGTTTCACACGCGGCAGGCCCTGTGCGTGCGGGCTACGTGGATTACTGGGGTGTGTGGGAAGTTTCACATGCGATTCGGCCTGTGAGAGCAGGGTATGTGGATTACTGGGGTGCGCGGGAAGTTTCACATGCGATTGGCCCTGTACATGCAGGGTACGTGGATTACTGCAGAGCACAGGAAGTTTCACACGCGATTGGCCCTGTGTGAGCGGGGTACGTGGATTACTGGGGTGCACGGAAGTTTCACACGCGATTGACCCTGTGCGTGCGGGGTACATGGATTTGGGGGGTGTGCTGGAAATTTCACACCCGGCAGGCCCTGTGCGTGCGGGCTACATGGATTACTGGGGTGGGCGGGAAGTTTCACATGCGATTGGGCCTGTGCGAGTAGGGTACATGGATTACTGGGGTGCGCGGGAAGATTGACACGCAATTTGCCCTGTGCGTGCGGCGTACGTGGATTAGTGGGGTGCACGGGAACTTTCATACGCGGCAGGCCCTGTGAGTGCGGGCTATGTGGATTACTGGGGTGCGCGGGAAGTTTCACACGCGAATGGGCCTGTGCGAGCAGGGTACGTGGATTTCTGGGGTGCACGGGAAGTTACACACGCAATTGGCCCTGTACGAGCGGGGTGCGTGGATTACTGGGGTGCGCGGGAAGTTTCACACGCGAATGGGCCTGTGCGAGCAGGGTACATGGATTACTTGGGTGCGCGGGAAGTTTGACACGCGATTGGCCCTGTGCGTGCGGGGTACGTGGATTACTGGGGTGCGTGGGAAGTTTCACACACGAATGGGCCTGTGCGAGCAGGGAACGTGGATTACTGGGGTGCACGGGAAGTTTCACAGGCGATTGACCCTGTGCATGCGGGGTACATGGATTTGGGGGGTGTGCGGGAAATTTCACACCCGGCAGGCCTTGTGCGTGCGGGCTACATGGATTACTGGGGTGCATGGGAAGTTTCACATGCGAATGGGCCCTGTGCGTGCAGGGTACGTGGATTAGTGGGGTGCACGGGAACTTTCATACGCGGCAGGCCCTGTGAGTGCGGGCTATGTGGATTACTGACGTGCATGGGAAGTTTCACACGCGAATGGGCCTGTGCAAGCAGGGTACGTGGATTACTGCGGTGCACAGGAAGTTTCACACGCGATTGGCCCTGTGCGTGCGGGGTACGTGGATTTGGGCGGTGCGCGGGAGGTTTCACACACGATTGGGCCTGTACGTGTGGGGTCCGTGGATTATTGGGGTGGGTGGGAAGTTTCACATGCGATTGGGCCTGTGCGAGTGGGGTATGTGGATACTGGGTTGCACAGGAAGTTTCACACGTGGCAGGTCCTGTGCGTGCGGGCTACATGTATTTGGCAGGTGCGCGGGAAGTTTCACACATGAATGGGCCTGTGCGAGCAGGGTATGTGGATTTCAGGGGTGCACGGGAAGTTACACACGTAATTGGCCCTGTGCGAGCGGGGTACGTGGATTACTGGGGTGCGCCGGAAGTTTCACACACGAATGGGCCTGTGCGAGCAGGGAACGTGGATTACTGGGGTGTGCGGGAAGTTTCACACGCGATTGGCCCTGTGCGAGCGGGGTACGTGGATTACTGGGGTGCACAGGAAGTTTCACACACGATTGGTGCTGTGCGTGTGGGGTACATGGATTACTGGGGTGCACGGGAAGTTTCACACACGATTGGCCCTGTGCAAGCGGGGTACGTGGATTACTAGGGTGCATAGGAAGTTTCACACACGATTGGCCCTGTGCGAGCGGGGTACGTGGATTACTGGGATGCGCAGGAAGTTTCACACGAGATTGGCCCTGTGCGTGCGGGGTACGTGGATTTGGCGGGTGCGTGGGAAGTTTGGCACGCGATTGGCCCTGTGTGTGCAGGGTACTTGGATTACTGGGGTGCGCGGGAAGTTTCACACACGAATGGGCCTGTGCGAGCGGGGTACGTGGATTACTGGGGTGCACGGGAAGATTCACACGCAATTGGCCCTGTCCAAGCGGGGTACGTGGATTACTGGGGTGCGCGGGAAGTTTCACACGCGATTGGCCCTGTGCGAGCGGGGTACATGGATTACTGGGGTGCGTGGGAAGTTTCACACCCGATTGGCCCTGTGCGAGCGGGGTACATGGATTACTGGGGTGCGCGTGAAGTTTCACACGCGGCAGGCCCTGTGTGTGTGGGCTATGTGGATTACTGGGGTGTGCAGGAAGTTTCACACGCGATTGGGCCTGTGCGAGCGGGGTACGTGGATTACTAAGGTGCGCGGGAAGTTTGACACGCGATTGGCCCTGTGCATGCGTGGTACATGGATTACTGGGGTGCACAGGAAGGTTCACACGCGGCAGGCCCTGTGCGTGCGGGCTACGTGGATTACTGTGGTGTGCGGGATGTTTCACACCCGATTGGGCCTGTGCGAGCGGGGTACGTGGATTACTGGGGTGCGCGGGAAGTTTCACACGCGATTAGCCCTGTGCGAGCGGGGTACGTGGATTACTGGGGTGCGCAGGAAGTTTCACACACCATTGGCCCTGTGCATGCCAGGTACGTGGATTTGGGGGGTGCGTGGGAAGTTTCACACGTGGCAGGCCTTGTGCGTGTGGGCTACGTGGATTACTATGATGCGCTGGAAGATTCACACGCGATTGGGCCTGTGTGAACGGGGTACATGGATAATTGAGATGCGCGGGAAGTTTCACACGCGATTGGCCCTGTGCGTGCGGGGTACGTGGATTACTGAGGTGCACGGGAAGTTTCACACGCGATTGGTCCTGTGCGAGCGGGGTACGTGTATAATGTGGTACGGGGAAGTTACACTTGTGCTTTCGCTGTCAGAGCGGGCACGTGTATCCAGGGGGGTGCGCGGGGAGTCCCACACATCAATTGGCACTGTGGGTTCTCACAGGTGTGTCCTCTACCCCCTACACGGACCCTGCAGGCAAACCACACCACAGGGGACTACCCAGCACCCCTGGTCATGTCCCGCAGGCAGTCCATTCACCATGGGCATGCCAGCAGGCCCCCACTCATGTCCCCCAGCACCCCCAGCAGTGATGGTCACCTGCCAGCAGGCCACCACTCATGTCCCCTAGCATGCCCACCCCCAGCAGTGAGGGTCACCTGCCAGCAGGCCCCCACTCATGTCCCACTCATGTCCCCCAGCATCCCCACCCCCCAGCAGTGAGGGTCACCTGCCAGCAGGCCCCCACTCTTGTCCCACTCATGTCCCCCACCTCCCCCACCCCTCAGAAGTGAGGGTCACCTGCAAGCAGGCCCCCACTCATGTCCCACTCATGTCCCCCAGCACCCCCAGCCCCCAGCAGTGAGGGCCATCTGCCAGCAGGCCCCCACTCATGTCCCACTCATGTCCCCCAGCACCCCCATCCCCCAGCAGTGAGGGACCCCTGCCAGCAGGCCCCCACTCATGTCCCACTCATGTCCCCCTGCACCACCACCCCCCAGCAGTGAAGGTCACCTGCCAGCAGGCCCCCACTCATGTCCCCCAGCACCCTCACCCCCCAGCAGTGAGGGTCACCTACCAGCAGGCCTCCACTCATGTCCACTCATGTCCCCCAGCGCCTCCACCTCCCAGCAGTGAGGGTCACCTGCCAGCAGGCCCCCACTCATGTCCCACTCATGTCCCCCTGCACCACCACCCCCCAGCAGTGAGGGTCACCTGCCAGCAGGCCCCCACTCATGTCCCCCAGCACACACACCCCCCAGCAGTGAGGGTCACCTGCCAGCAGGCCCCCACTCATGTCTCACTCATGTCCCCCAGCACCCCCAAGCCCCAGCAGTGAGGGTCACCTGCCAGCAGGCCCCCACTCATGTCCCACTCATGTCCCCCAGCACCCCCACCCCCCAGCAGTGAGGGTCACCTGCCAGCAGGCCCCACTCATGTCCACTCATGTCCCCCAGCACCCCCACCCCCCAGCAGTGAGGGTCACCTGCCAGCAGGCCCCCACTCATGTCCCACTCATGTCCCCAGAACCCCCACCCCCAGCAATGAGGGTCACCTGCCAGCAGGCCCCCACTCATGTCCCCCAGCACCCCCACCCCCCAGCAGTGAGGGTCACCTGCCAGCAGGTCCCCACTCATGTCCCCCAGCACCCCCACCCCCCAGCAGTGAGGGTCACCTGCAAGCAGGCCCCACTCATGTCCACTCATGTCCCCCAGCACCCCCACCCCCCAGCAGTGAGGGTCACCTGCCAGCAGGCCCCCACTCATGTCCCACTCATGTCCCCAGAACCCCCACCCCCCAGCAATGAGGGTCACCTGCCAGCAGGCCCCCACTCATGTCCCCCAGCACCCCCACCCCCAGCAGTGAGGGTCACCTGCCAGCAGGCCCCCACTCATGTCCCCCTGCACCCCCACCCCCCAACAGTGAGGGTCACCTTCCAGCAGGCACCCACTCATGTCCCCCTGCACCCCCACCCCCCAACAGTGAGGGTCACCTGCCAGCAGGCCCCCACTCATGTCCCCCCACCCACTCACCCACCCAGCAGTGACATGCCCATCTCATGACACAAACCAAAAGTCAACTATGTACATCAACACATGTCCGTCACACACACACACAGGTTGCCATTGATTCAGTAAACCCACATGTCAACATGCATGAACCCAATGAGTGAATCCCACACATTGAAGTAAAAGATCAAAATGTATTAACATGAAAACCAATTGAAAGTACTTAAAGCATAAAATAATGGCAAACATGAAACGAAATGCATGTCCAAATAAAAAAAATAAAAATCCTCAAAAAAACCCAAGTAATCCAAAAGAAAAATGGCCAAAACTCTCTGTCCACCAAACCAAATCCAACTGAAACGCTAAAAGGTCAATCCATTCATCCATGGTGAAATGAAATCAAAATGTCCAAATAAATCCAACGTCCAACTATGTACAATCCAAATTTCAAGGGTCCATGAGCCCGACAAAACTAATGAAACCTATCTAATAACCTACCTGACAAAAAAACTATATACAAAAGTGTGGGGCATAGTCCAAAAGCCCCAAAATAAAAAATGAAAAGGAAACCTAACACTATAAACTATTTACAATGGCGACAGGCAAGTCCTGCGGCTCACTCAGTGATGTTTTCGGCCAGGGCATCATCGAACTCCATGTCTATTTGCTTGAGGCGGGCCTCTGTACTGGCCCTGAGGTCGCACAGGGAGGCACTCATGGCCTGTTCCAACTCCCTGCGAGTCGCCTTGAGGCACTCTGCCCGCCTCAACGCCTGACGCATGAGAACTCCGCCCTGACCATGGTGAGCCGCGCCTTTTCAGCACGCAGCCGCTCTGCACCTATACGCTGGCCCAACCATAACCACACGGAAGACACACCCATTCCAGGGTCCTCCTGCCCTCTGGCCGATGCCTGCCCCCTGATGTCAATGGCCCAGAGCCATCATTGCTCCCACCTAGAGCCTGCTCCTGCTGCTGCTGCTGCTGTCCATGTGCCCTGTCCGATGATGCCTGCACATCCTCCATCAGCTGGTCGCCAGTTGTGGTGTCCACCCCTGCTGGACCGCCGACTCCCGACTGTGGCAGGGATGGGATCTCCACCAAGCTGGCTGTGTTGGTCAGGCCAGGTCCACAGGGGGCCCTGGTGGAATCTGGGCCGGAAGACAGCAGGGAGAACAACTGGTGCATAGTCTCCACAGAGGAGGAGAGGTCCGCTAGAGTGCGCGACACATGTAGGAACCCACCGACCAGGGTCCCTCCCAACAGTGCCACGTCGTGACGCTGCTGTTCGTGATGGCATGCGTTCTCCGCCCAGGAAGAACGCACGTCATCACGAATGTCATGCGTGCGCAACATGACACCAATCAGGACGGAGCCCATACGTTCATGGGACCCCTTGTCCGCAGGTAGTAGAGAGGCAGATGACATGGCACTATCCCCTACCTGCGGACGGGCCTGGGACGGGGCATCCCTGCTGGTGCATGGTGGTGCAGTCACAGGGTCATGGACAGCGACATGCAGAGGCCCCTCCGTGGTGACCTGTGCTGCCTCCTGACCCTGGACTGCACCACTTGCACCATTGGTACTACCCCCACCGGGCCCCATGTGCGGCTCAGTAGCGGGCTCCTCCTCCTCTATGGAGACCACCAACCTGTCTCCACACCGTCTTTCGCCATTGCATGCCCTTGTGGGGGCTCAACAGGCCCTTCCGCCACAGCCGTAGTGGCAGACGCGGCACCAGCCCCGTCGCTCCCGGATGATGGCAAGTCCTGGGAGGGTGGCTGGGCCTTGCGTCGCCGCCCGGTGATGGCATCCCCGCCGCTTGGCTCCACAGCGCCGTCTCCACCCTCTTCTTCACTTGACGCTGCATAGAGGGAGACATAGAACACAAGCATCAGGGTACAGTAGAATATTCCCTTAGACAGGAAGCAATAACACATGAGTGGCAGTGTCAAACGTCACGTCCATGCTGTCCCTCCACGACACATGGGTAAATGCACGCAACACACATGCAGAAACAGGCACGGCGCCTGCAATCAACATCAGCAAACATGTACAAGGGCCTCTATTAACAAAAATGTTGCCTTCAAACTCACATGCATCATGGCTCACACTGATCCCATGCACACACATCACCGGAGGGTCATACATCATGGCTTGTACACCACAGACACAGTGGATAGACACAGTGCATACAACTGTGACCGCATGCATGAGTGAATGTACACATCATCACAGACATGTGTCATGTATCCATGGCATTTAAAAGTCACACACACACTTCTCAGACACACACACATGTGCACCATACATGTACATGACAGCAGCACCCATCCCTCACACCCCCTTCATGTCCAATAACAGACACTGGCATGCTTTCATGTGTGCATTTGGCATACAGCTCCCCATGTTGCATTGTAACACATGCACCAACCATGTGGTTCACACATTACTGGTCTCACATGCATGACCATGATGTCCATGCACACACACATCCATACATGGCCTATGTCACGCATACAGGCAAGTATCAGACCACCAGTACACTGCAACATGCCCTGTCTCACAAACCGATGCTTGGCCATTTACCGCTCAACTCCAGACGGGTCTTCCTCCGAAGCATCTGGGCATGGAGCACTGGGCATACGCGTTCCAGGACCCTCATCTGGATGTCACTCATGCTGACCCAGCCCCCCTCCGCGAGGTGCTGGGCCTTGTAGAGGGTCCTGGACCTGAAGTCCTCCCAGCGCTTCTTGATGTGCTTGATGTTGCGGGTTGCCAACCCCTCTGCGTTGATGGCAACCACTACGTCATCCCAGATCCTCTCCCATCCTTCCTTGTTGGCGTGTGATGTTCTGAAGAGGGCATCAAAATGCCCAAGGACATGCTCCACCAGGAAACCAACTTCCTTCACATTGAAGCTGGTGGCCCCCTGCCTCTCTGGCTGGGGGTCGCCAGTGGTCTCAGATGGTGTTTGCCCCGACATGGCGAGCCCCGAGGCAGGCATGGGTGGGCAACTGGGTCCTGGGTCTGGGCTGTGGAGCGATGGTATCCCAGTCGGGAGTCTTCTGTTCCAGCAGGGGTGGACACAGCAACTGGAACCCTGGCTGACACGCAGGCACCAAATAGCAGGGCACGTGGGCAATAGGCAGGCAGGCAGCAGCAGATGGCAGGTGGGAGTGTGCTCGGGGCTCTGGGGGGCAGTAATTCGGCCTTCTGGGCAGGAGCGTGGTGTTCCGTGTGTTGTTGCATGGCCAGCTTGATACAGAGTGATTTGGCACGTGAAAATCTTGCAGGTCTGCGTGTAATTCGAGGAAAGGCCCTTAGCGCATAAGCGCGTCTGTGATGTTACGCGCGTGGGCATTTCCCTCGTGACGTGGGCATAGTGGTTCTTGGCGCGTGAAAAAACTGCACGTCCGCGTGTGAATGCGTGGAATCTGAGGAAAGGGCCAAGGCATCTGTGACGTGACGCGGGCGGGCGTTTCCCTCAACACGGGTGCATGTTCATCGTACACATCCAAAAACTGCACGTCCGAGTGTCAGCTCGTGTAATTGGAGGAAAGGGCCTTAGCGCGTACACGCGTAAGTGACGTTATACGTGTGAGCTGGTTTAAAAGGTACGTGTAGGACCCCATTTCCTTGTACGTGCTTTTCCTGGAGAGCGAGTGGGTGAATTCTGTACTTCTTGTTGGTTCACACACGATTACTTCACAGCGTTTCAAGTTCATACTCCCTGTTACCTCTGACAGCGTTCATTATTTTTGTTGGGCCTGTTTCCTCAAACAGCATTCACATCTTCTTTTGTCCTGTCTCCTCAGACAGCGTACAATTCTTCTTTTGGCGGGGGTGTTGCCAACACGCACACATGCGTCTTTTTCACGTTATTTTTCCAGGCAGACGGTGAGCCACGCACGTATTTACCAACTGTGTGTCGCGTACCTCTTCACAGGTCATTGTAGGCTGCGTGTAACATGCGTATGCTTATTTTTTCCTGGGTGCCACAGCGTAGTGCAGGTTCATTTTTCCACGCACGTGGTCTACGAGGGTTGCATGCACGTTATCTTTTGTTTTCAGGGTGCCTGTGCATTGCGTGACCCGTCATCTTCCCCCAGGGGTCACAGACAGCGTTGCTAGAGCACTAGGGTACGAATTCCATCTAGTACCCTACCCCTTTCACCCCCAATTGCCCAGGACAATCGTTTACTGCTACTCCCATACACACAACAACATCAGTGCCATGGTTGGGAGGCGACCAAGTGGTAAGGGAGGCAAAGGTGGCCGACCTCCATAAGGTGGGCGTGGTGGGCACGGTAGGGGACATGGCCAGGATTTGCAGGGTGCCCCTAGACCCCCATGTGTGGAGGACCAATCAGGGACGCCCATGCCCCCCCCCGATGGTTGTGGGAAACGTAGCTGACACCATCCCAGCTCAGCCCTTGTTGGGCCAGCCCATTGTGGCACCTGAACCGGCACAGGATGACTCCCAGGCTGACTTCCAGGTCAGCAAGTCTACGCCACGTGTGGCGGTGCAAGTTGGTGTCACCAGGCCACGTGGATCTGGGGCAGCTATGTCATCTGCTGCCCCAAGTAGGCAGGGTGGGGAGGCTGCAGGGGCAGCTGCAGCTCAATCCACCCCAGCTCTGAGTCTCCCAGCCGGGACAGTGTCGGTCCCGGTCCATCAAACCGACGTTGCCCCTGCCAACATCACCCTGCAGCCAATGCCTGCACCATGACATATGGTCATTGTTCATTCGCACACTCCTAGTACCCAGTCCACCGGCGCTTCTGCCCCTACTGACCAGAGAGGCGTAAGCCACTCAGGATCCGCACCACCTTTGAAAAAGAGGAAGAAGGGTGCTCTGGCACTACAGGCTGAGACCCCAGACTTGGCTACACACTCCGGCACGTCAAGAAAGCCTAGCTTTAAAGACGCCGAACTTGATGCAGTAGTGGCCTATGTGTCAGCACATAGCCGCAAAATGGTGGTGACTGCAGGGTGCAAGACCACACCTGGTCAACGTAAGGCACACTGGCAGACCATCGCGGACATCATTAGTGCCCTTGGATTTGTGAAGTGCTCAGCTGATGATTGCTACAAGCGCTGGAATGACCTAAAACGCAGAGCAAAGAACAAGCTGGCCTCAAATCATGCTTCTACTCTGGTAACCGGCGCTGGGTCTCCACAAGAGCACAACCAACTCACTGAACATGAGTCTGTTGCTGGAACCTTCGTCACAGAGGAACAGATCCAAGGCGTGGGAGACCTACCAGATTACGACGCATTGTCCAGTGAGTGCCCATGCATGTGTGTGTAATCCATGTGTATGTTGTCTGGGTGACGGGTTCTGATTGAGTGCTAGGTGAGGGTGTGTGCACCTGAGAGATATGGGTCACCCATGTGATTCCTCCAAAACATTAATTGGCCTTGGATTTGGGTATGACATTATCCCTTCTGCCAACAGTAGCCATTTAGCGCCACATTACTGCAGTTGCCCTTGAACTGTCATCTTGCAACAACATTGTTCAGAATTTTTCAGTGTTCATTCAGGCTGATTTTTTTCAATTCTCCCACTTTTGCAACGCATTTTTCAGCTCTGTTGTCACATATGTGACATGCTTCTGTCATTGATTACACCCCACATTGGCACACATTTGTTACCTTGTTATGTGAATGATTAGACCATTCAGGCTGATTGAGTATTGGCCTGCTCACATTGATTTCTGGTGCTTGTTTGTATGTGGTACTTGATAGATGTTTCCTGTGATCTTTAAGTGACCAACCATTGATGTGTACATCTGCCTACAATCACTCTATTCTTGTACACTGGATGTGTTGCAGTGAGTGGCACATGCGTATTTTGTCACACTATGTAGCATTGTTCATCTCATCTTGTCCATCTCACATGGATGGCTGACATTACTCATTCACTGACATATGGCTGTACTTGTCAAATGTACCATGGCTATGCTACATGCCATATGTGTGCTGGCATGTGTCATGTATGTGTATTGGACATGCCACTCACAGGCTAATGTGTGATGCCAGTGCTACCCAGCATGCAGCAAATGTGTTGCTTTTCCATCTTGGTGTCATCAGTGTCTGCTATTTGCCTGCCCATCCAACTCATTGACAATGCATGCATGCCAGGGTTATAGTCATGTGGGACATGTGTAAATCATGTACTGGATCTCTGGCTTGTCAGGCCTATGTGTGTGCTATGGTGCTAATGCCTGTTTCCATTTTTTGTGTTTCATGTTTTTGCAGGTGATGACGCACTTGATGCTGTTGAGGTTGAGGAGATGGTGCAGACCCAGGAGGAATCTCAGGCACGACCGGGCACCAGTGGGGGACGTGGTGTGGTGGTGGGTGAAAACCCAATCTTACTGCAGACCATACTGTCCAGCGGTGTCTCTGGGTGCACCTCCCCAGACCTCTATTCAGGTGCTGAATCGGATGATGAGACTTATGTGCCGTCGCAGGTGAGTGTTTCTGGCAGGGATTCTGTTCTGTCCAACCCACCTGCACCAGGGGTAGAACCCTCTATGGGGATGTCAGTGTTGGTAAGTCCGCCTTTGACGGTTACGGATGCAGGGTCACACTCCACAACATCTGATCTTGTTCCTGGGCCAGCAGATCAGAGGGGGAATGCAGTCCTGCAGCCTCAGGCAGTGCCAGCATTGCAAGGTGCAGATCGCCTTGCCCCGAAAAGGTGTGGTGCCCACCGATGCAACAATACTGTATGGGAAAACTCCATGTACGGTATGGCAACTCAACAGCCAACAGGGACTGATGGGCGGCAGTGGAGACTCTGCGGGAAGCCATTTCTAAAGAGTCACAGGGCCACAGGGAAGCCCTGAGGGTAGAACTCCATAACCTCAGGGAGACTCTTGTTGAACTTGAGGCTTCCACAAATTTTAGGACAGAATAGCAGCTGGAGCGGCTCAAACGTTCGCTCTCAGATGAGCTGCAGGCAACTCGGGAGGAGATCCGGGCATCACGGGAGGCCATGCATGCAGAAATGCAGGCAACCCGTCAGGTGCTGCGTGGGGATCTCCGTACTATCATCCTCCAGAATGAGACCTTCCACACCCGCATGCTTGCTGTCATGGAGGACCATACCAGGGCTTTGCGTGGGCCCCCTCCCATAGCACCACCACCTCCTGATGCAGCAGCTTCTCCCACAGTAGCCTAGCCGTGCAGGCCATGAGCCCATGAAGGTGTATTTTTTCGCAACATCCACACAGGTGGGTGTTGGCGTGCACCCTGTCCTCGGACCTCCTGGGTGGCCTCCCCTCCCTGACCCCCACAGGGCCATTTCTTTTTTTTTTACAGTGTGTTGCCTTGTTTGGCTCCCGTGGGCATCCACTGTGTATTCCGGCTGGGCACATGCAGGCCTGTCCTGGATTTGGGTTAGATGCTTGGGTTCCTGACACACACACTCCTCCTGCTTCCCGTTTCCATGGGCTTGCAAAGGGTGTGACTAAGTGACAGTGACTTACACAGTGACATTGGGCTCCCATGAGCTGTGTGGGCAGTCTGTAGTATTAACTGTGGGGACATCCCTAGTGGGGTTTGTTTTTGTATTGAACACTGCATGGTGTATTGATATGTGCTTGTGCATCCATGTCTTCCTCCTTATCCGCAGGTACCTTCTTCATGTCTTCACAAGGCTGTCTCCTTTGCAGATGCAGTTCATGTTGTATGCAGTGCACTGACACATTTGCCTGACAGCAACACTCTGGAGTTGCAAGGGGTCGATGTGCTGGCTTATTGAGGTTGTATGACTTACATTACTTTGAGTTTGTACTGTCATAGTTTGGCGATGTTTCATGCTGTGTTGCTGTATTGTGTTGCTGGTAAGTATTTGGTCATGTGTGCTGTTTGTTATTGATTACTGGGAGCATATTGTTTGTGGCCTGTTTCCATTTGGGACAGTGCACTTTGTGACACTTGTGTCATGTGTTGTGCATTCCTTTGTTTGCTTTCACATTGCAGGACATGCCATGGTGTGTTGGGTGGCGGAGATGGGGAAGGGTTGGATGACATGGCACTATTTTCATGTTGTATTTTGCAAGGGGGTAGTCATTCATGCAGCATAAATGTGCGTCTTTTTGTGACACAGCATTGGTTGTCTTTCAGTAGGTAGGAATGCACACAATGTTACACTTCCAGGTGACCAATCTCAGGCTGGTATGGTTGTGACAGTTGACTGTCCCTTATGTCATCATCATTGATTGTCAGCTGGAATGTGCCAGGGCTGTGTGCACTCCAAAGGGGTGTGATTTTAGGTGAAGTAATTAGCCACCAGCTGCGTACGGGCTGCCTCACCACGTGCCCTTTTTCCCTCCCATGCGCAGCAGCCGTGCTTGTGGTTGGGGATGTGGGAGCACCACCATGTCCACCGGCAGGCCCCAACCTGTTGCAACGTTGTGCAGGACACATGCTGCCACTATGATCCTGCACACTACTGGGGGGGCCTATAGCAGCTGCCCACCAGATTGGTCAAGGGAATCGAAAGCGTTACTTGAACACTCCGAATGTGCGCTCCACTATGCCCTGTGTTGCAATATAGGCTGTGTTGTATCTTACCTCGGTGGTGTGGTGGGGTTCCGAATTGGCATCAATATGTGGGTGCTCAGAGGGTAGGCACTGTCCCCTGTGGAGGTGATTATGGGTATCATTAGTGGGGTTGTGACATTACTCAGTATCTGACATGCATGCATGTGCAGGGGCATTTATACTCACCAAGCAGCCATGTATCGGCATGCCGCCCAGCTTCTAGGTCCCAGTTTAGGGTTGACATTCTGTAAATGAAACTGTCATGGGTGGACCCTGGATAGTTGGCATATACTGAGGTGATGATTCCCTTGGCATCACATACTACCTGCACATTGATGGAATGCCAGTGCTTGCGGTTTCTGTAGATGTGCTCAGTTGCCCTGGGAGGACGTAGAGCCACATGGGTGCAGTCAATGGCACCTAGCACTTTGGGGAAGTGTGTCCCCCATAAAAATCCTGGACGACAGCCTGCCTTTCTGCAGGTGTTCTGGGCAGGTATATGTCCCTGCGGACAGATGGGCGTGCAGTCATGATGGCCTACACCTGGTGCAGGCAGCGTGACTGTATGGCCTGTGACACCCCCCCCACTATGGCACTTGGCCGCTGAAATGAACCAGTGGCCAAGAAGTGCAGTACATTGAGCACCTTTTCCAAGGGGCTCAGTGCTTGGGAGCACAGGGTGGGTGATGTGAGGTCATCCTCCCACTCACTCACCAGGTCGAGTATTATGTGAGGTGGAAACCTGTACCTCGCATACACCTGGTCATCAGGCATCCCAAAAAGGCTGGTTCTGGGTGTAAAAATTCTGGACCTGACTATCCTCCTCCTCCTCCTGCGGTATCCCACGACCACTGCTGCGAGGAACGGTATATTCATCTGAGCGTCTGAGCTTGTTTGTTGTTTGTGCGCACTTTTATGCTGCATGGGTCCACGTACGCCTGCTACCTGCTGGCGTACGTGTTTCCGGATTACTGCGTCTTTTTTGGCGCAAGCGTTAGCCCCGTTTGATTCCATGAATACGTGTTGTAGGCACACGTGTGGGCGTTCCACGCATTTGCCTCCTGTACTTCCCCTGTGACACCCTCATTTTCACGCGTTGTTCCCCATTCCACGTGTTACGGCCCGTGTTATGCCTACTTTTGTTGTGTGTGCTGTGCTATGTGCGCTTTCGCTGTGCGCCTAGCGCACGCTGTTTGAAGACGTGTGCGCCAGCGTGCGCCACGCAGGATTTTAGCGCACATCCATGGATTTACACGTGCACGGACTTCCATGAATCGCTGTGCGTGGGTTTCGCTGAGATTTTCACACTTGTGCTGTGATTCGCACACTTTCGCACGCTTGCACGGAAATTTTCAGTGCACATTAATCCCATGAATCGGCCTGTAAGTGTCCTGGGATGTTCGTAAATAAACGAAATGAGGGTGTCCTGAGGACGCTATGTCTGTCCGTACTGTTCGTAGGCAAGTTGAAACTGTTCTAAGGACACTCATGATGTCCGCAGACATTAACGGTGTCCATATGGCATAGTTGAAATGTTTGATTCTATGGGTGTGATATGCTGCGATGGTATATATATGGCCATGCACCCAAGACTCTATGACCTGGCCACAACCACCGCAGCATATCACACCCATAGTGGCTAATAACTTTTGGATCCAAGAACAAATTTATAAGCAGCAAAGTTATAAGCCACTATCGGTGTGATATGCTCTGGTGGTTGTGGGCAGGGTCTATAGTCTTGGGTGCATGGACAAGATCAAATGTATAGGCAGCAAAGTTATAAGTCACTATGGGTGTGATTTGCTGTGATGGTTGTACTTAATATAATATACTTACTGTCTGGTTTAGTAACTGTAGTACATGTATTTCTTGTTTATTTCTGTGACAAAAGAAAAGATCATGTTAGTATTGGTATTTTGTAACAATTTATAACATTGAATAATCAACATTTTTTTTTTTACCCTCATATTTAGTAGATTACAAACCAGTGTACTGTGCAATTCGCTCAGTTTCTGTGTTTGTTGCTAAAATCATTGGGTCTGTGGGAGAAAAAAAATCCTTGTTGGATTTTGTTATGCTACAGTCTATTTGTTTGTTTGTTTTCAGCGTTCACTTGTTGTTTCTGTCTAATGCTTTATATATTGGCTTGTTGCAGATTTTTGGAGCAGTTAGATACCTGTTGACATATTCTAACAGTCTATTTTTTGTTATAATGAAGTGGTATTGATTTATCTATTTGGATATTGTAATATTTTCGGTTAGTTAGATACCATTTGGCGTATTCTAACTGTCTATGTTTTGTTATAATGTAGTGGTATTGATTTATCAGTTTGGTTATTGAAAATTTTCGGGTAGTTAGACACCAGTTGGCGAATTCTAACTGTTTATTTTTTTATATAATTTAGTGGTATTCATGTATCTGAATAGTTGTTGTAGAATCTTGGGGCAGTTATATAGCTGTTGGCATATTGTAACAGTTTATAGTTTTCTAATAGAAATTTAGTTAATGTTTAATTGCAGTTTACTTAATACATTTTGCTTTTAAGAAATTATAATGAAGTTGTATTGATTTATCTGTTGGGATATCGTAAAATTTTGGGGTAGTTAGATACCATTTGGCGTATTCGAACTGTCTATTTTTTGTTATAATGTAGTGGTATTGATTTATCTGTTTGGTTATTGAAAATCTTGGGGTAGTTAGATACCAGTTGGCGTATTCTAACTGTTTATTTTTTTAATATAATTTAGTGGTATTTATTTATCTGTTTAGTTGTTGTAGAATCTTGGGGCAGTTATATAGCTGTTGGCATATTGTAACAGTTTATAGTTTTCTAATAAAAGTTTAGTTTATGTTTAAGTACAGTTTAGTTAATAAATGTTGGTTTTAAGAAGATTAAATAAGCGTTTGTAAGATTTGCAGGTAATCTCTGCTTTAGAGTAATGGTACTATCATTACATTCGAACAATCCACAATTCTTTTTTATATATGCAGTATAGTGACCTGCATTGGTTGTGGCTCCTGCGTGGTAGATTATACCTATTGTTGTGAAGGTTGTTTTACCAAATGATACTTGACCATGTGTGAATCCAGTCAGCTTGCAGTTATTTTTGGTACCATTTGCATTGTAACGTAGAAGCATTAGTATTACGTATTTACTATGTGTTTGTAATAGTAAGGTGGACCGATTATCTGAATTGCAGGTAGTCCATAATCTACCATGGTTTGCATTTTGTACAAGTTGCTGAAATGGAACAGATTCACAATTAGGTATTGATACATACACAAAGCGCTCATTGGGATTTGTTCTTGTGTCACATTGTTGCACAGAGTTCATGTATGTTTCCACATGTATGAAATCTGGAAGATTTCATTTATAGGTATGTTTTTATTTTTCCAGTACTGCTAGTAAGTACATTAGAAATTCTTGTGGATCTTCCTGTGAGTTTATAGTGAATTTCACCATTCCAGCACAGTAGTCCAATTGTTGTTTTATTCCATAAACACTATACGTGTTGTCAGAATTGTTTGTTGCGTTTCTATGAAGTACTAACATTTACAAACACAATTGGTCTGTACTGTGTAAGTAAATGTTGTCAACTATTGGTGGTAATTGAAATAGAATAATTATTGCTACATTTGCATAGCAACTCACAACATTTACATTTGAAAGTTTAAATGGACCAGATAGTTCTCTATCTGAGTGCTTTTTTTGGAGTTTGTCTTCCTTTTTTGAAGAGGTACCTGGTTTACATTCCCTAATAGGTTCTTTTTTGATTGTGGTACTTGATGAACTATTAGTTTCTTTTAATCTCTTTGGAGGATTTGCAGTGACATCCTGTTGCATTTCTGTTTGATTTAGTTTTCTTTTTGAACATTTTACTTTTTGTGGAATAGGATATATTTTTAGATGGGGGGTGTATACTGAACACAGTCTATTGTATTCTAAAATGCAAGGAATATCAGCGTTTACTTTACTTGCATCAAAGTTGATTAGAAATAGACCATCAAGTGTACGTAAGCGTGATAGTGCTACGTAGCTCATGCCTTCTTTA